>NW_024870709.1:22897500-23497500 GCF_019054845.1 Dipodomys spectabilis | reverse complement strand
TTGTTATGAATTCAAGGTAATACAAATCTGGAGTAAGAATGACAAAGTTGAAAGAGATTCAATTTGGCGATGTTAAACCTGCAACTAAGATCCTATTCATTTTGTTTCTTTGACAGTAATTGGCACTTTCCACTTTGTGCTCAAGTTCTGCATTATATTAGCTTTTGTGTTGATACTATAACAAATTAGTTGAACCTTAATGACTTAAAGCAAATCATTCAGTCTACAGTTCTGGAAGTCAGAAATCTCACATGATTTCTTGGTTAAGATCGATATGTCAGCAGTGCTAAGTTCCTTTCTCTGGGCTCCAAGGGAGAATTTATTTCTTACCTTTTCCAACTTCTAAAAGCCTCTCACATTCCTTGGCTCATTCATTCCATCTTTGAAACCACAATCATTGCAACTCCCTAACCATTTCCACATCCTGTTACCTATAGATAAGCAAAGTTCTCTTATTTGAAGGAACCTGGAGATTATGCTGTGCTTACTCTGATAATCAGGATGATCTCTCCCTTTATGAGGTCCTAAACCTTAACTATATCTCAAATTTCTTTGCCAAGTAAGGCAACCTACTCACCAGAGTAGGTTCCAGAGAACGGACGAATATCTTCTGATTCCAACCCTTTTTATATTTGGCATGGATATCTTTGAATGGTTGTCAATCTACCATATGTATGTGGTCTTATTCTAGTAGGTTGTAAATTGTTTTGGTATCCTAAATCCATGTCAGTTCTATAGTTCTATTCTCCACAGACATCATCCAAGTGTACTACATATATCAAAGCATTCAACGAACATTTTAAAATGAGCTAGAAGAACTAAAGTTGAAAGCTGTATTAGAACAAAATACTAAGGCGATACCAATAATCTCTGAAACAATGACTTCTGAGGTATTTCCAAATCCTCTGAAAAATTCATGAACATGTAAATAACTGCACAAGTATATGGTTACTACCATTTTGTCCTGTTTTCTGTTCTTATTCATAGCTATTGTTACATATTACAATAGTCCAGGATTCTCTGCTGATAGTAACTGCCAGCTGGATTCTCTTCTGTCAGTAGAACTTATGCCTTAGTGTTTTGCAGTGATAATAAGCACAAGTGAACAACTGGAAATCAGGTGCCATCAGAAATGCTCAGCCTATCAGACGTCAGCCATGGAAAGGTCAAGGGGACATTAAACATCATAGGGCTGGCTTGAATTCTTTCCCTGGGCAATTACCTTGCTGATAATTTGCAATGTTTATCTCTAGCACAATTGAATGTGATGTGTTGCTAGACACTCCAAAGGAGTGGCTTTTAAAAGAAATGTGTCTTAAATGGTTTGCATCACATAGACTTCTGCAAGTTGTGCAAAGCAGCTACAGGCTCTGGAATCTATAGTTGGCAAGAGAAATAAATATTTCCGTATTGCATTTAGCAATTGCTGTGTATTAAGGCAATTTTGTTTAAAAATTATTAAGGGCTTTGTAACACAAAGACACTGTTAAATTTCACAGAAAGGACTGCATTCAGGAGGTGGGGTGGACTGGGGGATATTGGATATGCAAGCACAGATGGTCTTGATCGACTCATGAACACATCAGAGCCAAGCGGGAAATGTATGTTTTGTGTGGTTACATATGTTGTAAAGAAAATTGCCCCTGGTTCTTTTCTGTAAGAAAGTATGAGGGGGGGAAAAGCAGGGGAGAGAACAAGATCATGCGGGAAAAGGTGAAGCAGACACAAGAGAAGCATATGTCACAGATGTCTGGCAGAGAGGAGCTAGGCAAAGAGGCAGAAGAGCCAAATTCCTTCTCGGGCATGTGAGTGACCGATGAGAGGCAGAATCTTCCGTGCCAAGGCTCAAGAGCACTGGGTAGGTGCCTGTTCTGTGAATAGCTGCTGTGGAATCTAGGTGTAACTCCCTAACCACTTTATGCCTGGTTTGGCATAAAGACTGTCTTCCCACAAGGAATAGGCATATACAGAGCTGCTTCTAATCCACCCAATTCCTTCCTTTCCACAAGGACTCACAACACTCAGAAGGGCCTGCATAACCTCAGGTTTTTCTGATCTCTTCATAAGTGTTAACTCTTAAAGAGAATCCTTCAAACTACCCTCGGAGGTTTTAGAGTTTGTCCCAATTTATAGGTGAAGAAACGTAGCCACAAAGAGGTTAAGTAACTGGCCCAGAATCATACAGCTAGTCGTTACTGCAGCCAGCATCTGAAGGAAAGCAGTTTGACTCCAGAGTAGCATCATTTAACCTTTCCTTGACTCTGATAGCACTGTGTGGTCTGACTTCTTAAACCAATGAATGGCCCTTTGAGAACAACTGTTCATAGCGTTTCCTATTTGTAAACTTCACAGAACTTGTCAGAATGCCTATCCACAAAACAGAAGCTACATTTAATTGCAAATTATTTATTTACTTAAGATTCAAATACATTGATCAGAAAGTGGCAAATGTCAGTCTCTTGAACACAATTAGCACATAGGTGTGATAAGCTGAAGAAAAGAGAAGAAGAGATAGTCTTAGTAACTCCACGGCCAAACTGATAGCACTGGGGAAATGGTCCGAGTTCTGCAGTCCTGGCAAACCCAATGCTACACTGCCACATTCATGGTTCAGTCTCCGTGTCTTGTTCTCCACCTAGGTCATCTTCCTCATCTAAAATCAACTGAATACTTTTTATTATCTTTCTCTCTGTGTTGTAACTTACATGGAAATATTGAGCCTGTAAGTTCTATGGTTTGTGTTGTCTCAGGCTTCTACTTTATGATTCTGCCTTCTGCCTTCTTTCATTCATGTCTCAGATTCTTTTCCTACTACTAAACTCCTTATATGTTTCTCCATTAGGTTCTGAGTGAGAGAACGAATGAGATTAGCCATTTCATTGATTGATTAATGCTGTACAGTTGGACTTACTTCTGGCCTTTACCCATTCTATAGATGGGTTGAGCACATCAACTGGCCAAAGAAGTTGGAATTTGAGTTAAGGATAATGAAGTCCTGCCATCTAGATGGAGAACACTCTGAATGGAGCCATGGGCTTGGCAAATTTTCCCAGAGGAATACATTATTTGGACTTGTCTACTACAGTCACATTCTTGAGAATGGGCAGTTTAGAAAAGTCAAGAAAATCTTGTGACACTGGTTTATATAATGAAACAATGAATTAGACCAAAAATAACTCTTCAGACATTGTTTAAGTCTTAAGCTTATAATTATGTTACATATACTTGGTAAGTGTTGTGATGAAGCTTGGAAGATTTATCCTGCTTTAAGACTTATTGATGAAGTCAGTCCATCAAACTTCAAAACAGCAGAAGATGAAAACGAAAAGCCGGCAGCATGCATACATACAGTGGTTCCCGTTGCCAAGAGAATATATGTTTTTATTTTTGTTTTTAAAATATAATCCTAATGATAAACATGGTGCTCAATTGGCACAATATAAATCAAATTAATTTAGGAAGCTTAGAAAGTACAGAAATAGTTACAAAGAACATTCTTTTTGTAACAATCTTACATTTGTAATCCCCTGCTCCCTTTTAGAATGCCATATGGAAAAGAAACAACATTTTAAATGAGTTTCTGAAGAACTACAGTTGACATGAACACCAAAAACTTCAGAAAACCACTAAATATTTGGCTAGCATTGAGTCTACTAGAGGTTTTAAGAAGTCTGAAGACAAATTGTTATGTTAAGAGAAAAAGTCTTCAGACCATGGCTGACCTATCAATTGACTAATAACTTTCTCCATCAAGCATTTAAATCACTTGAATCTTCATAACTAGCAACTTTCCTAATTAAGCAGCTTTCCCCAGTGCTTTAGAATGGACCAAGGTATTGATTTGGCTTCCTTGGCACAAGCATGCACCAATGTCTGGTCTGGCCAGCCATTCAAACCACTTTCCCATACATCAAGGATCCAAAATAATTTCACCAGACACTCTAAAGTGCAATTGCAATTTGACAATTTCCATCTCACGTATCTTCTGAGAAAGAGATCTATACAAGTGTCCGTGATATTTTTGCTCAGACATGAATCTTGGCAAGTATTTCAAAAGCCTGGAAATAGATAGACTATTTGTGATAGTATTAAATAAAGACTCGTTCATATTGGGCATCAGTACACAATTCTGAAATAAAAAATAAAAGGAAATGGAGTTTATATGTGGGATTCTTTTTAGAAGCTTTTTGAAAAGACTTCTAGCTGCAAGAACAGGGTGAATTTAAACCAGTAGGCAATAGTATATTATTGCCAAAGAGGCACAATGGACATTCTTGAAGCCATAAGTCCCTGCAGAATTTTCAGTTAAAACATCTAAGTCAGCGTTTTCAGTAAAATTGTGTATGTCAAAAGAAAATATATGTCAACAGTGGTTCATATTCTGATTTCCTTGGACTCTGCAGTGGTGAGAATTGTGCTTTTGTCCTTAGAATTATAGCCAAGATTGAAACATACTTGTTACAGAATTTCAGATGGTAACAAGGCCAGTCTGGTTTATTCATAACAAGTGCTGTAAGGGTTGAAGTTATGCCACCTTCAATGGAATTAAGCAAAACAGGGCAACTTTAAGAACATCAGTGGAGAGATCTGTAAATACTTAGCTAGCTGTTCTTTAATCTGAGGCCATTTGCATGCACTAGACCTTTGGGGGCAAGAAGGCAACAAGCCAATCAATAGCTGCTGGCTGCTTTTCCCCTCTGACTGCATGATCACTGGCCGGACACAGCTTTTCTTCTCCCATGTCTTTGACTGATGCTCAGGTACAGCAGATGGTCCAAGGACAGGTAGACCTAGGATTTTGTGAGGATTTAACTCTGTGTAGATATTTAACTATGAGTCTTGCCTCTGCTGGATTGTTATTCTCTGCCTCGTGAGGCTGGATGTACTAGACTCTGTTTGCCTGGTTTTTCTAGCATCACTACCTTTTAGAAGTTAGCTACATTGCATCTGGTTGAGAAATAAGGAGACTGCCTATAAGCTAAAGCTGCTGCCTCATAATACTTTGTATACACATTGTTTTTGAGACTAGATTCCCTCAAGGCCTCTTTTCAATTTTATCAAGCCACAATTCTTTTATCATCAGCACTGAAAAGAGTAATGCCCCAACTTATAGCTTTTTATAACTATAGGGTGCCAATTATTTCTCTTTCATTTTGCATATCTATATTCCTTATAGAATCCTAGTTATCAGAAATATTACATATGCCTGCCACATGGAAGTTGGGTTGAGGAAATTTATGTGATTTGGGCAATTCATCTCAATAAACAGACATTATGAGAACACATTTGATTATATAAGCCATGAGTCCCAACCTTTCTTTTTTATTTCCTTAACATTTGTCCAGTATGTTTCTCTGTTGTGGCCCCAATAATCTGCATTTATTTGGAAGTGGAAAGTATTAAAACCTGGTGGGTTTTACATAGACACATACTTACACTCTCTCATTCTCTCTCTCTCTCTTTCTCACACACATATACACATACAATCTCTATACACAGCTGTAAGATCTCTTAGAGGATAAGAGAATAAAGCGTATTACTACATAATCATTTTTTAAAAAAGAGATGACTAAAATTGAGACCCAGGAGTTCTTTGCCAAACCTAAGCCCTGGGATCTGAATGAGGGCAGCTGGTGCTGTAGCTTCTGCATTTGTAATTTGTAATCTCCTTGACCTCTCAATCCCACAGGAATATTATGTGGCGAAATGAAATAAAATCAATTTTACCTATGTGTATTTGAAGATCTCTCAGCTCTTTTCCAGTTCTGAAATGTTATAGCTCTTTATAGTGGGTGGAGAAGTGAAAAATACAGCCAAACTGAGATTTATAGATGAGTGATAGTCTTTGTTACGCTCCGTAAACAAGTGATGAAAGTTCTTGGGCTCCTATTTCATCCTTGTCAATAACAGACATTGAAAGGCAGGGATTTTATTCCTAGAGGCATTAATTAGTATGAAAGCTATTGGTCTGCTCAATCCAACAACTAATGCTGTAGTTCCCAGGAATAGTGTATGTTTGTGTTGAGAATTTGAAATAATATCTCAGACAATTTGCTTTCTATGAGGAAAATACAATTGTTTTTGTTTCTACATGTTAGTTTATTTATTTTTACTTTGTCTACTTCTCACTATCCCAATGAACTTTCTTTGTTCAAATAGCTAATTAGAGCTCTTTGTGTTATGAGTTTAATTGTCTGTAGACCATTGACCTCTTTGGTAAGTTCAGATTCTTTCCAAATGGAAGCTAGTTATCTTAGCCAAGTCTATGGATGCTCCTCCTCCTTCTTGGATATGGGGTCCATTCTAGTTGGAATCAGGTGTGAGAAGAAAAAGGCCATCAGTGGAATACACAAGAATAAATTTCTACTCAGGAGCCATAAATCATATGAGCTATACTAAGCAGGGTTTTGTCATTTTACAGTCCAAATATTCAACACACAGTTTTGGTTCTAGATGATTACTGTTGTGCCTGAAGCACAATAGCATTTGGAGTTTGGCAGGAAGGTCTGTTCATGGTCTTTTGCCTCTGACAAATTGTGAATTCCATATTAAGAGATTTGCCATCTGTACAAGGAGGAAAGGATAATATTAATACCATCTATCTATCTACTCCATAGAAATATTATGAAGAAAATATACTATAACATTAAAAGTTTATATGTTACATGTTTTTACATTTTAAAAGTTAAGATATAGTGAAAGAAAATCAACCCATTGTAAGATTGTTGAAAATTCCACTCTCCTTCCCTTCTCCCCCTCCCCCCACAACAGACCAAGGAGGTTTCCTATAACAACACATTAAAGACCCAAGCATTGTAGCCCCTGCTTTCCCACCTCTTAACACTGCATCACAATATATCATACATTTACATATGAATATCTATTTTATCCAGTGTTTAGAGGTTGAGCCCTCTTACAGTAGAGATTGTTGTTCTTCATTTTTGCATCCTCAGTATATAGTACTTTGTTTGGCATATCATGGAACAACAAAACCTGTTGGATTTGCTCCAATAAGGGAGAAAGATAGAGAAGATGGGAATATTATAAGGGATACCTTCTTTGATCAGGGCATATTCTATGCACGTGTGGAAACATTACAATGAAACCCCTGTGTGTAACTAATATATGCCAATAAAAGTGGCCAAAAAAAAACACAACAAATCTTGTGCATAGAAAAACTTCAATTCTACCTTTTCCATCTGCAAAAAAACCTAGATAATATGCTCTTTACATGTAAGCACATATGTTTTGTGGTGTGGCAGCAAGCAATCAAAATCCATGTTCCACATGTGCAATAGATGGTTTTAGTTCCTTTTTCCACAGAAGCAAATGTGCAGAAGGAAAGCAGAAGACACAAGTCTGATCAGAGATGGGCATTTCCTAGTTACTGACAGGCATTTATAGGTAGAAGAAAATCAAAGCTGTGTTGTCACATGTAGGCTGCTCTTGCAAGGAAGCAAATGAAATGGCTGCCCTGATTTATAAGAATTTATCTCTCTGGGCTTGCCTTATTATCATTTGGGCCTCAGCTGTCTTAGAAGGTTAGTATGATGAATAGTACTTTAAATTTAAGCATTCACACACACACACACACACACACACACACACACACACACACACACACACTGATTATAGTTGTTGGGGTTTTTGTTTTGCTTTTTAGTTGGAATATTATTTTATTATTATTTTTTCATTACCAACTTTGAACTTAGGCTCTCACACTTCCTTGACTTACTTGCTCAGTTGGTGTTTTACCCCTTGAGCCACATATCCAGCTCAGTTTATTTATTTATTTATTTGAAGGCAAAGTTTCTGCCCAGGCTGCTTTTGAACCATAATCCTCCAGATCTCAGCCTACTGAGTAGCTATGATCACAGATATGAACCACTGGAATCAAGATTCCATTTTAGTTCTTCCTTTTGAATCAGAATGAATGCTTAACATTCCATAATATTACAGGCATGTCTCAAAATATTA
Source organism: Dipodomys spectabilis (assembly GCF_019054845.1). NCBI lineage: Eukaryota > Metazoa > Chordata > Mammalia > Rodentia > Heteromyidae > Dipodomys > Dipodomys spectabilis. The sequence goes on along the minus strand of NW_024870709.1, from coordinate 23,489,523 downwards.
TCCAGGTGTGGTGGTGTATTTCTATAGTGCCAGCTACTCTGACAGAGACAAAAAGAATGAGAGTTTGTGGCCAGTCTGAGCAAGTTAAAATATTTTTTAATCTAAAGTGCTGAAAATGTACCTCAGAGATAGATCACGTTTCTGAAATATATTGTACCCAAGCCCTCTGGGGTACAATATCGCCACAGAGTGAAATGGACAGAAGGGCTGATAGAGGATGGATATAATTGAAATAAATTATATACACATATCAAATATCACAACAAAACCCACTTTTGTACAATTAGTGTGTGTCTTTAACAATTTTCAAATTAATCTGGTTGTATCAATTGAGTATAAAACATAAATTTTCAGAAGTGGCGCTGTGGCTCCAGCGGTAGCGTGCTTGCCTTGAGCTGAAAAGTGCAGGGACAGCGCCCAGGCCCAGAGTTCAAGCCCCATGACTGACAAAAAAAAAAAAAAAAGGTACCAATAAAATATTAGGCAAAAGAAAATTGAGTTGGAGAGGAATCAAATTAGAAATACTAGTTTCTATCTGACTATGTTGATACTTCACCTTTCTTTTTTTTCTTTATTTTTTATTTTTTTTTGATGCTTCACCTTTCTTGCATTCCACATCTGTGGAAGTCATTTCATTTCGTAAGAGGTATGGTAGATTTGCCAACATTAGTCGCAAGGAAGAAAGACTATAGCCTAATGCTTTGAGGGTTCACCTAATAGCGTATAACAAATACACTCCAAGTCAGTGGACTGGCTCCACAAGGCATGAAGATCTTAGTGGGGGCAGGGGTGGAGAGTAGCATTCAGGCCTTCCAACATCAACCTAAACTCAAATCAGAGCTATTTTGGATATTCCTATTCAACCAGAGTTGAGCCAGATTTCAGCTAGAGATTCCCAACAACCCAGAGATGTGTGATCTTTGTGGATGTTTAGTGTAGTATCTGAGAATCTATAGTAACTTATTTTGTCATTGAAATGGGATTTTATTTCACTGCTGAAGATATCTGGGTCAAGATAGTGTGTCAACAAATAATTGTGGAGAATGGAATTCTGTCAGCATATTTACCTACCATGTTCCAGCTAATAGTTTATTAAAAGTACTTGTGATGAGCTTTCATACTAGTATTTGTTTGTTGATCCTTAGTGAAGCTCTATTTCCAAATAAAAAATATAAAAATATATATTGGTAGAAAACATAGTCCCATGTAATATTTTGTGTTAGAGTTCATTTTCACAGAAAGACTACATAGATGTTTGGGCTTACTTTAATTATGCTACAAATTATCTGAATACATCAGAGTCAGATCAAGCAAAAGTGTTTTGGGTTTTTTTGTACATTTTTTATTGTAAAAAATACTGTACAGAGGGGTTACAGTTACATGAGCAAGGTAATGAGTACATTTCCTATGGAGCATTGTTGCCTCCTCCTTTGTTTTTCCCCTACCATCCCTTCCCTCCCACCTCCTCAGCTACAACCCCTTCTACACACACCAAAATTGTAAAACTCATTTTCAACATAGTATCTTATACATCTCATTGTTACAATGGGTCAACCTGTATCCCTATTTAAGCAAACAAAATATTTTTCTAAAACTTTTATAGGCTTCATTTTATTTATCAATTAAGTAACTGTTAGAATTCATTGATATAGAAATCTTCTCACTAATTTTCTCCAACGGGAGGAATTTGAACTAAAACTTTAATTTCTTCTTGTTGTTAGTTTTGTCTAAGTTGTTAAATTTTTTATATTGAATCACCCATAATACATATACTGTAATGAACCCCTTCTTCTTAAAGTTAGAATTTATTAATGTTATTGACTTCTTTAAAACCTCGTTTTAAATGTTATTGTTTTTTTCTTTTTTCAATTTTATTACTTTTATCCTTATCTTCTTTAGTTCTTTATTTTGATTTTTGCTTTGCTCTTTAAAAATGTTTCTAAAGTATTTTGAGAACATTTATAAAAGATAGAGATAGTTACGGGACACAGGTAAGAGGTAGAGTGCTTACTTGGCATAATTATTTGTCCTTGAGTGGCTTATTGGTCTGTTTTAGTTAAATGAAATTACTCAGGCCATCTATTGTGAGTTTTGACCATGCAAAAATACTTTCACAGGATAGTTGGCAATGAACTTGGCATAATAATGTTCTGTTGGCCCTATATAATAGAATTGGGTGAGGAAAGTTTCAATTGGCAGAATATCTCATGTAAATAGTTTATATATTTTTAGTGCTAAATAAAATTAGAAAAAAAATTGTATTCTTCTATTATAAAAATAATAAGAGATTCCAGCTCTGGGATAAACTATTTGGTAGTCTATACAGTGCCTGAGCTTGGCAAAGGAGTAGGAATCAAAAAAGAAAAGAAAACAGACTAAAAGGATAACATTTTCCAAAAGTGATGGATTTTATTCAGCAACAAACATTCCCAATTGGAGTAGACTGGAGTTAAAACATACATTACAGAAGAGGATTTCAAGATTTTTAGGTAATTACTGATTTATTTTTGGCCCTTGTTCTTCTATTCCTTCCAAGCTATGATGTTTTATTTAAATTTATTTTCCCCTCTTTTCCAGTTTACCTTCTTTATTAAGATTTTTAATTACGCTTTTATTATCTTCACATAGTTGCACAAAGGAGTTACCATCTACGGATCAGCTTCTAAGTATAATGCATTTTGTCATTCTCTTTTGTCATTCTCCCTCATCCATCCCAACCTAACTCTCAATCAATTTCTCAATCCTTCTCAACCCAAACCAATGCTCTGAATTTTCCAAATCCTTTTACCTTCTTTCTTCTTTCCTCTTCATCTTATCTTTCTATTAAACCATCACAAATTTTTCTCTTATAACTTTCTGCTGAAAAGAAATTATGTCTTTCTATATTTTTTAAAAAGAAAACATTCCAAAATTTTTCTTATATGTATCATTTTATTACTGGCTTTCAACTATTCCATCATAAAACATTTTGTGAAATCACTATGATTAATAGTTTAAAATTTTATTTTTACATTAATTCCTACAACTTGGCATTCATAGATTTCTACATTCTGTCCCTAAAATAATTTTCTCTCTGGTCTTCAACATAAGCCCTCTGTTCAGAGCACATCAGTCTTCTTGTAAGCCTCAAAATGCATCATGAACAATTTCAACTCTTGTTTTTGGTCTTTCTGGTTCTCTTGCTACTTATCTTTTTCTGACTTCTAATTCTACTCTGCAATCAAACTCAAATTAAGTTCAGCTTCTCCGAAAGGAGCAAACATTAAGAAAATGAAAACTTTAGATTTTATCCATGGTCTTTCACTTATTTTTCTTTTCTTTCTCTCTTTTTTTTTGGGGGGGGGGGGTCCGATCATGGGGCCTGAACTCTAGGCCTAGACGCTGTCCCTCAGCTTTTCAGCTCAACGCTAGCACTCTACCACTTGAGTCACAGCACCACTTCTGACTTCTTCTGCTTATGTGGTGCTGAGGAATTGAACCCAGGGCCTCATGCATGCAAGGCAAGTGCTCTACCACTGAGCCACTTTCCCAGCCCTTTCACTTATTTTTCTATTGTAAACTCTTGTTTACAATTTTTTCAATTTATTTCCCCCACTAGAAGTTATATGGTATTCTGCCTAATTATGCTGGGGCCAAAAAATCAACGTTTATTTTTAATAATTTTTTTATTGTGAAAATACTGTACAGAGGGGTTACAGTTACATGATCAAGGCAATGAGTACATTTCTTATCAAGCATTGTAGCCTCCTTTGTTTTTCCCCTACTATCCCTTCCCTCCCACCTCCACAACTACACTCGCCCCACCTCATCTAAATTGTAAAGTTCGTTTTTCAACATAGTGTCTTCTACATCTCATCGTTGCAATGGGTCAACCTGTATCCCTATTTAAACATTTTGTTTTTTCCCTTCCCCTCCCCAAATTATACTGACATCAAATACAGTGAAAACAGGGGTTATGCGTGGGGGACGGACATACAAAGCAATAAAAAAAAGTCATGTGGTACCTTATAAACACGTTAGAAACAATAGCAAGAAAGAAAAGAACACTTATGTCCCTATCTTGGGGTTCACTTCGCTTAACATCATCTTATCTGGTCATATGTACATAGCTTTTGACCTTTTCTACTTGTCCCAGTCATATACTACTTATTGCAAATAAAGAAACATGAGACCTATGTTTCTTTAGGTTTGGCTTACTTCACTTTATATAATTTTTAAAATCAACATTTTACATCATATTAAAGTGTATGACTGGTTTAGACAGTCATAAGATAAAATAATGATTCATTTTGTTACAGTAATATCTTTCATTTCATATCTGTTACTACAAAGTGCACTGTGGAGAGAAGATTCAAATATCAACATATATTCTTTTTCTTCCCCACATCTGTGGTATTTCACACAGTGTGAAAAACTACAGCCCAGATGATCCACAACAAAGCAACGGCCAACATTCTTTTACTAGAGAAACTTGTATTCTTGGCTGAAGTCTTGGATCACCATTTCTAATTTAGACATGATTGGTTCACAGATTTCAATAAAGTTCCTTATGAAGTTCCATTCTTAAGCTCTCTCAATATCATGATCATGCCACACCCAGACTTTGACTTCCACATGAAAGTCTGAATAGATGAAGAGCCAACTTAATGCTCAAGTGATGATTTGGTATTGTCAGTACGCTTCATACACAACTGTTTTTCTCAGCTGTGATAGACTTTTCTACAAAAATATATCACTATAAAATGTTGAAAATATTTATCAAAACCATCTTGTCATCTTTAAAATATAAAGGCTGGGATATTTTTTCTCCTCTCCCAATAGAATATCATGTGCTTAGATGAACTATGAAGATTTCCCTTAAAAATCTGGACACATTTCCTGAAACTGATGAGGAATTTGGATGAAACCATCTATCAGACCACAGTCAGAAAGGCACAAAGGAAAGACACAGTTCACCAAATTTTATCTTTTGGTCAGTCATGGGGCTTGAAGTCTGGGCCTGGGTGCTGTCCATATGCTATTCACCTCAAGGCAAGCGCTCTACCTCTTGAGCCACAGCACCACATCCAGTTTTCTAGTGGTTGATTGGAGATAAGAGTTTCAGGGTCTTTCCTGCCCAGGCTGGCTTTGAACCGCGATCCTCAGATCTCAGCCTCCTGAGTAGCTAGGATTACAGGCGTGAGCCACCAGTGCCCAGCCAAGGGAAGGAATTCTGAGGGACTCTTATTGCCACTAAACTACCAAAAAGCCAAAAGTGGAGCTGTGCGTAAATGGTAGAGCCCTAGTCTTAAGCAAAAGAATCTTAAGGACAGCGCCATGTCCTGAGTTCAAGTCCCAGGACTAGCACACACAAATAACAGTGTACCTTATATTGTTTATCTACTAGAATTTAAATCGAAGGATTAATGATAAATGTAGTAAAAGTATGCATAATCACAATCACAATAAGCAAAAATATTTATCATATGGGAGATACAATAGAACTGAGGCCAAGAGAGGATACAGCAGAGTTTAGACTCTCATTGGGTTCATGCTGTCACATGTAATTGAAAGAGAAGAATGCATAAAACTAATGAGTTCAGTTTTGTTTATATTAATTTATTTTTTTTTGGTTTCTTGTAGAACTGACAGCCTATTAAGTTGAAGTTACTCAATAATATCATCATAAAGTAGATATAATTGACACTAAAATTAGAGAAAATTACAAAATTTTTTGCATGATACCCATTACCTGTTGCTGATATCCTATAACAATATATGAGTATATGTTATGGATTATTTTGGAATTAGTTATAATCACCCTTTAATTTGACAATTTTTGTAGCATATCTTGACAGCTTTTCTTGGAGCTTTTAAAATTCAGCATAATTATTGCAATTGCCTGAAAGTCCTTGTTTTATCTTTTCCTCAGGCCTTTGTGTGTGTAAGCATTGTTGCAGTACCATTGCACTTAATACATTGGTGCTCTATGGACTTTGATGTGAATATCCTCAACTAGATGATCTCTTCACAGGCAAAGTTTATAGGATCCATATTTGTATCTGTGGCCTGCTGATCAAATAGTTGATAAATGAGTAAGTAATATATGGATACTTATTCTCAGTAAGTTACAAAGTAGAAATTAGCATTAATAAAGGAGGCCAATTCAATATGGGGAATCCAAGTTTAAGTACCCTTTCCTCTCAGTCCCTACCTGTACACTCCTCAAATGAAAGCCCTACAGTAGAATGCCATTGGGATTGATGGAACAAACTCCATCACATACTTTCTAGGTGCATACTCTACAGAGCTCTTCATTTTCCTGGAAATACATAACAAACTCTGTATATGAGTGTGCTGTCGGTCTAGCAGTTTTGTAAATCAGTTGACATAACAAAGATTTGTTTAATAAAAAGCCAATATCTCACTTAAGCCCCATACCTGTGGAAATACAGAAGAGAGAGAGAGAGAGAGAGAGGAGATAAAAAGTTCTGTTTTCTCTTAAAATATTTTTATTTTACTTATTTATTTTTATTATTGTGAAAATACTGTACAGAGGGGTTACAATTACATGGGTAAGATAATGAGTACCTTTCTTATCAAGCATTAGGCGACTATTTCTTTTCTTTTTTTTTTTTTTTTGGTCATGGGGCTTGAACTCAGGGCCTTGGCACTTTCTCTCAGCTGTTCAGCTCAAGGCTGGGGCCTACCCCTTGAGCCACAGCACCAAAACCTTACAAGTAGAAAATTACAAGATGAAGGGAGATTGTTTTCCCTATCTCTAATTCCTATCTTCTGACATTTCCCATAGCTTTCTAAGCTAGAGATTGTATAGTTGGTAAGTGTAAGTATGAAATGGCTTAATTTCCTTGTGTGCTTCCTATTAGTGATAGAAATTCTTTTTTCATTCAAGTTCTTTTTAAATACAAGTTGCAAAGCATGTGCTACCTATAATTAGTACTGGCAGAACCCATTTTAATTGAAGAATCTTTTAATTAAGAATTATTTCAGATGTCTATTTTTTTCTAAACCTCTTTCAATATTAAGGAAAAAGAAAAGTCCTAACAACATGTTATAATTTCCAAAATTACTTAGCCATAATTAAATTTCTGGACTTGAACTCAAGTCACCCAGAAAATGACAAATTCTATGATTTTTAAATAAAAATTTCATGTGAGAGAAGATAATAAAAAATTGGGAGCCATAAGTTAGAAATGACACACATTTTCTTCAGATAGTTTGCATGCAAATAAGGTTAAGTTAGAAATGGCATCATATGGAAGTGGCGCTGTGGCTCAAGTGGTAGAGCGCTCAGCTTGAGCTGAAGAGCTGAGGGACAGCGCCCAGGCCCAGAGTTCAAGCCCCACGACCGACAAAAAAAAAAAAAAGAAATGGCATCATATGTAGCCATAGAAAAAATGCTATCATATGTAGAGTGGTGAATGAATCCAGTCAAAAATGTCTAAATCCTCCAATGGCTTAGTGCTTGATGCAATTTTCTATATACTTTTTGATAACTCATCAGTTGTTGAGTAACACATGAAAGAGAAATGGCTAATTAAAAATAGATGAAAGTAATTTTCATAAGAAGATATTAGTTTATCTATAACATAAAATTCTTTGCATATTTTAGTCATATGGCATCAGTGTCTACTTTAGGGATCTTAAAAGCCTACAATAATAGAGGAGTGTAACTGTGAGTCTTAAGGTTTTGTTTCCTTGATGTAAATTCTTACAGAAGTTCATCCTAAAACTGTCAACCAAGTAAGATTCTACTGTCTCTCTTAGTAAGTTGTTTTATAGGCAAAAACTGTTGATTCTGTTTTTAGAGGGTAGATCAATTGCATATCAATTCATAGGAGAAAATAGTTTGTGTGAAAAACATGAGTATAAACATGTAAATTTATAGACCTGCTTTAGAAATTAACATATAGTAGGCATCATTAAAAATATCCAGTGGATTGTTGATGGGAGTGTAAACTTGTTCAATCACTTGGAAAAGTAGTATGGAGGTTCCTCAAAAGACTCCACATAGAGCTCTCCTATTACCCAGCAATCCCACTTTTGGGTATTTACCCAAACAATCATAAACAAGGTCATACCAAAGCTACCAGCACAACTAACTATGTTTATTGCAGCATTATTTACCATAACTAACATATGGAACCAACACAGATGCCTCTCAGTAGATGAATGGATCAAGAAAAAATGCCTCCATCAGAAAGAATGACACCACCCATTTGTTAGGAAAAGGAAAGACTTGAAAAAATTATATTAAGTGAAGTAAGCCAGGCCCAATGAAACATAGATCCCATGGTTTCCCTTATTTGCAATAACTAGTATATGTCTAGGACAAGCAGAAAAGCTCAAAAGCTATCTACATATGAGCATAAAACCTTATGTGTCCCCAAGATAGCGACACAAGTGCTTTTATCTTTCTTGCTGTTGTTTTTAATGTATTTATAAAGTACTATGTGATTTTTTTTGTTTCTCTTCTATGTTCTTCCCCATGTTATAACCCCTATTTTCACTGTATTTGATTCCAGTGCAATGCATCTGGTATATACATTTTTCTAATTTGGGGAGGGGAAGGGAAATAACAAAATGGGGAGGTGGGGAGGTGGGAAGGGAAGGAATAGTAGGGGAAAAACAAAGGTCGATAAGAAATGTACTCATTACCTTACTCGTGTAACTATAACCCCACTGTACAGTATTTTTACAATAAAAAGATATACCAAATATATCCGGTAGAAATGATTTTTTTGTGTTGGAGAAGTCTGAGAAAAAAATCGATGACAAAGAATGTTTTATATACCTTCGTGGGTCCTGTCCCACCTCAAGAGCCTTATGCCACCCCAGAATGTTCAGGAGCCTCAATGATGTGATTCTACTAGAGATTAAGCTTTATCAAAACCTCTTTTCAATTCCAAGTATTGTTTTCTTCATCTTATTCACTAATGTCCTAATAGTGCAATAATGATTATTCTTTAATTGATTCATTATGATTTCATGATTTGTTTGCGTTTATCCAAAGCTTTATGAAGATACTGTCCAGTAATCCAAAGCAGTACAATCATTGGAAAAGATTTTTGGCAGAGAAATAAGTCTTAAATCAGACTATATAGAAAAAAATCTTACCTGAGGGATTTTGTTTTAGTTCAGCTAAGTGGAGGGGGGAGCTTCTCTCTAGAGAAACAGAATGAATTATGTGTTGTACATAGTAGAATGTTTGCTAATATATTATGTAGTAGTTACTTTATAGTGCAAAATGTATATGTATTATATTGCAAGAACTCTAGAGCCCCGATGCAAGCCATGACTGGGTGCAAGATGTTATTACTGGAGCTCATGTGTGGAGAAAGCCTGATGCTAGGTAAAAATATTGGCTTGTGTTTGCACTATCCTGTGTTGAAGCCTAAAGTGGCAAAGACACAGGATTATGAGTTCATGACATTACAGATATCCTGTCCAACAGGCAGTGTGTCTGTTCTTGTGTGAACCTTATCTCTACTACATCCTGATATCCTGATATCTGTCTCTTGGAATGTGTGCTTTGTTCTGCGAACTCAAACTACTCTAAGCTAACATGACAACTGACAAAGCTTGGGAGCTCACAGGAGGCTGTCCCAAAGGTATTTCTTCATCTCTCTTGACCATATCTAGGAGACCATAGTAATCCTTTTGCCCTCACAGTATCTGCTACAAGGAAGTGGTATTATATAATAATTATATCATAATATAACATCTTTTATAAGAGAATCCAAAATTTATTTTATTTTATTTTTATTAAACATATATTTTATTGTAAAAACACTGTACAGAGGGGTTACAGTTACATGAGCAAAGTAATGAGTCCATTTCTTATCTAGCATTGTTAACCCCTCCTTTGTTTTTCCCTACAGAGATGCTGATTTATTTAATTTCTATTCAATTGAACTGACTGTTGTGTAAGAAAGTGGGATCTTCAAGCTGAAGCAGGATGAATATCTGTAATGGGTACTTCAGAAACATTTTATTTCTTCTTTTGGACTTCTTGTTTTTACTTTTGTTTTGGAATCTATGCCCCATTGAAGTATTTCTGCCTAAAAGTACACAGCCACACTTTCACTTCCAAATTTTTGCTGGCTCATTAGAGGTAAGAGTCTCATGGAGCTGCCTATCGAGACTGGCTTAAAACCTAGATTCTCAGATCTCAGCATAATGAGTAGCTAGGATTATAGGTGTGAGCTGCCTTACCCCGGTCCATATTTAGGAGTTCATTCTCATTTTCTTATATGCTTGGCCAGCCCTCTATTCTTTATAGCATAGAATGGGGATCTCATCAAAATATTTACATCATTGTGTAGTTGATTTGTTTAAAAAATCAGCAGATGATGGAATATTGATAATGAATTCAAACTGTATCTCAACATTATTCAATTTTAGGTCTAGAATAGAAATTGCATCACAGAGCTGATCCTATAATTTTTACCTACCTCGAGGTGAAATCTTGCAGGCATTCCCAGTTCTCACAAGCTCTAATCATCCAAATACAGTCCCCTGAAGCAGAATATGGAAATTCTTGACACAACAGCCCAATGGAGATAGGAAATGGGACTATGGAAATAGTCCATAGTATATCAGAAAATAAAGAAAAAATGTTGGATTCTTAATACACTGCTGGTGTGAATATAAACTAGTAAAATCACTGTGTAAAGTAGCTTGAAGTTTCCTTGAGAAACTAAAAATGTACCTGCCTTATCATCCTGCTATACTACTGTCAGGAATATTCCCAAAAGACTGTAAATCAATATTCAAGAAAGATACCTACATAGCCATATTAATTGTAGCTCTGTTCACAGTAACCACACTGTGAAATCAGCTGGGGTACATAAAGAAAATATGATGTATATAAATATGTGTGTATCCATTTAAACAAATATGCATATATGTACACATTGGTGCATGCATATATACATATATCTGTATATGCTCACATATATGTATATTCATACATATCAATCTTGGATTATTACATAGACATAAGGAAAAAAGACAGTAATGTCATTTGCAGGAAAATGCATGGAATTGGAGATTATCATGTTGAGTGAAATAAGCCAGATATTTCATTTTCACTCATCTGTGGAATTGAGACTCCAAAGGTAGACATATTCATAGACATATACATACATACACACACGCATATATACCTAAAACATGAAGTTTTGGGACTGTTTGTAAAGATGATGGGGGGAAGCATGAAAGAAGGCTGGAGGAGGATTAATGTCAACATACAATGTACCTACCTAGGTATGAAAATAACACAAAAAATCTCACTGAAAGCTCTGTAGGGGTGAGGGAGAAGGTTTTGAAGAGGTTAATCTGATTAAAGCATATGTGTGTGAGTGAAATATGAATGAGTGAAACTCTGTGACACAACAAATACACACACACACACACACACACACACACACACACACACACACAAACCTTCAATGACAGGAAAGTAAAACAGGCTCTGTTGGGACAGTGTAGGTATCAGCAGGAAGTGGGAGCTATGATGGAGAAGATGAATGAGGGTGAATATGGTCAAAGTACTTTATATATACGTATGAAATAGAACAATGAACCCTAATGAAATTATTTGAAGAAGGGGAAGAGGGAGGAGAAGGGAGAGGTAGAAGTGATGAGACTGATGGAATACATTATATGCATGTGTGGCAATATTACAGTCAACCCCCCATCCTCTGCTTTGTTCAACAAATGTACGTTAATAAAAAATATCTTAAGCCAGGTGCCTACAGCTTACACCTGTAATCCTAGCTACTCAGGAGGCTGAGATCTGAGGATTGTGGTTTGAAGCCAGCCTGGGCAGAAAAGTCAGTGAGACTCTTACCACCAATAAACTACCCAGAAAAAGTTGGAAGTGATACTGTAGCCCAGGTAGTAGAGTGCTAGCCTTGAGCACAAGAAGGCTCAGGGACAGAGCCCAAGCCCTGAGTTCAAGCCCCAGGATGGGCACAAAAATAAAAAACCCTTAATATAAAAGGAAACAATGATTCTGAGGGAGACTAGAATGAGAAGCAATAGTGTTGTCACCATGTTTCAGGGTATTATGGGATGATATAAAATTCTGTATGTGGTGTAAAAAAATTAGCAAATGAAACAGTCAAATACTCAAATCTTTTTTTTTCCTTCTTGGTGCCATTTCTGGGGCTTGTATTCAAGGTCACCCACTCTTGCTTCCATTCTGCTTCCACTTAAGGCTTATAATCTACCACTGAAGCCATATCTCCATGTCCAGCATTTTGCTGAATAATAGAAGATACAAGTCTCACATACTTTTCTGCCAAGGCTGACTTTTAACTCTGATCTTCAAGTCTCAGCCACCTGAATAGCTAGGATTACGGGCATGATTACAGTACCCAGCTTCAGCTATGAAAAATCCTACTTTAAAAAAAAACCAGTTTTCCATTTCACATTGTAGAAAAAAAATCTTCCCAGATGTCTTAGATTCTATGTAGAATGAATTTATCTCTTCTTTTTAAAAAAATAGTATCAGTTAAAGTCCATAAACTACAAGAAACTTCTATGGTACTAGGTTTTCTTTTTTCATATAATCTAATAGTTGAAAATACTTGGCAGGTGGTGATATGGGCTCTCATTCAGTTCTGCATTTTTCTAAAACAGAACAGTAAAAGTAAGATTGACATTGTGTTGACATTGACTGCCAACATTGCCATCTGCTATCTTGACACAACAAGCAGCTTTATTGGCACCCTTGTTCTTGGTGAGGAAACCAATGCATGATGAATAGCCAGTTCCTAAAATCAAATGAAGTACAGAGCAGTGGCTGGCACAAGATGAAGTGCTTGTTAAGGAAACAGAATGGCACGTTGAAATTCTCAGACCATTGATCAAATTTATTTGTATACAACTATCAGTGATTTGCTTTGAGCTGCTAGATTCTCACTACCCTTACCCAAAGGAAGCTAGACTCTTCTGTTTATACAGACCATGTGTAACTACTGACTGAACTATATAATGGTGTCTCTTTGGAGTTTAGGCATCTGTCTACTTTCCCCTACTTAAGCCAAGAACTGAATGTATTCAATGTTTGTATAGCCCTGTGGGATCTTGCTTAAGATTTAATGGTGGTATGACTTAACCTATATTTCCAATGTGCTTGTAGAAGAAAGTAGAAAGACAGTAGTAGTTCCTGCCTTTAACAGAGACAGGGACTTTCTGGCTCCATTCAGGGATGGAGAAAAACCTCTCCATAGAGTCATCAATTTCACTTTATAGACTCAACTGGAAATTGACTGGCCCATAGAGGGGGAAAACTCAATATTCATTGTTGTTACAGGATATGTTGGTAAAGGATATGTTTCTAAAGTAATCACTAAAAGAACTCTCAACATAAAGGTTATTTATTCACAATGATTTTCTAATGCAATAGGTGTTACATAATTTTTACAACGCTCTTTGTCTTTTCTGGGTGATTGTTTCACCTCCTGTGACACATTTGTATGTTTCTATACTTCTTTTATTGTACTTACTATATTTTAATTATGATGATCACTTAGTAAAACGCGATGTGTAGACTGTTGAAGGTAGTGCCTCGGTCTTAGTTAAATGAAGCCTCTAGCCCAGTTTACATACAATAATGACCAGTGACTATATATGAGTAAGTGAATTAATGAATGAGAAATATAAAGTGAAAGATTAGAAGAAATCTGATTCTCCATAGAGCCTATAATGGGCAAGATTCTAAGATGAAGCTCAAGGACTCATTTTTTTCTGTAATCTATAATGAGTGTTATGATGAGATCACTTCTGTGACTATATTATGTTATATTACAAAAATGTTTTTCTGAAGATCTAAGTAAGAGAACGAATTTTAGTGACAGATTCTTGTCACTACAGAGTTTTGTTATCATTACTGATATTCTGTAGTTGTTCATTGTTTTGAGTATCTTCAGTGCAGAGGCAATATGGATGAGCATAAATTAATCACCTGTCTCTAAAGGATAGAGGCAGAAATGAGAGACTGGAGGAAGCTGCAGATACTTCTGGTTGTCCTTGAATGAGCATCTAGCACATTAAATGAGGGTAGTATACTTGGAAATGGAAAGCATCTTCTCATTCCCATTCATCCAGAAGGACCCTGCTAGACACTGAGAAAACACAGGGACCTCAGTCTGAGAAATCACAGGGAACTGAATTCTGGCAAAAATCTGAGTAGGCCAGAGAATCTCATGCTTCTGGTGAGTCAGCAGGCCAAGAAAACACTTTGATTTCAGCCATTAAGACCTCGGACAGAACAGCTATGTGGTATTTGGACTTCCAACCCATGGAAACTGTGAGACAATAAATTAGTGTTGTTTTAAACATTGTGGTCGGTTGTTACACAGCAACAGAAACCAACGCACAGCCCTAAAAATTATTACATGGGCAATTTTAAATAATTTTACTTAGAAGTCAAGAATAAACACACTTTTCCTTTGCTTCTTGTGGCTTTGTAATTCCTCCCATTATAAAATAAGCTTCATGAGGGCTTCAAATGTATGATCTGTTCATTGCTATATCTCTAGGGACAAGGGCAGTGCTTAACATAGAGTTGACTTTTCATAAATATTAACTGGATGAAGCAAAGATATTTAAATTCTATTAATTTGCTTGCAGTGGGAGATGATAAGGAAAGCATAAAACAGAGTCATTTCACATGCTGTGGTATTTTTATTATGTATTGTGCACATAGTATAGGACAATCTTCACATATCTGCTTGCCTTCCCATGGTAGACAATTGAGTGCTGTAGGAGATGAGCATTGAAGTCAAAGTAATTTAAATTTATACCCAAGTACAATGACTTATTGGATGATTTTATATTAACAACTCCAGTTCTTTCCCTGCTGATAGGATTTCATAGTACCTAGTTTGAAGAATTCTTTCAAGCATTAGAAGCAATGTATGTACATGCAGGGCAGTCATTACACAGTAAAAGATGATTTGATTAATCATAATATCTTTTTCTATTGAATATAATTGTTAGATTTATTTTGGCAGTGTTATGTATGCTAATTTAGCTCTATATCTGTCTTACAAGCATCATTATAATAGAGGCCTATTGTGGTTAGTTAAGATTAAGTGGGAAACAGAGTTCTAAATTGATAGGGCAGCACAGAGAAGCAGAAGGCATTATTGGCTAGACTATAAAATATGAAATCAAAAGACAGCAACATGACCTAGACAAACAGTTCTACTTCTTTCATTAAGAAACTCAAATACCTTCTAAAAATAAACATTTCTGCACTAAAATAGGAGACTACCTTTCCTTTGGTTGTGAACTTTATAAGTCTATGCTTTGATATTCTGTGCTGAGGGAAAATGAGCTTGGGAGCCTAAAAGGATATGCCCTCATGGGAGCCCTCTTTGAGTTTACATTCAAGTTAGTTGAAAACTGAACCTCCAAGTTTCTGACACAGAGCTCTTAGGTTCACTGCCATATACTGCAGGAGTCTTTGCCTTGAAGTGGTCATACATGAAGTTACATTTATGAGTCTAGTTTATGGGATCCACTTCTCACACCCTTTCTTCCCTCTGAGCTGACTAATGTTTAATCTTTGGAATGTCCACCTTTCTCAAGCAGAATGAATTGCTGATCTCTCAACTTTGAATGTTTTTTAATCTCTATTCTTACATATAGGCTATTTGTCAGTCTTCTATACTAAATGAAAAACCTATGTTCTGCTTTGTTATGTTGTTATTCTGTATAACACATGATTTACTGACATTCACATATCAAGCACCAAGAAACAGTTGGAAAATAAGTTAATGGAAATTTTCTGGATCAGAATTTCTTCACTTCTGAGGAGCAGTCTTACATAGATTTCCTGTAAAATTATTTTCAGATCTAATATTCTACAGAGCTGTACATGAAAATATTATAGGATTCCAATGGTTAGAAAACTATATTGAAATACACAGTATAAGACCCACTGCAACAATGAAATGTACAAGACGTAAAAACGAACTTTACAACTTTGGCCTGGGGCGGCAGAGATTGGAGGGGATGGTAAACAAATAAAAAATAATAAATAAGACTCTTAGATAACCATTTAGACAAGGAAAGTGAAGTCAGTGTAGGAATTCTATCCACAACATCCTGGATAGATGTTCACCCAGTTTAAATTAAAAAATACACAGCTGAATGGAGCTTTTCTGGTTGGAACCCAAAAATTGAGAAAGCATTTTCTTATAGGGAGACTGGTACAAGTGTTCTTTCATCTAGACAAAACAGTTTCAGTTTTGTGTTCTTGTTATGAAATAATATACAGACAACTCCACTTTCTTGTGGTCTACAACTGAACACATTGCCATCCATTTCACTCTGTCTTCCACATGCTGTCTGACCACTACCAAAAACAATGTAGTTAGAAAGTCCCCTTGGCCCTTTCTCTCCTGTAAAAATACCCCTAGCACAATATTGCTATCTTGTTTCCTTTGCAAGAGGAACATCTGTTAGCTTGGTTTCATGGTCATGTAAACAGTCCAGATTTTTGCTCATGGACTGCTATTAGGTCAGCTGTCTCCTACACTCCCCATGTAAGACCTTGATATAGCTAATTTGTTTCAGTCCAATATTCCAACCTGTCATAATATTTATTTGAAATTGATTCGTTCATCTATCATATTAACTGTCTCTCCCAGTTTTGTCTTGCCTGCAGAAGTGATAAGCAGACTCTATTTATTTAAGTAGTCAGACTTTTGACTCGTGAATGACTGACAAAAGTATAAAGCACTAAAATATGCCACTCTACTGTTTCCCAAAGTCTACTCTTAAAGATACTAGCTCTGTAGGATGCTAAGAATACCATATCTAATATGCCCTTTTTTGGAAAGTCTCTCTGATTACATGCTGGGATATCTTGTAGTAATCTATGAATTCACCATTTTCGAATCTTGAGTACAGAAATCTGTTTGGGTGGTTGCTTTGGTTTGTTTGCTTGTTTTAACTCTGTTGTGTTTTTAGTTCAAAGGATATCTTTTGCCATATATTCCATTAGATAGCCAATAACATGTTTAAAACTTTAGCATTCATGCTAATTAATAAGTTTCAAATTTTCATTTTATTCTTTGTGAATTTTAAGCTGAAGATTTTTTTGTTTGCTACCAAGTTCTATAACAGGATTCCTTAAATATAGTGTTTTTTTTTTTATAATGTGGCCTGCATTCATCTCACTAATTTATGTGTTTCTTCTATGCTACACCTCATTTTTTCCGTTTCTTTTTTTGTATGAAAATCTTGCTCTTCATGCAAAAGTTGGAAACAAAGTATTAACTAAGAGCTTAGTCTTTTGCTAATATACTGTCGCAAACAAATAAGCTTTTCCTGTGCTTTTCACTTTGAGCAGAGATCATTTTAATTTTTTAAGAAGTCATTTAATTTTTCTCTCTTTCTCCCTTTATATTTTAATCTTTGTGCTCCGCAGTCCATTTTGAGCTTACTCATGGTTGTTATAGATTTATGGCTCTCTTGTTTTCATTTTTGGTTATACACTGTTTATACTGCCTTTTGAACTTGTCTTTATAAAATATGATCTCATCCCAGACAGTATCTAAAGCTCCATTTTTGTCTGAAAAAGAAATGTATTTGTTGACTGTATTATCAGAATATCATTGTTATTTTTTTTTCTTCTCTCTGAAGCTGTCTGTCTCTTCTTTTAGGATTTCTGGCCATTTGGTCTTTCCTAATTTGTCTTATATTTTTTGAGATCAGCTTTCCTGAAATCCAGAGTAGATGTCTGGCTAGCCCCAGCATTCCTTTCCACAGCTTTATTATGAATTCCAACAAGATTGTTCACATTCTCCAAAGCTACTATCACTTCCATTGACTCAATTGGCCTGCCCTGTTGCAAAAAGTTAAATTCTTTTCTTTTTTTTTTAATTTTATTTTATTTTAATGCAGTGGTGATTACAGTTACATGAGTAAAGTAATGAGTACGTTTCTTGTTGAACATTGTAACAATTCCATTGCTTACTTCTGGAGTGACTGGCAGCTGAAATTACTATCAAAGCCATATCAGAGTTCATCATCTGGGACTTAATCATGTAAGGAAGATCTACTATATGCCAAAAAGAGTTCTTGGTGGAAAGAAGAAGAGAGGGGAAAATGCCAGAAAACAGGCTAGAGGAGAGACATAAAAGATTAACGAACAAAGAAAAACTTAAAATAATCAACTAATGATAACTTCTACAAACAAAGTAAAGCAAAATATCATAGCAGATGGTAACAAACCAGGAAGAGTGCTAATTTAAGTGCTCAGAAAAGGCTCAACTCATGAAATAGCAATTAAACTGTGTCTAAATGCTAGAAGAGATGGAGACATGCAAATATTTTCTTGTAGAATATTCCATGCTGAGAAACAGGGCACTGGATCTAAAGTGTAAATGTTCTTGGCCTATTCTAGGAAAGGGAAGAGAGCCAACAAGCTGAACTTTGGAAAAGAGGAGAGAGTAGTGGGGAATGAGGTGCAAGAATGGGCAGGAGATGGGTAGTGGACAGGGGTCAGCTCATACCCTGTGCTAGACAGGCTAAATCATATAGGGAAGACTCTGCACGATTTCAACGCCCATGTGGCAGCATAATTTGATTTATATTTATAAAGATAACTCTGAATCCAGGGTAGAAAAAAGCTTTGGGCATGAATAAGAAATATGGAAGGAAGAAGCCAAGCAAGGGAACTATGGAGAATTTCAAGAACAAACGGTTGAGGTCTTTTCATTACTGATTTTGTGAACTTAGTTGTGATTTTGACAGAAGCACTCTCATTTGACTAGGAAATGGTTATCATTCTCTTCAAATCAACTTATTCTTTTTCAGCTTTCAGTTGTTTATTGACATGTTTTTCTTCATATTTCTGTCATGTAGGTCAGAGTTTTTCAAATAGTCCATGTTTTCTGGACATGTTGTACTCCTTTACTTCATGTCTCAGATTCATTTTCCTTTTGAGCAGACTAACATTCTGGATACTTTGCTTATTAAAAAATTCTATAAATGACACTCATTGACTTATTCTGTGCAGAAAACTGGAACACTGACTAAAATATACTTAATCCAAGACTGTAGCCTACCCATAACTGATATTTGAGTTTCTCAAAATTATTAAAATATTGCCATTTCAATCATTGTGTTTCAGATAAGAGGAAAGAAAGAGAACAAAATTTATTGACAGAAGTCAGGGGAAGGTACAGCATGTCTAATTCCATATTCAACTGAGCTAACTAATTTGATCTGGTAAGACATTTCAAGTGAATCATCCAACTTCAGCAAAGCAACTATAAGAACTTCAACAAGGAAACTCATAGGCAATAGCAGTTGCTTCAGATCAGAAATAAAGTTGAAATGTCCTCAAATTATCAGGGTTTCTGGGAACATGATAGTTAAATATCAAGAGTCTCAGATTCCTTTTTTTCTTGCTCCATTGTCCCTATTAATTATGTGAACTTGCATATCACAGACCTGTATGCTTATGTGACTCCAGAGACTACTTGAAACACAATTTCTTTGCTGTGTTGGGATTCAGGATCACAGGCTCCCTGAATCTGCCCTGCAAACAATTGTTTTAATTCCTCACCAGAGGTTATTGCTCACTTTACTAGATGAAGGCAGTGTAATTCTCCCAACTGCCTGGGACAGTTTTACTGCATGGAATTTCACAGCTATAATGGAGAAAAGAAAGCATTCTCTGCTGTTGCCAGTAACATTTTTAAGAAGAAAAAGAAAAACATTCCATGTCTTTAAAATAAGCAGTCCTAAAACACTCACATGAATGGTGTTTCGATAAAAGAATTAAATCACTGTATTAACTAACACATTTTACGCATATAAAACAGGGAGTTTGGGGGCACTAAGGGATATAGTTCAGAAGTTTTCTGCAATTCACATCTAGTAATACTGTAGTCTGAGGAGTAAGAATGTGGATATATTGTCAGCTTTTTCTTTCTTGATGTTCTCTGCTGTGGAGTGAGTTCACTAAGCTAAAAATAAGAGGATGAAGACTTAAGTTCCATTTTAAGCTCTCTTACCATAAAGCTGGGAGTACTTGGGTAAGCCATATTATCTCTGTGATCCTTAGTTTCATTACTTGTTTCCTTTTCTTTCTTTTTTTTTATATATATTTATTGTAAAAGTGATAACCAGGGGGATTACAGTTATGTAAGTAAGATAATAAATCCATTTCTTTTTTATTAA
Organism: Dipodomys spectabilis; assembly: GCF_019054845.1. Taxonomy (NCBI): domain Eukaryota; kingdom Metazoa; phylum Chordata; class Mammalia; order Rodentia; family Heteromyidae; genus Dipodomys; species Dipodomys spectabilis. Next base: position 23,469,309 of record NW_024870709.1, on the reverse strand, counting down.
ATATATTTTTATTGTAAAGATACTTTATAGGAATGGGATCACCCATTTGTTAGGAAATAGAAAGACTTGGAAAAAATTACGTTAAGTGAAGTAAGCCAGGCCCAAAGAAACATAGGTCCCATGGTTTCCCTTATTTGCAATAACTAGTATATGTCTAGGACAAACAGAAAAGCTCAAAAGCTATGTACATATGACCATGTAAGAGGATGCTAAGTACATTTCTTTTTAAACACTGTTACCTCCTCTCTCATTTTTCCCATTTCCCACTTCCACTCCCCTCCCCCCACAAGTTGTATAGTTCATTTCCAACATAGTGTGTAGTGAGTATCAGTGTTTCTTTGGTTCATTCTTTGACCTACTGTTTCTGTGCTTCCTTTTCCCTTCTGTGGATCAAATAAGCTTATATATACAAGAAAAAGGGTACAGAAAACTAAAGCAGGAAAAATAGAAATAACTGCATACATAATGAGAATTTCTTGTTTCCAATTCTTGGAGTTAATTTTGATACGCTTCATTATATATGGTCCTATGCACTTAGCAATTGGGCTATTGTGATTACCTGTTAAGAATGTCATAGACATATTCTAGTTACTACAAATGAGGGAAACCATGCAACCTACTTTTCTCTGGTCCTGGCTTGCTTCACTTAATATGATTTTTCCAGGTCTTTCAATTTATGAATGGAGTAATGACATTCTTTCTGATGGAAGCACAGAATTCCATTTGTATATATGCCACATCCTCTTAATCCATTCATCTACTAAGGGGCATCTGGGTTGGCTCCATATTTTAGCTATAGCAAATAATGCTGCAGTGAATAACGTTGTGCTTGTAGCTTTAGTATGGCCTTGTTTGTGGTCATTTGGGTAAATGCTCAGGAATGAGATTGCTGTTTCTTAGGAGAGTCTCTATGTTTAGTAAAGGTAGTTGTTAGAAAGGAAACCCAAATGTTCTTTCAATTCTAAAGTTGTTCTTGCTTTCATTGAGATTGTCCATTAAAAAAGACAATAAAACTAAATTTGTGCTCATTCCCTCCCTTTCTTTTTTAGCACAATGGAAGGAAAGACAAAGTAGAAAACAAAACGATGCTACCAAGCTTCTTTAAATTATTTATAGGCTCGTTTCTGCCTCCAGCTCCATTTTCTTTTCTAGCAAAAATACTCTTCTTATTCCAACATATTCTATGTCAAAAGATTTAGTTGTGTGTGGAGTTAAGAATAATTAAGAACACTCAGAAGATGGAGCAGAGAGTAAATGATTATTACAAAAGAAAATTTATTTTCCCCTTTTTGTTTTCCTTTCTTTTTTATTGTAAAGGTGATGTACAGGGGGTTACAGTTATTTAAGTCAGATAATGAGTACATTTCTTTTTTTTTTTCTTTAAATTATTTTACTTTGAAATTTTAAGAACTGTCATTAAATCATTAATAACATAGGTTTTCATTTAAAGAATATTCTGAACTGTGAAAATACAAATCTAGTCATTTTGAACATATATAGAGCCAAAGCATCACCTCTTCTCTCATTTTCTCCCAGTTTTTCCCTCCCAACTCCAATCCCTACAAGTTGTATAGTCAACATAGTGAGTATCACTGCTACATACAAAGAAAAAAATCTGTACTTATATCTTATTCCTCTGTGTCCAGCCTTTAAGTTTTCTTAAGCCAATTTTCAGAAAAAGAGAGGATATTATATCTGAGATTGGATTTAGGGGATGAAATTCAAGTTGACACTTGGGACCACAAATTGTCTTTTTTATCGTCATCAATTGTTCAGAGGCAGTCTAATTCTAAAATGAATCTATAAACTTTATTACTGAGAAGATAAACTGAAAAAATATGTATTTACATCTAAGAGTTTGAGGTATTGACCAGTGTGCTTACAGCACCCAAGTTTAGTCATCTCCAACATCTTTGTCATGTCTTTGACTATGCATTTCAGCTAAGTGGTTTCCTTTAAGATTATGTAAGATAAATCATGATATTGTATTTCATTCTAGGAAAGTACTTAGTACTTACTTTTTTAAAAGGTGGAGTACAAATAAAATAATCTGTGTTTAGTGTAGGTGGATGGGAAACGGGTTATTTGAACATTATTAATAAAACTGTCCATAAAGAGCATTTATAGTTTTCCACATATATTTACGATAATTATATTGTAATAGAGGCAGATGATGTTTTAGTGATTTCTAGCATTATCATATTGTTGTTCTCTCTGTGTAAATATTTCTGGTTACTTCCATAAATATATATGCATTGAGAAGCTATGTTGAAATATATTCAATCAGTTAATTCTTGTTATTTGGGATCATTTACATTTTAAATAGAACCTATGTACACCAAATCGGCTATTACTCCCTAGGGGACATAAGATGAAGATATAAGTAGGTTCAATATATATTTCTTTTTAACTTCTATAGGCATATAAACCTTACACAGAGGAACCATGGATGTTCAGTTGAAATTTTTAGAGCCTATTTAGATGAAGGGAGAATGGAAGGCATGGGACTCTTTCCATCTCCTAGGCCAGCAACACTGAGACCTTTCTGAATCTTTCACTATTCCAACTATGATAATTAACAAATCAGCTCTAGACATAATAGCTCAAATTGTATCAATAATTTACTTTGCTTGTAAACCCACAATTTTGTAGGATTTAATGGGAATAATGCAACTTTGTTCCACAAGGCATCTATTGACGGCTTGATGATTCAGAGTCAAAATAATTCACTCTGATGGCTGGCAAGTTGGTGTTTTTTTTTCAGCCTGAACCTCTGTAGAGCTGTGGGCATGACTCTTTGTTTATTTCTTTATAGAAATTTCCATGAATTGATTATGGTTCCTCACAGCATGGTGGACAAGATCCAAAAGTAAATGTACAAAAAACAAAAATTCCCAATTTATTTTTTGTTGCCAGGCTTAGAAAATTGTACAATATCACAACTAATGTGTTAGAGTATTAAAATAGTCACAGAGCCTTCATTTTTAAGGCTAAGTGACATAGACTCATAAATGGAAAGAACGCCAAAAGCATTTGATGATTGTGTTTCAATACCACACAATGCCCTGATACTACTATTAAGATTTAAGCATCAGACTTTTATTTCTACTGCCTACAATAATATTTATTCCTTATGACCATTTTGAATACTAAAATTCCCTTTAGTATCCTGTGAGAGTTGTTTGCCATTATAATTACATTGCATATACCCAAATATAAAGTTGACTGGAAGTAAGCCTTGCAGCAAATTACCCTATTTTCTAAAATTCAGTGAAGTTGGCAATATCTCCAGCTTAGATAGAGACATTGGCATTGAACTCTAATTAAATGCAGACACACTGCCTGTCTATGAAAATATTGGGAAAGAAGTAAACATGCTCCTTTGCTGCTGAACATATGAATTCAGTGTGTACTCTTTGTTTTACATACATAAGTTCTAGATGCGTTACATAAATATAACCTAACCATTTCAGAAATGTAACCTTAAATTAAAAGTTCTAGGCTACAGAGTTTCTAGAATAAAAGAGAGAAATAGGGTATTAATAGAGACTCTAGTTAGAGAAAACGTTAAAGGCTGGAGAAAAATTAACTCAGAAAATCAAGACCATAAAGTATTAATGGAAAACAAATAAGAAGAAAAAAATGGAGAAAATTGGATTTAGAATACAACAGAAAGCTTAAAAGAAGGGAACAGAAAGAAATGAATACTAACTTTAACAAGGATAACTCTCCCTAAAGCATGTCTGATTTAACTATGCATTGTAATTATTTAACTATCTTTGCCAGGTCTATGACTTGAACTCAAGGCTTTGTTGCTCTCACTAGTCTTTTTTATTCAGGCTTGGTGCCCTACCATTTGAGTCACTCTTCCATTCCTAGTTTTTTGTTGGTGGACTAGAGATAAGAGTCTCTTGAATTTTTCTGCCCAGGCTGGCTCTGAATCATGTTTTTTAGATCTCAGCCTTCTGAGTAGCTAGTATTCTAGGCATGAACCACAAGTACCTGGCTTGATTTCAATATATTGTTTCATCTTTCTGTGAACATATCTCAACACGTATCACTACCACCTTTATCATGAGTGAACACACTGCAGTGAAGTTAAATAGTGTGGTGAAGACTATTTTAATTGTACGAACAAGTTGGAATCCTAAACTGAAGAAGTAGCAGATGAGGAAAGTCCATAAATCTGACAGACTTGGCATTTGAAATGAAAATATCTCCTCCATTTATTCAGTAAGGAAATAATTTACATGGCTGTTGATCATCCTGGTCTTACATCCAAGAGGAAATCAGGGTGACTTTTAGAAAGCTTAATTGCATTTACAAAATTAAAGTCAACTTGAGCTAACTGGAATACTACGTGCAATTACTACATGCAAAGGACATTGGAAATGATAGGGTATGATTTAGTATATTATTCTTGACATTTCACATGCCTGGGTAAATGTTTGCCTTAGTTGCTATATAACAATAGAGAATAAGGGAGAAAGAGATCAAGGAAATAGACATTAGCCTCAAGCTACCTTCTAAATGTACAAGTATGTAACATGTATCATAATAACCACAACAAAAATTATTTACAGTTTGGCAAAGGGAAGTTGATGGGAAGAATAAAATCTTTAGAATTCTTGGGGAATTCTTATAATCTGAGAAAGATTTTTTTTCTTTTTCTTTTCATTTTCTTTTTTTCCTCTTTTTTTCTTGTTGTTGTTGTTGGCTGTAGGGCTTGGTCTCAGGGCCTGGCTGCTGTCCCTGAGCTTTTAGCTCTTTACCACTTTGAGCCACAGCACCACTTCTCATTTTCTAGTGGTTAATTGGAGAAAAGAGTCTCACAGACTTTCCTGACCTGTCTGGCTTTGAACCGTGATCCTCAGATCTCAGCTTCCTGAGTAGCTAGGATTACAGGCATTGGTGAGCCCCTGGCACCCAGGTAAGAAATGTGTATTTTAAGAAGGGAGGAGGAATGCTTTGAAGCATGTCTAATTGAAAGGACTTGAGAGTTACATTTGAAGTCCCACTCCATTGTTGTCAAGCAATTTCTATTCCAAGTTACTTACTGAACTTCTCTTAGTTTTTTCTTCTCTAGGTGTGAAAAATTATAGATACTTCTGACAAAATAAGCACCCCAAATAGATATTATTTTGAAAATCCATGTAAATTTATTGGCACTGGCTTCTGACTAATAAATACCTGGTTTCTAAGGCTTCCTTCTATGGTTAGACTAGTTTACATGGGAAATATTGAAATCTTTCCCAAAGTTACAGCTTCCATGGGTATGAGTCATTATTTAACATATGTGCACAGAGTATGCCATCATGTAGAGTTTTCTCCCCGAGGTTTTCGTTAAGCTAGTTACAATGCCAGAATTTTTTTAAGCAGATGTATCTGTTTTAATACAACAGAACTTCTGTACTTGAAAAGTGCAACAACATTCTCATTCTTCTCTTATGTCAGACTGTCTTCACTTTTGTTTACATAAGGAAATGTGCAAGCACATTTCTGTACAAAGAATCTTTGGGGACATAGATATCTGTGATGTAAAAACTCTTGGCATTGGTTCAGAAATAAAACCATTATTGTTTAAAGGCTGACATGGGAAATGCAAATTTAAAACATACTTTCAACGATCTCAGAATTAAACACAGATTTGGTTAAACACAAATAGAAAGTAGATATGTGCACAATGCTCATCTTTTGAGTACATTTAGAACAATCATTTGATAGTTAAATCTAGAAGCAAAATATGGCTTTTGTTGATCTTGATTTTATGTTTCCCAGTCTTAAACATCATTTCTTCCTGTGACTCTTCACTTTTTTATTACTATTATTCTAAACTCCTATAAATTATCATGTTTTATTTTACTTTTTTGTGTGTTATGACTGTGAATTTTATGTATTTCCAATCTCATATCACAGATTGACGAAAACTAAATAATAATATAGAAAGGAAAATCAAAGTGAAGTGTGATTCATTATATAATGTCAAACTGAGAGGAGATGTCTACCAAAATGGAAGACATTGAGACTAATAAATACCTAATTTACCTTAGAGATTACTGGAAGTTTGCCTGAAATGAAACTAGTTATTTTCCATGTTGGAAAAAAGAAAGTATCATTCTTCAGGAAAAGAGATGTCATTCTTTGTACTAAATCCTTTTATTCCATTTTAATTTATTTTTTAAATTTTTTTATTGTGAAAATACTGTAAAGAAGGGTTACAATTACATGTGCAAGGTAATGAGTACATTTCTTATCAAGCATTGTTGCTTCCTCCTTTGCTTCCCTTTCCCATCCCTTCCCATCTCCCACACCACCGCGCCCCCTCTCCCCCCTGCACTCCCTTTTCCCCTAACCTACCCCCACAACCCTGGCCAAAGTTGTAAAGTTCGTTTTTCGACATAATGACTTGTACATCTCATTGTTGTTTTTCCCCTTCCCCTCCACAAATTATACCAACATCAAATACAGTGAAAACAGGGGTTATACTGGGCGGAGGGACATACAAAACAACAAAAAATTCATCTTATAACTATGTTAGAAACAATCACAAAAAAGAAAGAACATTTGAATCCTTATCTTGGGGTTCATTTCGCCTAACATCAACTTATGGGACCATTTCTGCTTGTCTCAGACATATACTAGTTATTGAAAATAAGGGAAACCACAGGACCTATGTTTCTTTGGGCCTGGCTTACTTCACTTAATATAATTTTTTCGAAGTCTTTCCATTTCAAGAAGTTGTACCTACAAAGTGAGCCTGAGCACTGTCCCTCAGCTCTTCAGCTCAAGGCTAGTGCTCTACCATTTGAGCCACAGCACCAGTTTTCTGATGATTTATTGAAGATAAGTTTCATGGCTTTCCTGCCTGGGCTGGCTTCAAACCTCAATCCTCAGATCTCAGCCTCCTGAGTAGCTAGAATTACAGGTGTGAGCCACTAGTGCCCAGCCCTACAAAGTGGTTTTAAATTCAGCTTGTCAGTTTGTGAATGCAATGCATTTGCATCAACATCTCCAAATTCTTATTTTTAAATTATGAAAGCCGGTGTCAAATATTCTCTTTAAAATGGAAACTCTTACATTTAATCACCAAGGACCAATGAAGTGCCTCCAGTTTATCAGTGCATTAAATAGAAGGGTGAGCAAAACAAGTAAGGTCATCACAAAATTTAAGTGATACAAAGCAGTTTCATCTCTGCTACTTTCTAACTTAATATTTAACTACAAGAATTAACAATCCAAAATAAAATTGTAAGCATATTCTCTATATTAACTAGATAATTTTGGAGAGGATATATTGCCTTAAACCATCAAACGTGTGTGTTCTTATGTAGAACTCTTCAATTTAGAGAATAATCATATTTTGCCATATTAGATTTATTTCTGAAAATATTTGTGTTTTAAAGTAAGTTCTTCATTAAATTAAGTTGCTTTAAAAATCAATTGGTAACAGTTTAATTTAAAGGAATGAAAATTATGAGTTCTTCTGTTATTTAAATAGCAAAATAATAGACTTTTAAGTAAGCCTGGACTTTTCTAAGAATTCACACCCACTAGTACACAGGTTATGTTTCTCTAAAACAAAGAATATAATTTAAAACTGTAAAACGAGAGCAGAACTTCCCAAAGTATAATATGAATAGTATATTTTCTAATCAATCTGAATATACTGAAAATGACATTGAAAAAGTACCCATAATCATATAAAGAAATTTTCAAAAACATATATCTAGATATAGATACATATTTTGATGAGTTAAAACTTCATCAAAGTCCTTATATGTCATATTTTCAATTTAAAAATCTGGTATCTAAGGGAAATTTTACATGCAATAGGTAAGAGTCAAAACGCAAACATACCATATGGTAGCTCAAATTTCTTTCAAAAACCTATCATAGGACATGTTCTGATAACACAAATCTTGCATTAATGTGTGTGTGTGTGTGTGTGTGTGTGTGTGTGTGTTGCTAGTACTAGGACTTGAACTTGGAGCCTAAGCCCTGTCCTTTAGCTTTTTGTTCAATGCTGGTGCTCTATCATTTGAGCCACAGATTTACTTCCAGCTTTTGTGTTTGATTGAAGATGAGCGTCTCACAGACTTGCCTACTAACACAGGCTTCAAACTGTAATCCTCAGAATTCAGCCTCCTGAGTATCGAGGATTATAAGCATGAGCAAACAGCAACCAGAACCCAGTTAGTTGCAACATTTTTTGGAAATATCCACTAAACATAATACTTGGAATACTTAATACTTAATTACATAGTGCTTGGAATAATGTTGATTTGGTATTGTTCGTGCTTCTTGGTAAGACCTTGTTGCTCTTGTTTCCTATGGTCTGTACAATGTGTGCCTAAAATTTTCAGTTTTACATTGTCTCCTCTTTGCTAGATAGTTTTCCAAATGTCTGTAAATGAATAAAATATCAATCCAGAATTTCCTCAGGTACTACACAAAGTTTTATTTTTGACAAGACAATTACTCCATCTTTAATCTAAACCAGGGATGGAAAATGGATTTCATCCTGTAGGACAATTCTAATCAAATTGAAGGAGTATCTTACGTAATTGGAAAGCTTCCAAGGGCATGTTCAAGGCCATTCTGAAAACATGCCATGATCAGTCATGGGAAGGAAGACATAACTGGCAATTTCACTGGATGTTGACACTCTAGATTGGACAAAAGGTTGAAAACAGAAAAAAAATTGTTAATTAATGGAATGTTACTAAAAATTCATGAACACATTTTGTCTAAAAAATACTTCTATTTGTGCTAACAACTCTTTACTTGGAAAGGAGTAATTCAAAGAACTCTTTCGTTGTGCTCACATCATTCATTTTTACATTCCACCACATGACTTGTTAGTGGATATTGTGGTACAAGCTCACTAAAAACATTTTGACTACATTTAATTGTTTCTCATTTAAAATATAAGCCACCAAAACTTTTGTAATATTTATTACTTAAGAAAAATGGAGAAAGCAAGTTTTGTTGCAACAATGTGGATGAAACTGGAAATAAATCTACTTTTCATAATATGTTTTGAGGTGCAAAGGCAATAAAAATGTAATGTACACTGTATGAAATGGCATAATGGGACCCGCTTATATAAGTAATATATGTTAAGAAAAATAAAAGTTAAAATTTTCAGTCAACCAGTAACAAGTTCTAAATGATTAGTATATTTTTTTCTCAACTTATAGGAGGAAAGACTGCTAGGGGTCTAAAGGAGACTCCTGGAACATGAATGACTCTCTTACATAATTATCTCACTGAGAAATATCTTTTCAATAGATACCTTCAAGATTGCAACCATTTTAGTTATAATAGTTGTAATTATATTTTGTTGTAACTGTTTTTTTTAAACTTTGGTCTCTATCTTTCTTAACAGCAATCATTAAAGTATTCCTTGTACTGTATATATTAAGGAAGTAAGTGCAAATAACAGTAATTTGTGAACATCTTGGTGATTTGCTGTTATTCAACAACTTTCTTAAACCATAAGTGAGCAACAAAGAGAATACATGACTGAATGCAGAGGTCTTGATGCCTTCAACGTGGAGAACCAATGTATAGCAGCATGAAATTAATTTGTAAACAGTTTTGTGAAAGAGTTGCAAGTGTGGAGTTTTGTACTTGCTAACACTTTCTCTAACATTGCACAATGAATTCGTTTTATATAATCCAAAATAAAGCAAAGTAACCATCTTTATATCAGATAATTTTAATCAGAATTGATTTGAAGAGCAAAAACAGTCATTGATAATGGAATTAACTTGCAGAAAGTTCTATTGTAAATAAATCTAGCTAATATTGTAGCACCCAGATATAAAATTAATATTAATAAGCAGAGAGAGAGAGAGAGAGAGAGAGAGAGAGAGAGAGAGAGAGAGATAGTGAGAGGACAAGAGGGAGAGAGAGAGGAAGAGAGAGAGACCAAGAGGAATTTAACAACCCATTTCCAGCAGTGGATCATATGATAACACACAAAATACATCTCAACAAATTTAAAGAATTCAAATAATCTTTTTAATACGCTTTGTAAAGATACTCTCCGGAGGGGTTAGAGTTACATGAGCAAGGTAATGAGTACATTTCCTATCAAGTATTGTTACCTCCTCCTTTGTTTTTCCCCTACCATGCCTTCCCTCCCACCTCCACAACTATACTCCCCCACCTCCCCAGCCTAAATTGCAAAGTTCGTTTTTCAACATAGTGTCTTGTGTTTCTCATTGTTACAATGGGTCAACCTGTATCCCTCTTTAAGCATTTTGTTTTTTTCCTTCTCCTCCCCAAATTAGAGAAGTGTATATACAAGATGCAGGGCACTGACATCAAATACAGTGAGAACAGGAGTTATATATACAATGGAATTCTATGCCTCCATCAGAAAGAAGGACATTGCCCCCATTTGTTAAGAAATGGAAAGACTTGGAAAAAATTATATTAAGTGAAATAAGCCAAGCCCAAAGAAACATAGGTCCCATGGTTTCCCTTATTTGCAATAGCTAGTATATGTCTGGGACAAGCAGAAAAGGTCAAAAACTATCTACATATGACCAGATAAGATGATGTTAAGTTAAATGAACCCCAAGATAGGGACACAAGTGGTTTTTTTTTTCTTTCTTGCTATTGTTTCTAACATATTTATAATGTGCCATGTAATTTTTTGTTTCTTTGTATGTTCCTCCAATAATCTTGAATACCTTTTCTGACCACAATGCAATAAAACTAGAACTCACTACAAGAAAAAGCTTAGAAACTTCACAAATACATGGAAATGAAATTATGTACTCTTGGAATAATAAATGGATCAAGGAAGCAGTCAAATAGATGATAAAAACTTTCTTGATATATAAACACAGAAATACAGATTTCTCAAACTTGTGAAATACAGCAACAGCAGTATTAAGCACAATGTTTGCAATAATCAATACATATATCACAAAAGCAGAAAGAACTCAAATAAACAATCAATACCTGAATCTCAAAAAGCTAGAGAATGAGCCAAGACAAATATTGGTTAAAGGAAAGAAATCATAATGATCAAAGAAAAAAGAAATACTTAATATAGAAAATATCTACAAGGCAGTTATTTTTGAGAAAGATAAACAAAATTGATAAACCCATAGCTATTCTAGTAACTAGGAAAGAGGAAAAAATCAAATAAGTTAGGGAGTGGCAGAAAGGGAAGTTTTACAAGTAATAGAATGGAAGTACAAAGGATTATCAGAGATTATTTAGAACAATTATATGCCAGCAAATCAGATAACATAGAAGTGGAAAAACTCTGGAATATATACATATGATGAAGATTAAATTAATAAGAAATTAAAAATCTAGACATCCCTAATAGGGAGAAATTGAATAATTTTAAAATTTTTTTTCAAATAACCAAAGCACTTGGGTGAAAAGAACTAAAAAGGAACTATGGAATTACTTCAAACACACTACAAAGTTATAGTAATCAAAAGAGCACAATATGGACAAAACCCAGACACACAGACCAGTGGAACATAATTGAGACTCTAGAAATAAACTATTTTTTACAAAGCTGGTAAGATGCATTGGAGAAAAGACAGTCTCTCCCATAAATAATGCTGGTAAAATTGCATTCCCACACAGAGTAGAGTAAATCTACTTTTCTATCTATCACCACAAAAAGATCAATGTATGATGGATTAGAAACTGAAATGTAAGATCTAAAACTCTAGAACTACTTGAGGAAACTGTAAATATTTCAAGACACCGTCATGAACAAACACCTTTTAAATAAGACCTTTTCCCAAAAACTTAGAACAAGAGTAAACAATAGTAAAATCGTATTTTATCACTAAAACCCAACCATTGCACATACCGTTTGATTCAATACCAACAGAATTCCTTATGTCATTGTCATGAAATTACTCAGGAAAATGTTGTATTATAGAAGAAGAGATAGCCAGCAGTGGCTAAAAGAATGGAAGAGAGAAAACGCAGAAATAACCTTGAGACTGCCGAAAACATGTTTTTGAGAAGATCCTCAAATTCCTTTGTCCTGCTATGACTTGTGGTTGATCCACTCATTTTCCACGCATTGTAAAAATCAAATTTCATGTTTCCTTCCATATAAAATGGTTTTGCAAGAATAATATTTGACCAAAACATCTGCTAGTAAAAAGTCTATTAAAATTAAAGAACAGAGCAAAGAAGTTGACCTAAACAGCAATATTGGGAATCCAATAACTATATTATGAGGACTAGAATCATTTATGAAGGGTTTTTTTTTTTAATTTTAGCACTTGTGACCATTTCAAATCAGACTTAGTAAATACTGTTTAAGAAAAAGAGAATCTAGGGTTGGAAACAGGAAAATCTAAAGGTAAAGAAGAATATAATATTTCTATTCTACAATTTAACAAAAACCTCTCCTCCCTCCAAAGCTGTTTCTTTTAAATTATACACATTTTGGTACAAAATGAAATTTTCATGATTTCTTGAATAAATAAATTTTATGCTATATTTATTGTAAAAAACAAAATAATTTTCACTCAGTTAACAATGAATCAAGTAAATTAAGCTACAAAAATCAGTTATGAAAAAGCTTTCAGAAAGCTGAAACCAAGGAAACTCATAGAGCTTTAATCTAAAAAAAAAAATAAAAGAGGAAAATCATCATAAAAAGATTCCAGGCTAAATATTATCAGATTTCTAATAGTCATCTATGCCTAAAATAATATATTAGTACCTGGAGGCCCTTCAGACAAGCAGAAAACCTGGACCAAACATAAGCCCTCTTTTTTTTTTCCTTTCTACTGAATGCCCAAGAGGAATGCACCTTTTCTCCTGACTAAAACGTGTCAAATACATACCATAGTTTTTCCATGACTTTTGTGAATCTTGCAGTATTTTCTGCAAATCAAGAACAGAGGTAATAAAATTAGGAGAGGAAAATAGAATCATCAGTGAATTGGAGAGCCTCAGATGGGAAATAGTGTTCTAAACTAGAAAGGCTAGAGATTGCAGTGGGAGTGAGACATTTCAGTTAGGCCTTCAAGAGTTTGGAGCAATTTGTTTGATGGCATATAGAATGTGACAGTTGGAGGGAGATCTAAGGATGGATAAACAAAGAAACCTAAGAAACTATGGTTTTCCTAAATTGTCCATTCAATGAGTTGGAATGGAAGCCTTTGTGTCTGGGGCCAATGTCTCAAAGAATATGGAGATATAAAGAGTAGGGGAATGCATAGACAAGAAAGTGAATACAGGTTAGGAGCCTTTTGTCATTATCTATCCTACAACAGAGAATTGCAATATGTTCACAAAGAAGTACATCAATAGTTCTTTGGGAATATACACAATTTTACACATGGCTCTCTGAACTATTGTCATATATACAGAACGTTGAAACAGCATTTTGAAAAAACTAGAAAAATTCCTCTTCCTCATGGCTAATAAGAATATGGCCTCAGCACAACAGAATAAAAACAAACATCTAGCATTCTTCTCTTAGTTATTAAGGTTTCTTGATGGATGCAATGTCTTTCCCTGGCTTCCAGCAAGCAGACTTCTGAGTTTCTTTTTGTTGTTCAGAAGAAGCTGGCTTGAGATAATTTTTGGCTATGTTCAAAGTTGAGTAACTGGGACATAAAAGTAGGACTGTTCAAAGAGGGCCAAAGAACCCAGCCTGCTGCCTAGGGCTATGGGTGTCCTAGTCAAAGTAGTTAGTACTCAAGAATTCATGTCATCAGAAGTAAGAGGTTTGTTCTTATTGAAGAAGATGTCTCTCCCAAAGGCATGCCAACTAATGTCTGAAGAAATGAATCAAGGTATAAAATTGGGCAGTCCTCAGAGATGACCTTGCATGTAAGACAAAAGAAGCATTTGTGAGGTGGCATGGCATGCGTGAAGGGAATTCTTTCAGGATTCTTCCAGACTGGGGGCTACTTTGGCGTGGGCATGGAGATCACTCAGCAATGCTGGGATTTGTATGGGCATATATTTTTTTTTGCCAGGAAATATTTACCCCATAGTCTAACAACTGTCTGTTCCTAAATTAGGACCGGCAGTTACTGTAATTCTATGGTATTAAATAAACTTCTTTGGGGGAAATAAGTGTTCTGGAGCTGAAATGTAACAGTTCCAAGGAGCTGTTTTCAAGAAGCTCATATAGATGGGAAACTGAGCTTGGCTGAGAACTCTAAATTCAATCCCACTGCAAAACTTCATTCTCCCTTTTAGTGTCTGTTTTCCATCTCTAAGCTCTGGAGCCATCTGATAGCCCCCCAAAAGACCTGGTGTGATTGATTTGAAGTCAAAATTGGGGCTTAACAGAAGTAGGGTTTAGGTATGTCTTCTTGAATATGTTTGCCAGTCCTAAAATTTATTTTGTCAAGCCACCAATATTTTAGTGCCATTTCTAGCTCATTAAATCTACCAGATAGGATATAGTATCATTAAAATAGACGTAGAGATGCTTTGCTACAGTTTGTTCACTTCTGAGATAAGGAAAAGAGTTCTATCTGGTAATGTTCAATACTTTGCCCAATTATAGATCTAGATAGTAATAGATCTAAGATTAAAGCTCAGATCTGATATCTTAGGCCTTTCAACAGTCCCAACTAATCTAGACTTAGCTCCATGATTTCCATTTCTGAGCTTTTAAGATGCCTTCAATCAGTTAGATGTCCTAACTCCAAAGCCTACCAAGTCTTCCTGAACATCCCAAAGAATATTCTGTACTTCTCCATATGGTCTCTGGAATTTGATTTTTTAATTTAATATGAGAATGTGTATATATTCTCAGAAGTGACAAAAAGAATAAAACTGACATTCTCTGTTTTATATTAGCATTTAAATAAGCAGTAAAGATATTTGCATGGCTTCCTTTTTAATAGCTCATATATAGAATGAGTTATATGAATTATTTACAATGGGATTTCAGGAAGCATTGCTTTCTTACTGAGTAGAAATAGTTCCCTTGTTCCTTTGATTTGTCTTCGGGTATAGCCTAAAGAGCTGTCATGAGGTAAGAGGAATGTCGTTTTCAATTTGACCTGCTGGTAAGGTTGCCATCTGACTTCCCTCTGGAAAGTCTGAGAATAAAATGTCTAGACAGATTTTCAATCCAGAAGCTCAAACTTCAAGAAACTTGGGGCAGTCAGAGCAGCCTGAGGAGATGGAGTAGGCCCAGCTGGGGCATGCAAAGTCACGCTGTTTCCACCAGATTAAACACCAATTCCAGCGTTTCTTCTCTCTTGCCAGAGTAAGAATCAATTCATTCTTCCCATGCTTCCTCCTCACCAAAACTTCTTTCTATTTTATGGTTTCTTTCTGGTCTTGTTGCGGTTCTAGTTTCTACCAGATTTCCTCCCCTTTTCTCTCGCTGAATTTTCAGCTATATGTAAGAATATAACTGTCTCATTTCCTTTTTAACTGAAGGGATAAGATGATGAATAGTTACCTTCCTTTGGCTCCTACATAGAGGAGTATGACATAGTATGTACTGCACACTCATTGCACATCACAGACAAAAGAAATGGGAGGTGAGGATCACTCAATTGCACACCCTCAGGAGACATTCCTCACATAGTGGCCTTGCTGGAAGTCATTTGTAAGACATCTGTTCTGTCCGTTTCCATGGCCTGAATGCTGCAATTGCTGTTCATCTTCCTCTTCTCTAAGCACTTAGGGAGTACAGATGACATTTTTCTATCTGGTAGAAGTGCACTCATGATTGTACTCTTTCTGGCTTCTTTCCCCTCAAGACAATAGTATTTCCTGGAGGAAAGACATGAAACAAAGCATTATGAAGTAACTCAAGGGATAAAGTGACCAAGATAGAGTTTTTATGTTGTCTGAGGCTGGTCTTGCCTAGAAACCAGCTTGATATGTAAGGGAAGGGTAACTCTGTTGATAGAATTCTACACAAAAAAATCCCAAGACACAGACTGTGGGCTATGCTTAGAAAAAGCATTCTTCCTGACTAACCACAATTAAAGAGCTAGGCAAATGGACCTTGACAGGGAGCATGTAATACAAACCATAGACAAGATTAGACATAACTGGTGAGTATTGGCCCTAACCTTGAGTCTAAGGGCCCTCTTGTGGGTCTGAGAAACCAGGGTAAACCTCCTGTCCTGAAAGACATACAAAGACAGGAATACATTGATGTTTCTTGATTGCATTCACTTCTGATATAACCAACCCTGTAAGAATTCTAACCATGACTCATACAGTAGAATCCTACTTGGTCTTTCTTCTACACATTCAAGTCTGCTCACATGCAGTCATATAAACGTCCAGTAGCATACAGGGTGATGATGCAACACATCCCTCAATATGTTCCTACTTCATTGTGAAGTAAAATTCCTTACAGCTTCCTCATGGTGGAACATCTTACTGTGTAATTCATCTTCATTTCCTGCTGACTCTTCCATGTTTTTTCTAATCTCACCAAATTGGACTTATTTCAGGCCTTACAACATAGCAAACTTCCTGGAACTAGAGCATTCATATTAATAGCTCCTGTGGGCTAGTATATTCTTCTTCTCATCCTTCACTAGTCAGTTGCTACTATACAATCAGATTCCGCTCAAGTTTACCTCCCTTGGGCAAACTTTTCCCAACTCTCTGACTAGGTCAAATCCCTGAGTAAATGTTTCCATATAATTTTCCTTGATGGTACTTAGAATGACGACAGTTGTACTACGTTTTATATATGGTTATCTGACAAATTTGTCCGAATTTTGCACATTGTAATCTTTTTCGTTTTTTTCTTTTGGTGGTGGGGCTTGAACTCAGAGCCTGGGTGCTGTCCTTGAGCTCTTTCACTCAAAGCTAGCACTCTACCACTTTGAACTCCAGTTCTGGTTTTCTGGTGGTTAATTGGAGATAAAAGTCTCAGGCTGGCTTCGAATGGCAATCTTCAGATCTCAACCTCCTGAGTTGCTAGGATTATAGGTGTAGGCCACCAGCATCCAGCTGTAATCACTTTTTATCTGTTTATTGAATAAATTATTGGGATTTGTATGTAAGACTTGTGGTTTCTTTTTTCTTTCTGTTTCTTTTTCTTTTTTCTTTCTTTTTTTTTTGGCAGTACTAAGCTTTGAACTCCTGGGCCTTGAACTCCTGGGTTTGATAGGCTGGTGCTCTACAACTTGAGCCACAGGCCTATCCCTTTTTGCTTTAGGTACATTTTGAATGAGCATTTCATTTATATTTGGGCTAGGTTGGATCATGATAGTCCTATATATACTGCCTGTATGGCTTTTTATTCATTGAGATGAGTTCTCAAGAACTTTTTGCTTGGGCTGTTCTTGAATACCATTTCTGCCTCCCATGAGCCAGGATACAGCTATGAGCAACTGCCTAGCTGATTGTTTCTTTGTTGGGCTCATAGAACTTGGTCATCAGGAGCTATGGTATCTCCAGGTTTCTGGATGAGCAGTTGAGTCAAAATAAAAAAAGAACTTGGTGAAGTGGAAAACTGCATACCGGGTCTCAGAAACACTGAACTGATAAGAGGACTAGCCAACCTTCCCACCACCACAGTTTCCACAACAGACTCCAAACCTGAAAATATTTCTGTGCACCACCCTACTCACCACATATAGTTAGTAATTTGTGTCTTTTCTTTTTGCTTAAAGACACAAATAGTAGCCAGCTGGACCTGTAAAAATGAGATGCAAGTATTACTACACCATGCTTACATTCTTACAAACTCAAGCAATTATGTGAAGACATGCTTGATTTCAAAGTTCATGAGAAATCACTGAGTTTTCAATCTCCTGACAATCTCTGAAAACTGCTAGAAATCTATGCTTCTCCAACCACTGTATGAAATAGATTCCATAAACACAGAATAATTGAATTAGGGAAGAGAGGACTTTCATCTGTGGTTTTGCTCTCTCCCCCAACCCCGCTAAGATTGTGACCCACAATATTTGTCAATACAGTCTAGACATAATCATGTAATTAATACAAGGGAATATATTGATAAGGTACTTTTGGCAAAAATACCCAGTTGAGGATGAAAAACAGTGGTCCATACCTTCATTAACAAGACAATTTCTAAGCAGCACCATCACCCAGTTTACCTTTTACTTGGTTATAAGCTGGTATTAGATTTTAATGACTACATTTAGTAATAATTCCAGATGCACATGGCTGAGTTCTTTAAGCCAAATAAGTATTTAGATAATAGAAAGAACAAAAGGTCAAGCACAGGCCTGCCAAAGCTTCATGGCAATACATGCATTCAGGAAAAAAAACCAATGTTTTCCTTTATTTCACTTTGAGACAGTATCTTCGAAGTCTTCACTTACCATAAAATAATAGCATATCATTTGCATGGAACATGAGGAAATAATTAAAACTCAACCATGACTTATATTACAGAGGTTGGATAAAGATATCTAAAATTTTACATATAAAACTGCTATGAGCTTTTAGAAAAAAGTCTATAAACAGAAATCTAAAGAAATGCTCACACTTATACTTCTCATAGGAAAAATTAGAATTAAATCATATGTGCTTCTTAATAAAATCTAAAGCTAAGTACGATTGGAAATTGACCAGATTCGATATAATCAGGGACACACTGTTTTATTCATGTCTAAAATGCCACTTTGTCAGGTAGGCATAAAAATTTTGTGTTAATTATAGTAAAAACTGAGACTGTGGCTAGGGGGTTCACTTAAGGTGAGTCAACAGCAGAACTTCTCTGCTCAGATCCTTTTTGAATTAAATGAAAAATACTGCTATTATGCTTGTCTCCAGAACAACCTCTAATACCATTCTCCTGCATCATTCAAGCTACGCCCACCACTAAATTGCTCTTTAAAACCACTAAAGTGAAGCCTTGTCTAAAGGTTAATGATGCAGACCCTAACCAAACATTCATCAACAAACAGCTTCAGAAAGACAAAAAATGTTAAGCTTCAAGGAGAAATAATATTTTCAATATTATTGGAGTAAGTGCAGGGAACATAAGCAATAAAGGGTGCCCCTTTATTTTTCAGAAAGATCATTTGAGAAAGCGCTAGGCTATGACTCAGAACTGACTTTTCCTGTAGATTAGCGATGGTGCCAGCATTTTTTAAGATGAGGGTTTGTCTACCTGTGACTTTGGAGAAGCAGTCCGGAAATAGCCCTTCCTAATTCTTTATAAATGGAGATAGAGGTGATGGAGGGAAAGGAAAAGGAACCTCCTTGCATTTCAGACCACACCAGATCTAGACCTACTTCTGGCCAATGGATTGATGAGCCAGTGGGGAAAAGAGAAGTCAGATGGAGGCTGCAGCTCAGAGATTTGTTCCGACTTTCTCCCCACAGTGTTTCCTATGGTTAAGGGGCACCTGGACACCACTGCTCTGGAATAGAAAATGAATGAGGAGTTAGCAACATAGCCTGCAGCTCCTTTGCAATACTTTTGATTGGCCTTTCTGAATACTGATGGCAGAAAATAATCAGCTAGAAGGCCTTTAATAAAGCATGCACCAGTTTCCAAGCAGTGAAAAGCTTTGATGGCCAAAACTAAATTATATTTTTCTTGTTCATCCTTATCTCATAAAAGTGGGGGATGATTGAAGTGTATGGGAAAGAGGCTATGTGTACCTCTGCTTTATCTCATTGTTCACAAACTTTCATAATGAGGATGGATGGAACTAAGAAAGATCAAATATGTACCTGGTATAGGTGAGGCCTTATGTTCAATCATCAACCCAAAGTCAGAAGAGGGTCAAGGGAAGGGACAGAGGGAGAAAGGGGGAGAGTAGGAAAAGAGAAAAAGAGAGAGAGGGTGGGGGGAGCAGGCTCTCCAAAACAAAATGTATTCTAGTTCAAATGATTAAAAAAAAATCACCAAAACAAAAAAAGGAAGAAAAATGCAAAAAGGAAAGGCAAAAAAAGACCTGTTTATAATCAACTAGAATATGTTTCCTAGGGCTGAATCATGGGTACAGCCCACATATAACCTTTGAGGGGTGTGTATATAAATGGGGTTAGTTTAGGAAGGAAACAGAAGCTTACCTGCTCCCCAGTGATTTACATGAATGAATAGCACAAAACAAACCAGTAATTAAAAAAATAGCCAGGAGCCACATCCACATTTGTCTGGGAATTTATGTGGAGAAATGGTTTTTTTTGGAATTGTAACAATGAAATGGTAACATTTAAGATTGTTTTAATCATCATTCATAAATCTCCCAGAGCTTTGCCAAAGTAAATATATTTGCTTTGACTTAAAATTTGCCATTTTTGTACTTTCAAATGCTGTTTTTTTCTTTTTTTTGAAAAACCCAGATAATCAACACACAGGAATCTGGACATAAATAAAAGCAAAAGTGGACCCTAGGCTTCAGGTACAAAACTATTTTATGTTTAAAGTGATAGATTTCATCTGCTTCCCATAGGTAACAAATATTAATGCATTTCTATACTTGGTCTTTTATCAAAGAAAGAAAATGTGCATAACTATTGCTATGTGCTCCTCTCCATATGTTGCTCCTCTTTTGCTTTCCTTCAAGAGAATCCCATTAAGTTGAACCTACTTCTAGGAGATATAAGCTGTGACATTATAGAACTCCAATAGTGCAATAGGCAACCCTTAATCACCACAAAAAGTGTCTGTCCACTTTTGTGTCTGACCATTTTCTATATGTGTTTGTATCTGTATGCATTATCAGTATCATTCTCAGTTCCTTAAAAGTGTTCACAAAGGAAATGGTAAATATCTTTCTCCATCTCGCAATATGTCTTTTACAGATTAAGACAGAGTTCATGGTTGCCTATGCATGAATTATTTCCTCTATTCTGTGCTATCAGAGCCCCAATTTGGTTGAGGTTTCCATTCCTTCAGGGAGGAGAAAGTTCTCCACATGACCAGAGTAAAGATTAATTTGTCTAACAAATCATAGTAACTTTATTCCTTTCCAGTAAGTTGTCTATTCAGGAACAGGGGGGCATACTTCTTTCAATGGAAGGAAAAAAATTCTCCCAAGGAGGCTTCTGGGGAAAAGAAATCTTTTTATTTTAAAGCTCAGAAAGAAATATCTTAATTTCCTGCTATAATCTATCACATCTGAAGGGGAGTTCTAGACCTGCACAACCATCTGACTGTTTTGAGGAAGCTGATATAAAGGAATATCCACATAATGAGAATGGCAGAACAGAAATATGGGCTAGA
Organism: Dipodomys spectabilis; assembly: GCF_019054845.1. Taxonomy (NCBI): domain Eukaryota; kingdom Metazoa; phylum Chordata; class Mammalia; order Rodentia; family Heteromyidae; genus Dipodomys; species Dipodomys spectabilis. Next base: position 23,448,146 of record NW_024870709.1, on the reverse strand, counting down.
GAGAGGGGAGGGAGGGAGAGAGATATATTATATTAACCAATCTTTCAAATATATATTTATTGTAGAAATGCTGTACACAGGGGTTACAGTTACATGAGTAGGGTAATGAGTACATTTCATAGTGAGGATGGTTACCTCCTCCTTTGTTTCCCCCTACCATTCCTTCTCTCCCCACCTCCCTGACTCCTCCTACATAGTGTCCTGTACATCTCATCGTCACAATGGGTCAGCCTGCATCTCCATTTAATATCCCTCCACAATATCCCTTCCCTTCCCCAAATTACAAAACTGTATATACAAGGTGCAGAACATTGGTATCAAATCCAGTGAAAACAGGGTTTATACCATGGGGGAAGAACATACGAAAGAACAAAAGAATCACATAGTATATTGTAAGTACATTAAAAACACTAGCAAGAAAGAAAAAACCACTTATGTCCCTGTCTTGGGGTACATTTTCCTTAACATTATCTCATGTAGTAATATGTACATAGCCTTTGACCTTCTCTGCTTGTCCTAGACATGTACTAGTCATTGCAAACAAGGGAAACCATGGGACCTATGTTTCTTTGGGCCTGGCTTACTTCACTTAATATATTTTTTTCCCAGTCTTTCCATTTCCTAACAAATGAGACAATGTCATTCTTTCTGATGGAGGTAATGAATTCCATTATATATATGTATATAAATATATCATATTTTCTTGATCCATTCATCTACTGAGGGGTATGCGGGTTGGTTACATACCTTAGCTATGGTAATAACAATCCTTAGTAGAAAGAACAGTGCTGGAGGAATATCAATTCCAAATTTCAAACTCTACTAAAAAGCCATAGTAATCAAAACAGGTTGGTACTGGCACAAGAACAGATCTGAGGAACAATGGAATAGAACTCAAGACTCAGTAATGAACCCACAGATCTATCGCCACCTAATCTTTGTGAAGGGAGCTAAAGAAATAGAATGGAAGAAAAACACCCTTTTCAGTAAATGGTGCTCACAAAATTTGTTAAACACTAGTAGAAAACTAAACCTAGATCTGTATATATCACCCTGCACCAGAATCAACTCCAAATGGATCAAAGACCTCGAAATAAAAGCAGAATCCATGAAAACATTACAGGAAGAAATAGGAGAAAGTCAAGGGCTCCTTGACACAGGCCGAAATTTTCTTAATAGAGACCCAGAAACACAACAAATCAAAGAAAGGTTGGACAAATGGGATTGCATAAAACTACAAGACAAAGGGCATAGCTTGCAAGATCAATAGAAAGCCCACGGACTGGGAGAAGATCTTCACTAATCATACAACAGACAATGGTCTCATATCCAAAATATATTTGGAACTCAAAAAATTAATTCCCCCAACAACAAATCTTCAAAGAAACAACTTCCCAATTAATAAATGGGCTAAAGATAAAGACGGACTTCTCTGAAGAGGAAATAAGAATGGCCAATAGACACATGAAGAAATGCTCAACTTCCCTAGCAATAAGAAAAGGCAAATCAAGACAACCTTGAGATTCCACCTCACCTCAGTTAGAATGATTATAATAAAGAAATCTAGTAACAACAGATGCTGGAGGGGATGTGATCAAAAGGGAACCCTACTGAATTGTTGGTGAGAGTGTAAACTTGTTCAACCACTCTGGAAAGCAGTAGAGTTTCCTCAAAAAACTCCACATAGAGCTCCTTATGACCCAGCAATCCCACAGTTGGGCATTTACCCAAATGATCACAAACAAGGTCATACCAAAGCTATCAGCACAACCATGTATATTAACCAATCTTGAGACCACACTGCCTTAGGCTTGCTTTTATATGAGTGAATGTATTTCTTATTTAGAAGCCACACTGATGGTAATTTTTGTTACTGTCAGCAAAATGCATCCACTTTTTTTCCATGTTGGAAAATGTAAATTTCTTAAAAATTATTTTAACCATTGAGTATTTCCTTTGTATAACTATGTACTCATTTGCCCATAAAAGGGCATCGAAAGACAATAAATTTTTGCTATGACTAAAATATTGAGCCAAACATCCTGTTCATTTCTCTTTGTATGCCTTATATAACTAGACTTTGGAGTTTGTGTACTTAAGATATTCACATCTTCACCTCTATTTTATATTTCAAAATTATTCTCCAAAGAGCTTGAAACAATTTATACTACAAGTATCTTGAGAAACTTTATAGTGCAACAATACATATATTACATTTGTGCCAGCCTTATTGACAATACTTAGAATATTTTGCAATTTTATAAGTTGTTATTGTGAAAATACTGTACAGAAGGGTTACAGTTATGTGAGCAAGTTAGTGAGAACATTTCCTATCAAGCACTGTTGCCTCCTCCTTTGTTTTTTCCCTACCATCCCTTCCCTCCCACTTCCACAACTACAACTCTCCCACCTAAATTGTAAAGTTCATTGTTCAACAGTGTCTTGTACATCTCATTGTTACAATAGCTCAATCTGTATCCCTATTTAAACATTTTGCTTTTTCCCTTCCCCTCCCAAAATTATACTGACATCAAATACAGTGAAAACAGGTTATACCATGGGAGAGGAACATACAAAGCAACAAAAAAAAATCACATGGTACCTTATAAATAGGTTAGAAACAATAGCAAGAAAGTAAAAACCACTTGTGTCCCTATCTGGGGTTCATTTCACTTAACATCATCTTATCTGGTCATATGTAGATAGCTTTTGACCTTTTCTGCTTGTCCCAGATATATACTAGTTAATATATACTAGTTATTTCAAATAAGGGAAAACAGGAGACCCATGTTTCTTTGGGCCTGGCTTACTTCACTTAATACAATTTTTTCCAAGTCTTTCCATTTCCTAACAAATGGGGCTATGTCATTTTTTCAGATGGAGGCATAGAATTCCATTAAATAGATAGATAGATATCACATTTTCTTGATCTATTCATCTACTGAGGCGCATCTGTGTTGGTTCCATATCTTAGCTATGGTAAATAATGCAACTTCTCTAGCCATAAAATAAATGCAAATCAAAATAACATTGAGATTCCACCTCACCTCAGTTAGAATGGCTATAATCAAGAACTCTAATAACAACAGATGCTGGAGGGTATGTGGACAAAAGGGAAACAACTGAATTGTTGGTGGGAGTGTAAACTTGTTTAAACACTTTGGAAAGCAGTATGGAGGTTCCTCAAAAGACTCCTCATAGAGCTCCCCTATGACTCAGCAATCCCACAGTTGGGCATTTACCCGAATGATCACAGAGAAGACCACACTAAAGCTACCAGCACAACTATGTTTATTGTAGCATTATTTTTTGCAATTTTTATGTTTAAAAGTGAAATTAGGAAACTTTTAATGTGGTCTTTGAGGTGTCCTTCCTAAATTGTCACTTTTCATTTTTCCATTGAACTGTGTTTGTGTTAACATAATGCTATGGTTTTTAAGGCTTTATCAGTCACATATAACTATCTTTTTCTAGTTTGTTATTTTTTTCTATACATTGTATAGTTTGTGACAGGCATTCTGTCCTTGCTTGTAGTTAAATTCACAATTGTTTCATTTAAAACTTCTCATTTTTATTTATTCTTTTTTAAAAATACTGTAAAGGTGATGTATAGAGGTGTTACAGTTTCATAAGCAAGGCAATGAATACATTTCCTTTTGAACAGTATTACCCCCTCCTTCATTTTTCCCACTCTTCCCCCCCAGTTGTAAAGCTCATTTACAACATATGTCTAGTGAGTATCACTGTTGCATTGGTTCCCCCTTTGCCCTACTATTTGTGTGATTCCCCTTCCCCAAATCAGATAAACTTATATCCAAGACAAGGGTACAGAAATAAAAAAAAACATGGACAACAGGGAATAAAAGGAGCAAAAGTAAAAGCAGGAAAAAAGAAATGACTTCAAGCAGTAAAAATCTTTTCTATTTCTTCTCCATACATTTATAGTGATATGACCATAACTACATTTAAAAGTTTCAGTCTTTTGCTTTTCACATTTACATTTTTAATATATCCAGTTACCTTTGATACTTCCAAGGCTTGTTTATTGAATCAATAAGGCCCAGTTAGAAAATAAAAAATATAATCATATAGACATTATAGTCATATAGACAATAGAAGAATGCTGTTTACACCTGGAGACAATAGTGTAAAGCAGCAGGAACAGTCCATCCTAATTCTGGGAGAACAGAAGAGTTGGAAACTCAGAGAAACCCCTGGAATTTTTTGTGCTCACATTTTCCAGAAAGGACACCTCTGAATTTCTGATGTGCATGATGGGCCTGGCTTTGAGAACAAAGAAAAGAAACTAAAACCTGGAATGAGTTGTGTTTTCTGGGCTAAACTGCTGCTCCCTGGATGAATTTGCTAGTATTAAGTTGATATTCAATAGTAAATCAAAAGAAAAAGAACACTAGATGAATACAATTTTGAAAAATATATCACATCTATGCATGACATTGTCATAAGAAAACTTACCGAATGCTGTTGAGTAAGAGAGGAGTAGTGGGAGTGGGGAAAGAGAGCAATAGATTAATATATATGAGTATATATAATATACCTTGAAGTATCATGATATAAACCATTTGTACTATTAATATATATTAAAAATGAATGAAAAGACTGTAGAACAGATTCTGGGGGTCAGGGTATATATAGCAAGGGTATGAGGAATAGAGAATGTCAGAAAAGAGGAATAAAGTAGAATTAACTCATATATACTTACAAAACCAGAATACCAAATCTAGTTGAAATTGTTTTACGAAGGGGAAGTGATGAGGCCCAGTGATGAATGAGGTGAATTTGATCAGGGAATATTGCACACACATATGGAAATATAACAGAGATATTGTACAGCTGGAGAGGCTAACAATGTCCAACCAGAAATGTACTCATTACCTTACTGATGAGATTGTAACCTCTCTGTACAGTATCTTTACAAGGAAATAAACCTAACACAGTTCTATTCCTTCATTCCCATCTGCAGCTCTTGCCTTCTGCTTGCAGCACACCTTAGGGAAGTCCTGCTGCAAGGGAATCTGGAAACCGTAGATTACATTTTGTCCTGGGCAGCTTTAATGTGCAGAGCATAGAAGAATAGACGTGAATCCAAAAAGCAGCATCGTCAGATAACCAATATGCACATGCAAACTACAGCAATCAGATCCAGAGTGGAAGAAAGTACTATAAATCCATTCATTTTTAATCTAAGAAAAAAATTAAATTTTCTTCACATTTATACAAAATAAGTTAGAATGTTCATACTGGTGCTCACACTCAATCTACAGAAATGTTGAGTTCAGAGATAAGCCAAACATTTGTGCCAAAATACATATATTTCAAAGTTTGCCTTAGATAAGAGTTATAATTGGAAGTACACTACTCAACAGAGTTTTCTTTTCTTTTTACAATAAACAAATTATATGGGCCCATCAAGATAAAAATGACTTTTTAGCAGTAAGTAAGGATGAAAGAGCTTTCCAAAAGCAGCCTCTGAGAGAAAGGGGATATGGGGAGGATGTTTTCATTATAATGTTGTATCAACTATGCAAATAATACTCTCAAAATTATTAAATCAGAACATTTTCAAATGAAAGATTTTAATAGAATTTCTCCATTTGACAAAATTATAAACATTGCCTATTTTCTATGTACTTGTCTAGGGAGATGAACTGATGATAAAGAAGGTGAAACTGAACTAGATAGATTTTGTCAAATATTGCTTATAACTGGTAAAACTAAAATGCCAATTTTAAGACTTCATACATGTAACACATTTTTCCATCTGAGACTTATAAGCTCTGAGAAAACCTTTAAACCAAACAAAATCAGATATTAATACCAAATATAGAAGAAACTGAGCCAGGATCTAGGGGCCCATTCCTGTATTTCAGAGCAACTTCAGGCTACTAGCAGGGACAGACAGCCCGCAGACCTACAGATTTTCCTTGCTTTCATCTGCTCCGTCTACAGACCATTTTGTTAGTCAGCTTTTGTCTTTCACCATCCTGCTGTTGTTTCTCTGGCATCAAGATTTGGGCATTTGAAAGGTATACATGTGTTCCATCTTCCTGCAGTTTGGCTCCAACTAAAAATACCCTTAAGGTTCCTTGAAAGAAAAGTCATATGGCCATTTGGGCTAGATTCATTTAGTGTTTGCTCCACTAGCAGCCAGCACTGCCCCAATCCTGTGATCATGGTTTAGAGCCCAATGCATGAAAAATAGCTCATAAGAATTTCAGAGATTTATAAAGTTTATAAACTAATGATCGAGGTCTTTCATTTTCTTTGGAAAGGTGGCAATGTAATGTTTAATAAAGCCTACAAGTATTTTTAAGACACGAGGAAATGCTCTTATTTAGGTGTTCATTCCTTGAAATGCTAGACAACTTGTCACCCTCCAATAAAAAAATGAAATAAAAAGTTAAATATCAGAAAGACCTCTGTGTGTTTGCAGAAACAGCCTCCAGAAGGGCTAAAACCAGACAACCTGATTCATGGTAGGGGTAGGAAGACAGCCAGGAGGCAATGGCAGACAACAACTACTGCGGGGGAGAGAGGCTTACATGAGGACAGGGCCAAAAAGACAAAAGAGAAACAGCTCACTAGGGAGTGGTTAAATGTCCTTTCCTGCGCAATACAGTGGAAAAAGCCAGATGCACTAAGAGATCAGGAGACAGATTTCAACTGAGAACTCTATAAAGGAAATAAGTTCCAAGCAGAGCCAAACATGGGGGCGGGCTGGGTGATAAACCATGGCCTATGTCCAACTATCTCATCCCATTGCTTTGGTATTTCAAATGTCTACTATTAGTCATTCATTTGGGTGATACTATCCCTAGAGTGCAAACACTGAAAATTACATTAGTTAAGAGACAGACAGAAAGGAAGGGAAGTTGTTAACAGAGAGACATGAGTTTTTGGGTTGGTTTTTTTTCCCCAGATTTGTTGATTCTTTGGAAAACCAGAGTGGAATCCTAAATGAAAAAAGTTCAGGAAGCTGTTTTCTAGTAGAATGCAGTCAATTACTGAAATATAAACTTAGTTAATTTTCTTACTAGCACATCATTCTCAGAAAGCCTTGATCTTTTTTTTATTCTTCTCTTTTCATTCTTTGACTCTTTCTGACAGTATCCATGAAAATAGACTCATCCAGGTAGTAACCATGATAGCAGTCCATTATATCCACTGCATATTCAATTACTGGAACATTCCTGCACCCACAATGAATTCAAAAGAAATTTTTGTTAAAAGACTGATGAGTGAATGAATGATGAATGCATGCATGAATGAATGAGGCAATGGATATATCCTCTAGGAAACATGTAGACATAATTCTATCCATGTAGAAAAGTAGGCAAAGATAGGGAAATAGGTGTTAGGAAAGTAAGCAAGAAGGAAAAATTGAGGCATTTGGACTAATGATTTCCTAAAGAAAGAATAAAAAGACGGTTAGAAAAGAAAAGAAAAAAATCCTTCCCATTTCTACCTAGCCAAAGCTGGAAATAAGCATTCTATGTCCTATCTTGGGAGGAAAACACATTAAAAAAAACCCTTATTACTATATTTCAGAACTCTTGAAGGACTCTTGGAATGAGACATGAGCAATGCCACTTCTCTATTTGGCATGGGTTTGTATAAATATTTTTTGTAAGAAATTTCACTGACCTGAGTGCCTTAGATGCCTGTTTTTAATTTAAAGGAATAATAAGTTTTTTTTCCCAATTCCATGGTGGTCCTTGTTAAGCTAATGTAAGCATTAGATGGTAGTGAAACTCCTGTCTGTGAGTTTTGGTGATGTTATTCATGAGTGGCTCCAAAGTTCACTTAGAGAACTAGGCAAAAAGAACCCTTGAGAACTTTAAAAATTTTGTAACAACTTCATCACATCATTCTATCAAAAATGAGAAGAAAAATGCTGGTTTGTAGTAATTTGATATGCTTATCTACATCCACAGTTGAGTCAGATGAAAGGGTCTGAAAATGTAGTCCCAAATGTTCCCAGTCTTTAATAGCTTTTTTAAATTTTTCATTTTCTTGATTTTTAATTTTCCCTTCCAATTTCTCCCCCCCCCTCTCTGTTTAGTATAGTTAAATTTATTTTACATTCTGGAAGGAAAAAGAATGGGGTCACCCAAAAGCAAGATAAAGACCTAACACTTACTACACCCCTGTCCCTGCCATCATTTTAAAGGGGAACTCTTGTGTGTTTCCATTGAGACTATCTTATCTTCAGAATATAATCTCTTCCATTCTTGTATTTCAGGACTCATCAGTAACCACCTAATTCTAAGTGGCATAACCATTGAGGGATATTGCGTAAAGTTTTGTGGAGGCAAAGATAAAGGATGAAAGAAGCACAAGATGCTGGTGGCTCACGCCTGTAATCCTAGCTACTCAGGAGGCTGAGATCTGAGGATCGCGGTTCAAAGCCAGCCCAGGCAGGAGAGACCGTGAGACTCTTGTCTCAAACAAACTACTCAGAAAAAGCCAGAAGTGGACTGTGGCTCAAGTGGTAGAGAGCTAGCCTTGAGCACAAAAGGTTCAGAGACAGTGATCAGTCCCAGAGTTCATGCCCCAGGACTGGCAATAATAATTATACTAATACTAATACTAATAACGGACAAAACAGTATTCATACATGTGTGAAGGCAAAGTGAAAAACCCAGGACAGATCCTCTATTGTATTTTTTATAGCAATGAATGTTGTCAAATAATGTCTTAAAAATGAGGACCAACTTATAAGGGCCAAATCTTCTACCTTTCTTTATTGTGCCAACTTTCCCAAGATTAGGAAATGGGTATTATTGCAATGTGATGCTTTGAAAAAGTCGTGTCTTTGTGTGTACTGTGTACTATATAAGACAGTTGTTCGTTCTTAGGAGATAAGAAATGTCTTATTGAATTGATTATTGAATCAATTTTACTAACAATATTTTATATATTCCATGGCAATATCCAGGAATATCAGAATATCAGAATGAGACAAGTGAATTTATCAGTTGCCCAATCTATTACTTAATTAGTAATTTCTGTTGATATGATAGGCTAGTCCTACATATACTACTTTCTTTGAATATCAGAAATATTATTCTCTTCCATGTTTGTTGGCTGCTCCTTTATGACAGCTTGGTTTCCCTTGCCGTGTACTTTCCATTCTTCTGGCCATGTCAGCTCCTTTGTACAATACTTATAGATTAATAAAAAGAAGTAAAAATTATTTAAAAAAACATGCTAAGTCCTGATATCTAACTCCTTTCCCAAATGATATTTTTAATTGCATGATTTTGATTCATCAATATCTCCTAAATTGGTATTGACATTTCTGACTGCTCATCTGATTTTTAGATTCTAATCTAGTTCTTTACATTCTTAAGTTCTTGATTGCTACTGAGTCTTCAAGAGATCACCTGGATGACTAATACCTACCTTAAACCTGATCAGTCTGAAAAGTACTTGTGATCTCTTTTCATAAATGGCCCCCCAAATCTGTCATAACCCACAATTTCCTTCCTATTCAAACAACACCATCCCAGTCTTGTACAACCTAATGATAAAAGTACATGATCCATCTTTGATTCTCTTCTTTTTCACACATGTCTCAAGTTGTCAGCAACTTCTACCAATACTTATCAATTCTCCCACATGAGTTCAAATCTCCTTCCTTTTGTACTGGTTTTTCTATCTGTACCACACTTGTCCTCACACCGTGTTTGGCACAGAATCCCCAAGTGATATTCTTTAAAATCTACATCAAACCATGTTTTCCTCAAAACTCATTTAATGCTTCCAGTTTCAATGTGAAAACCAAATCCTTTGCTAGGACCATGACAATCTAAGCAAATAGGTTCTGGGTCTCTGTTGTCATTCAAGCTCATCTTCAATCATCTCCTCCTATCTCTCCTTTCCTTCCTAGCTGTCGTTCCTGTTCCTCTATTCTAAGTGGACTTGCTTTCTTGTTATTTCTGAAATATAACAAGGTGGTGCCACATTAAGATATTTGCAACTTATGCTGAATGTTTTATTTTCTTCCAGTGTCTTTACAAATATTCTGTTATTAATAAGGTAGTCCCATTCACCTACTGTAAAGTAACAGAAAGTCCCTGTATTTTTTTTTTTTTTTGTCGGTCGTGGGGCCTGAACTCTGGGCCAGGGTGCTCAAGGCTAGTGCCCTACCACTAGAGTCACAGCGCCACTTCTGGCTTTTTCTGATTATGTAGTGCTGAGGAATCAAACCCAGGACCTCATGCATGCCAGGCAAGCACTCTACCACTGAGCCACCTTCCCAGCCCAGCCAGTATTTTCTCTTGATCAACTTTCTGTAGTTTGTTTCACATTTTTCACTGAATTTCTCTTTACCTATTTATAGGTAATTTTTTTAATTTACTCTCTTTTCACTAGGATGTAAAAAAATAATAAAAACCCTATAGTGCTATGAGATCAGGAATTGAATTTATTATTGTTTATTGTTCTGATGTCCATTTTAAAACATGTGCTAATATCCTATTGAAAAACCCTGACATTTAAAAAATATTTGGCGAGTTGAATTATAATAGCTATAGAAAATGTATATCTATTGAAGACACTTGAATTTAAAAACGAATTTTAAAATTCTAAGCAATTTATAAATAACCATATTCTGTCAGCACTTAAAAATAATGCAATAGATAATTTTTGACTTAGTAAAGAAAATACTGACATCCATGTCAGCATGAAAGCAGCAAGGTTCAAAATTCCCCGCCCCCTTAAAAATTTCAGCAAATTAATACTTTTCTTAGAGCCTCACTTTTCCAATATGTTCACACAGCTAAGAATATTAATGTTAGTTGTGAATATTAATCATATTCATTGAAAGTTGGCATAGAATCAGTAGTATTAGCAACAGCAGCAGCAGAATGGTTCTCTTAAGTCATAGAATAGTAAATGCTTTCCTTTAGAAATTAAGCATTGTAAGATTTTTTTAAAGAAGTCATGTAAGTGGGATTCCCCCAGAAACCCTTCTTGGACTAAGACATAAAATAAACAGAGATGGTAAGAACAGCATGGTGCTGAAACCGCTAGTGATACAAAAACTGCAGAAGTCCCACTCATGGTAGCTGACTTTCCCTCTACTCTCACTCTTCAAAGACTGCTCAAGAAACCAGTTCATTTACACGAGGATTCCAAAAGCAACTGAGATTGAATCTGAAAATCTTCTATCACAGAAAAAATATATATTCCAGGGGGGGACAGACAGGATATAAATTTCAGGCGAGAGCAAAAGTTGACCCAGTATTCGAATGCTTTTCATGAGCTTGGACTATACTCAAGGAACATTAGCTGATTGCTTAAATAAATGGAATGTAGTGCCTGCAAACATGAAACTGTTGCTTTGTCATATATACTCAAAGTAGACAGATATGACATAATGAAAAATGCATGACTGTCCTTACAGTCATTATTTTATCCTCAGTGTTTCCTATCTTGGTTCCTTTTGCTCTTCCCTTTAAGGAGCAATTCCACCAATGAAGAGTAGAAGACTGAAGACCTAAACAGGATAATATGCATCTTTTAGCATAGGTAGTTTTAAACACACACAGAGACTGAAAAGCCGTGCCTTAAACAAAAGGAAACAGGCACCCTTAGGAAATAAGAAAATCATCTTTACATCTCTTGACCTTTTCCCTGAAGCAAAGTACCTGCCTTAGGCCAACAGTAAGGAAAAAGCTAGAGTTCCCGGCAGCTAATAAAACTCTAACTATTCAGGAAAGGAGGGAAAAGACCTAAGAGTATATGGTTTAATTTCATTTTAGATAGAGTTTGAATATATAGGTGGGGACCCGTCATCGGGCATAGCTCAAAGAAGCATTTCATCGAGTATAAGTAACTCTGGCACAGGTCACGAGAACTCCCTGGAAGGGCTTACCACCCTCCTGCCACCTTGAAGCCAGAGTCGTCTCTTTTTTTTCTTTTTCAAATGAAAGAAAACACACAAATGCGATTATAGAGTTATGACTTACACAGTGAGACTTCATCCAGTCATTTTACCTTCCTGAGTCAGTCATCAGATAGCCAGAAATGTCCTGACTCCATGGTGATGTGTAATCATGCTTTAGGCTTCACAAGACTGCCCAAGATCACCCCTTGTCTAGGAGCCAGACCAAACTTCACCTGGCCAGAATCTTACAAGAATTAATGGTTTTTTACAGAAGGTCACTGGCAGAACCTTAGGAAATGAGATCCCAAGACATGGAAATAATTGTCCCATAGAGAGATTTCACATAGGGAAAGAGGTACTTGCTTGTCTGCCTAGCAGAATTCGTGGAGGGGATAGAGCCCAGGAATGCTCAAATATTCTGAAAGTCCTTTATGTGGTTTGAGTTAGGTAAAAGAGTCTTTTGTCTCCCATCACTTAGGATTCAATAAATTTCTACATAAATTTTAGTTCTTTTTTTTCCCCCAAAGTGTTCTTGTGTGTTTACTGGAACTTTATACTAAAAGAAAATGAAAAGATCACATATGGAAAATTCACTGCATTTTTTTGTTATAAAGAGTGGCAGAGGCCTCTTTTGCTAATGGACACCATTAAGTGTTTGTTTGCTTGGTCTCATGTCATGGCCAGACAAGTAGAAATCTTGTTTTCAATTCGGATCTGGATATTATGATCTAGATAGTAAGATCCATGATTTGGAAATTCACTTTCTGTTTTCCTACATTGCTTACATTTCCTACAGTAATCTGCAGATACTGTAGGAACCCCAGCTACACCACAGATAGGAGAATTTTCAGTTCAAGGTGAGCCCAAAAAATTTGAGGCCCTATCTTAAAATAAGTCAAACAGACTGTCGTGTGTGTGTGTGTGTGTGTGTGTGTGTGTGTGTGTGTGTGTGTGTGTGTGTTATTGCTTGCCTAGTAGTACAAGGATCTGAGTTCAAAACCTCAACACCATCATTAAAAGTCCTCCCAAAGTTACTGGTTAATGCATACACATTTGTTACATTATACTTATTGTATGTCAAGACCTTAGGCACAGTTAAACTGCACATGGCAGGGGGCTAGGCTCTTGCGAAGCTATAATCATGCTTCTGGCTAGCGGTTGCTGACATTTCATGATTCCACTTCCAATCCCACTCACATTGCTGTCAGAGGTCATCATTTTCTCTTTTTTGGCTGCAGAATAAATTCCTTGTCATCTTGACCTTTCCATAGTTCGCAACATGGCAGCTGGTAACTAAATGGGGGTGAGGGGGTGGGGAGGGAGAATTACATGACTATAACGGAAATGACAGTCTTACTACCATCTAAGTTTTCTTTTTATCATTTTGACTGTATTCCTTGGTTGGATGTAGTGGTTAGATGCCACCCAAGGAGAAAGAATTATACAGTCATGAATATTTGGAGACAAGATCATTGGAGATCATCTTTGAGTCTGCCCATGTACAGCAAAGTGGTGGGAACAACACTGGATGACCATTGTAACTAATCATAGTGAAATAGGAGAGGATCTTGTGAATCCTCATTTCTACCTCGATGAACTTTTTTTTCCTCCAGAATTATGGAAACTGTTGACATCTGATGTCTGAAGAAGTGGCTGGCTTCTGTAGCACATCTTCCATAAAAGAGTGGAAATATTACATTAAATCTATGCATGCATACTAACCTGTAAATTCCTACAAATCATATTATATTGGCTTTCTACAAAGGTATGTAAAGTACAACTGTGTAAATAATGTAAGACTGTGTTTCTTACATTTCACCCCATTTTCCACAGTTTTTAGCCTTAACATTTGTGTGCAGAAATGAATCACTGGAGCAATTTCTAGTTGTTGCCTCTAATTTCCTCTTTAATAAACAGAGATGGAAGTTAGAAAGAAGAATACATTTTCTAAGTTCTATCATATTTCCTTATTCCTCCCTTCACCTCCATTCACCTCAGGAGAACTTAAAGAAATTGAGCTTCAATGTTCCATTTGCAGCAATTGAGTAAAAATGGCTTTACTTTCTGAACAAGATTGTTTTCAATGATAACAGTGACTTTATTAATAAGTAATAAATTCCTCAGTGATCATTTGACACCTGTGAAGTTTCAACTTTTAAACTCGTACTATAAACAGTGCATCAAAAGTAATTTTAGATCCTTTAACAATACTGAATGCTACTTTTTTAATCTGCTCTAACTCAAACATAGTTTAACACATATGCTTTCTTTTCCAAAAAAAATAACTTTGTGGATACAGCCCAAGCTTACACAGATGTAGTTTTCGACAATATTCTGTACAAATTAAAATAGGTTCTGAAAAGTATTGAATAAATTTTGAGTAGTCTTCACAATACACACAGATACATATACGCACTCATGTTACTGTGGTTTGAATTTGGGTTCTCATATTTACTGAGAAGGCACCTTTCAGGTGAGCCATATTTTCACCTTTGTCTTTGCAAATTATTTTTCTGATTATTATTTTCTGGTTATTTTGCTTACTTCCCATGTGCATGCTTGGTCATGATCCTCCTATGTGTGACTTCCCATGTAGTAGAATAACGTGAATATCACTGAGTGTAGATCTTTCTTGAGAAAGGGGTCTCATGAACCTTTATGTCTACATTAGTATTAAATTATGATCCTTCCACTCTTAACCTCAAAAGAAACTAGGATTAGAAGTGTGACACACCAACACATAACTACCGCTATATTTTCTAATTTTATACTCAAATATTGGACATAAAAATTCTCAGGTCTAAACTGGGCATAGCTAGTAGATACTGCATTTTCAATTCAAATTACTCTAAAATGAACTCATCTTCCTTCTCCAAAAACTCAAATTATAGAGTACTATGAGTCATGTATAACTGCTCAATAATCCTAAAACTTAATTTGCAGAAAGTTCTTATTTGTATTGTCAAGATGACGTTCAGAGGGATTACAGTTACATAGGTAAGGAAATAAGTACATCACTTCTCAAATTTGTTACCCCTTCCCTCATTCTTCTCTACTTTCACTCCCCCTGACCCTCCCACCCCCAAGTTGTACAGATCATTTCCAACATATTGTTACGTTCCCCTCCCCCCCCCCCCGTCCTTTCCCTCACCATTCTGTTGTTCCCCTTCCTTTCCCTAATTCAAATAAATGTATTCAATTGGATTGGCCAGTGGTGTGTTTGTGTTTAGAAGCCAGTGGTGTATTTGTGTCTGGTCTCTGACACTTTTGATTTCTCTCTTTTTAAAAAGCACTAATGTCATCAAAACCTCCTATATTTACTATTCCTCAACCTGCCAGTCAAATTTAACTCCTCTCTTTTTCCAATACCCAATCACTTGCTAAGTCTCTCTGCACACTATCTTCATTCCTTTTGTGGTTATAATTACTTGAATTTTCATGTCTTGCCCAGGACAATTGAAATGACCTTCTAAATGGTTATCTTGACTTCTAGCCTTCACTACTCTATTAGATACTATATCAGAATTGTATTTTCCATAAACACTGCTCTGAGCAAGCACTAGAAGAATTATAAAACTTTGATTGTCTCCCATCATTAATAAAGTAAAACATATTCTCTATAGTCTAGCAATCAAGGCTGTCCATAATGTAACTCATATGAATGTTCTCAACATTACCTCTTATAGTTCAGTGGAATTCCTTTCCCTGGCCAAGTGGTTACCCTCTATTTTCATAGTATACTCTATTTTTGTTTATGTAATTTCTTCTGCCTGGGATAATACCTCTTTTAATGCAGTAAAATCTTTCTTGGAACCACAATTTGTTTTAACTTTTTTAGTAAACCTTTGAAGATCAACACAGCTATGATGACACCAAGTTATCTGAAACTCCCTGGGCATTTTTGTGGCCCTTTTTGTAGCCCTGATTACATTCTCTTTAGTTTTAAAGAGCCACAATTATCTTCTGCTGCATTGTAAGATGTTAAGAATACTAGACACTGATTATTCAGCTATGTGCTCTATATGAATAACTAACATGGTTCCCTACTCCAATGGGACTAATAAAGTTTCGATGGATGAATAAGTTTAGCCTGTTTATGGGATAGAACCTAAGTCTTTCAAGACAAGTGGCTCTCAACTTCTTTTTCAAGTATCTCCATTAGAAGTACTACAACTTCCCATATAGCACTTTTGAAAACGTTTTATGGAGACAGCTGCTCTTTCAGCTCTCTCTGTCTCTTATTTGTTGCCTTACCTATGAAAGGTATAAAGGCTGCAGTTTGAAGATAAGTGGACCAGGTTGATGGCCTACAAGGACCAGAATGTGTTATATTTTCATCCTTTGTAATATTCTTATGTAGGCCATACTGAAAGCAGCACTGAAAATGAGATGGTAAAGGAGAGCCAGTTTTGTTCATATTGGCTATGTTTTAATCTTGATTTTACAGGGGTAGCTCCATCTGTATCCAAATTCAGTCTTTACCACTCTACCTAATCAGCCTACTCAGAGTAATGTTAGTTCTATTTCACATAACATAAATGTCTCCTTATACTCTATCCTCAGTCCAAGTAAAGAGTATCTTATCAATAATTATTGAAACTTCTATTTTTCTCTTCTATCCATAAAGAACCGTTTTAATGTTTGTTTTTAGTTCCCTTTTCATAAAATTCTGAATATAAAACCATAGATGATGTCACATATTACATATTTAAGAAAAAATATCTTTTAAATAGTCTTGTTGGAAGCCAAGAATTATCTCTTGTCAATAATACCTTGTAGGAAGATCATCCAGCCAAGCCACAGGAAAGTCTGCCCCCTCATACACACAAACTAGGCTTCACCTCATTGCCTTTGGATTTATTCAATGTAGAATAAATGAAGTTTAACTGCCCTCAAAACGTTACATGAGCCAGTGGGAAGAAAAGAAAATGCATCTCAGGTTGGCACAATTACCTAAATTCAGACATAGCTATTACTTGTCTGTTAGTAGTATATTATATTATTGGTCACAACAATAAGTGTGCTTAGTTTGTCTTGAAATATGAAGCATTACTCAAGAATATCCCCCAAATGATTAGATGAATCATGAACACATAACTAATGTCAGTTGGCCCTTCAGCATTGTTCAATAACTCTAGATTTAAAATAACACTGCATTGAATTACTTATAACAACTCTTATAAATGATTCCCTATGAGGTCTTTACCTCCCATGCTCACAGAAGATTGTGTTACCATTTACTTTACTATGAGGCTCAAGGCCAGTTAATGTAAATATTCTTAACCATAACCTTAATAGGAAAATTCTCCACTTTTCTTGGCAACTTATTGCTGTTCACAGATGTCCAAATCCTGTCTTCTCACCTGGATGAGTAGTACACTCTCCTACCCCTTTACTGTTAAAGATGGCTATATGACTTGCTTTGAGTGTTGGAATACCAATGGGTCACTCCAGAAGGAAGATTGGAGAGTTAGTAGATAATATTCTACTTTTGTTTTCCATTGGCTATAACTCTTGACATTGCTCCAAACTGTAGCTGTTCTCTGTTCTGTCAAACTGAGTCTTGAGGTGGGGCTAGAAGTGGAGCACAACACAGTAGATGTGAATCATGAGCAAGAAGTCAATCTTCATTGTATCAATTCACTGAAATTTGGCTGTTATTTATTTCCAAATAAAATCCTAATCTAGAAGTGAATCCAAAGAAAAATAGAGTGAAGTAAGGAACTCCCAAGTGCTTAGTCCTTCACAAAATCAATAACTAAACTGACATACACAGTCAGAATCAAAACTGTACAAGCTAAACAAGAGTAAACAGCAACCAGGGAAATAATTAACAAAGAAAAGGAACAACTGAGTCTCAGTAGGAGAGCTTTGTGGCAATTTAGTCTACCCTTTCCACTCCCCAAACCCCAGCTCAGTGATAGTCTTGGTCATAACAGGTTACTTTTCTTGTATATAGATGAATAGTACTAAAAGTTCAGAATAGAACTTATTCTAAAAATAATGTAATTGATTATCTTGACCTTTTGGCTCACTGAAGGATCAGCTCAAAGGATCTTTCTTTGCTTTGCCTACTGAAGATTAATTCAGGGCTCAGGTAGCTAGTAAAGGACATTTATTATTAACCATGTTTCATTCATGGTTGGTGTTTTGCCACTTGAGCCACACTTCCAGTCCAATTTGTCAAAGCCATTTAAAGGCAATTCTGTTAATAGCTGCTTTGGACAAAGGATAACAGGGAAAATAACTGAAAAGTTGGCAGAAAAGGCTAAGAAATGAGATCTTTTGTGGAAGAAAAAAGTTAAAGAATGCCTACATTAATAAAACAACATCTCATGAATAGAAAAACTCCATACTATTAAAATGATGACACTTGCCAAATTGATATATGTATATTCCCTGTGATATCCAGATTTTCCTTTCAAATTTACAGTTAGTTTTTGGTTGATATGGTTATCAAATTAAAGCATTTTGCAAGAGATCTCAAATAACTAAAACAATTATGAAAGAGAAGAACAAACTTGGAGGACTCATACTTCCTGATTTCAGAACTTAACTACAGAGGTAGCAGTATTTAATAGAGAGTGGGGTACTGGCACATAGACAGGCAAATTAACCAATGGAACAAAATCCATAGTCTAGAAGTAAACTCATACATCTCTGGTCAATTAACTTTTGACAAGGCCGCCAAGACCATTCAAGGGGAAAGAATAGTCTTTTTCCTTAAGTACTGGAAAGCAGAGTAATCACATGCAAAGGAGTGATTGAGAATTCTTATCTCATGTCATATACAAAAATTAACTTGACATGGATTAAAGACCTAACTGTGAGAATAATTTTTAAAGAATTTAGAAGAATACACTGGAGTAAATCTTCATGATGTTGGATTTAACAATGGAGTTTTGGGTTTGGCACCTAAAGTACAAATAATAAAAATAGATAAATTACACTTGACTATTACATTAATGTGAGAGAAAGCAAAAGACAAGGAGAGACATTAAACTACAAAACATGCATAGAGAGGCCAGTGGTTCAGTCATAAATGTGAATGTGGCTCTGGTTAAAACAAATCTGAGCATATTTTCTAATTGCCTTTCCACTCATTTCTTTCTTACTTTCTTTCTGATGTTTGTTGTTTTTAACTAAGCTAAGAAAATATGATCTTTTGCCCTTAACAAATGTACAGAAAGTTCTGCTTTAAAACATCTAAATTAAAAGAAACTTACAAGGGGGTATGCCATGTATTAGATTTCCTTTAGATCTCATGATCTGATCTTTCTAGACTCTGGGAACATAGTCTAAGGTTTATTTTCATGGCTGGACTACAGCCTCAAAAAACAAAGGCACACCTATACATACAGTAGTTACACTTGTATGTAGTTTGCAGTGAAAAGCTATTTCTTGATTGTGCTAATTGTGGGATTTGGCTGTGTAAAGCTGAAAAAGGAGTGACACAACAATAATAAAAAATTCTTCAGATCTAATTTCTTTAAGCAGCTTTGCTATTTGGCAAAATTCAAAGGCGCAAATATGCAATTATTTGTGATAATTCCTTAATACAGGCTGCTTGTCAGAACCAAATAGTTTTGTCATTGGTTATTTAAAATCCAGCAAGAATCAAAAAACATGAGATTTAAGAATTTTTCCATGATACTATGTTCATTGTTAATCAACATATTTCAATAATTAATTTGGAAGGAAGTACCGCTTAATGACACATTTCGATAGTCAATCTATGTGTGATTAAGTAGCATACTCTCACACTTACACCAGCTAATTTTCATTCCACACCATAAAAATCCTCCTCGAATTCAAAACAGCCCTCATTCCCTTTAGATTTTCTCACATTTTACACAAGTTTCTCCCTAGTGTTTCTTCATTATTAAATTTGAAGGAGAAACTTATAAAACCTATGACAGATGCAAGAAGTTCTTTCCAATAAGGGAAAATAAACACACTATGAACAGGACAACAACTAATATATGTTGTGAAATATTCTGAATCGAATAAAACAAGTGGATATAAATGCACAGATATAAAAACTGAATTGTGATGAATGACTTTTTGTAAAAAAAACTTTTGTGAACTTGTGTGTTTATAAGTATACAGAAAGTTTTAATGGATACACAGTAAAAATTGAGTAGGAAGAAAAATGAGAGCACACTTTTTTGCTTTATGTATGTTTTAATTATGTTTCTCAATATTTATTATATTATATATAATATATTATATTATTGATGAATTCACAAAAAAAATATACAGTGGATTTTTTATAACCAGAATGAGCAGAAGACTTAAATCAACCCCTTTATAGGAGACGATTTTATTCTAACTGTTCCATGTATTACTAATAATATTTATTGAATACACAATAACTCAAGTGAAATAAAAGGGAGAAGCCATAATAAATAAGGCCATAACTTTCTTGTGCCATTGGTTACTTATCAAGTTACTCTAAATTGAGTTACTCATACCCTTGTAGAAAGGAAGTAAGACTTTACCCATCTTCTATGTGTTATAATGGAAAATCTCTCTGGAAAAAAAAAAAAAACAGTTTTTCCTCCTTTTTCACAATCTCCCTAGAACAAGGGAGAAAAATCTATAAGATTAAGCACTTGTGTTTCATCCAGGTATTTTACTTTTGTAAAATGTGTTTTGTGAATTCCAAAAGTCCAGCATCACAGCTATTCAGAGTAAAAGAATTACTTGCAGAAATAGAACTAGAATGTTTTTTTAAAGTCATAAGTTTGGAAATATCTAAGAATTTATTGAATGGAATTCTGTTATTTCTGAAGAGCAGTTTTAATGCAGGTGGTCTTATTTGAAGTTAATACCATTCTTGGAACTGGTATTCTTATTATTGGTTGATAATTTGTTTGTGATTATAAGCTAGTGACAACCATTCAAACTTATAAGATTTGAAAGCTCTTTTACACCAGAATGTCTTTATGCTATTTTTTTGCATAAAAAGAACATTTATTAAAATCACAACATGTTGAATTTGGAATATTGACAGGACACTGTTCTACTATAGCACCCTAAATATGGTTCTGAATGCAATACCACTCAAAGAAAATATGTTTGCATTACATTTGACCCTTAAAATGGACATATAATCAGCAATGTAGTCAAGAAATTGGAAGTACAAATGAAAATACATTTTCTTGGATCACTAAGGCAAATGTCAGTGTAGATACTAGAATTAGGTTATATCATAGTTGTAACACAACTAAAGTAATATTTATTCATTTTTCTAAATATGAACTTCTCATACATAAACTGTAGGTAATAAAGATTACTCCCTAGAGATGTAAAAGAGTAAATAAAATTATGTTTATAAATGCCTGGCTCATTCTAGGTACTCAAGCATGGTAGTCATTAGTATTTTGTTGTTTTCCAATTTCGCCTTTCCTTCTTTCTTGCCAACATGAACAATGATTTTGCCAGCATTTCACATACACTCTCTTCATTAAACCAGCCTTCACTCTCTTAAGACACAGGCTACAAAGGGGGTGAAATCAGCGAATTATTTGACATTTATTGGGGTGTGACACCTGCAAATCTGTGTGATAGCAGTCCTGATGTTTGGAGCATACTGGTTATTGGCTAAGAATAAGGTATTTCCAGCATGGTCAAAAAGAAAAATGAGTTGCAAGAGGACTGTCCACTTTTCCAGCTGGCTAAGTCTCGCAGAAGTCTTACCTGCTTGTGTGTTAAACAGGGTAAGGGTAAAATCCTTAAGGTCAACAGGGCTCAATTCCAAAGAAAAAGAAAAGAGTAAGATTCTTCTCTCTTTTTATTATTTTTTAAAGGAAATTTATAAAACACAGCTTTGTCTCTGCTTCACTAAATGCAGGCTAATGTACTACCTGGCTCCCGTTCTGTTTTGTTCTATTTTGTTCACAGAAGCCCTGAGGGAAAACAGAACTCATGTCTCTGTGGGTGGACTCTCCTACTAAAATAAAAACAAGTAATAACAATGAAAGAAACCAACTGTAAAATAAATGCAGAAAGCCAATTTATTTCTAGATTTAAATCCGTTACTGTTGTAGTATGTCAATGTATTTTGGGGGGAAGGAGAGGACTACACGGTTTCAACTAAGCTAAAATAGAAAAATACAATTTTCCATGTTAATTCCTTTCAGTAATTTCAATACAAAAAC
The DNA here is from genome assembly GCF_019054845.1 of Dipodomys spectabilis. Classification (NCBI taxonomy): domain Eukaryota; kingdom Metazoa; phylum Chordata; class Mammalia; order Rodentia; family Heteromyidae; genus Dipodomys; species Dipodomys spectabilis. Next base: position 23,426,069 of record NW_024870709.1, on the reverse strand, counting down.
TTAATTTTAGGTATTTCATTATATACAAAGTATATTCTGGAGGGTTCATTTACTCATGGTTCTTTCTGCCAAAACTCAGAGAGTGTTTTTAACAAATATAAGGTAGAAAATAAACAATTATATAAAAAGAAATAATAAGTGTAAATCTTGATTTACTAAGACTTGCTACTGATGACAGGAGGGAGAAAATGGGGTAACTTCATAAGTACTTTGTTGCTTTCAGAATGGTCTTGCTCCACAATTCTGACCCAAGTCACTCAGAAACCAGGAAAGACATGCAGTAGAGAAAACGAAGCATATGAACTTACAAGTTACCACACCTATACTTGAAGAAAAAAAATGCAGCTCCACAAAAATTAAAATTTAATCTTCCTTCTCAATAAATTAGCAAGCTAGATTCCAGAAGAAATTCATAGCAAACTAGAACTCTGAACAAATGAGATTCCAAAAAAACAGTCATAACTAATTAGGAGTATGTCAAAAAGCCTTTTGTCGACCTTAATTAATAAAACTGAGAGCTCTTCCTTGAATATAAGGGACAGAGTAAGAATATCCATCCTACTCCGTCAATACTGTCCCAGATGTCCCATGAAGTGTATGTAACAAAACTAGAGAAACATGTAACACATATAAGGTTTCAAAATCAAGAAACAAAATGTTGTTTAAAGCACATTTGTGGTTGAATTTATAGAAATCCCCGGAGTCTATGAATAAATTTTTAGGGATATTAAAACAATTTTCAAAATGTGGTATATATACACAATGGAATTCTATGCCTCCGTCAGAAAGAATGACATTGCCCCATTTGTTAGGAAATGGAAAGACTTGGAAAAAATTATATTAAGTCAAGTAAGCCAGGCCCAAAGAAACATAGGTCCCATGGTTTCCCTTATTTGCAATATCTAGTATATGTATGAGTCAAGCAGAAAAGGTCAGATAATGTGATGTTAAGAAAATGAACCCTTAGATATGTACGTAAATGTTTTTTTTCTTTCATGCATTTGTTTCTAACGCACTTATAAGATTATTTCTTTGTTGCTTTGTATGTCCCTCCCCCACAGTATAACCCCTGCTTTCACTATATTTGATGTCGGTATAATTTGTGGAGGAGATGGGGAAAAACAAGTCGTTTAAGGATACAGGTGGACCCGTTGCAACAACGAGAAGTACAAGTTGTCGTGTCGAAAACGAACTTTACAACTTTGGGGGGGGGGAGGGTTGGGTAGGGGATAGAGGGAGTCTGGGAAGGGATGTGAAGGGTAAACAAAGGAGGAGGTTGCAATGCTTGATAAGAAATGTACTCATTATCTTGCCCATGTAATTGTAACCCCTCTGTACAGGATGTTCACAAAAAAATTAATTAATTAATTAAAAAAAACAATTTTCAAAATGTTTGATTAAAAATAATCAGTATGGTCACCCCCTCACATTGTAGAGAATACAAAAATATTTTTAAATATTTTAAATTACACCTGTATTTAACATGAACAGGATTTTTCCCATCATTATTCCCTAATCAGCAGAGTATAATAATTACATCCAATTTACATCTTATTCAGTGCTATAAGTAATCTAGACATGATTTAAAGTATATGAGAAGATGTGGATGGGTCATGCACAAATACTATATCATTTTATAAAGATGACTTGAGAAATGGCAGATTTGAGTATCAATAAGGATCCTAGAACCAAGTTCCTTCAGGTAACAAGAAACTTCTGAATATAAAAGTGACACACATCCTTATAGTCTAATAACCAAGCAAACAATCTAAGTTTATTATTTTTTACAGAGATACAATACAAACACAAACACGCACACATTTCTATGCATCACTTACTTTATGTCAAGTTCTGTATGGAAGAGGAAGCACAGAAACAGAGGGACAAAACCTGAACCACTAGACACTGTTGGAAATGAACCACGCAACTTTGGTGGGGGGGAGGGGAGGCAAGTAGGAAACAACTGGGGGAGAATGAAGGAGAGGGTGGCACTGTTCAAAAAGAAATGTCCTCCTTACTTGACTTATATAACTGTAACCTCTCTCTACATCACTTTTACAATAAAAAAATTCTTGGACAATGGACAATTCATAAAATGTTGGTTCTATACATTTTATACAGGTGATAGTTCTAAATGTCATAAATTAATTGATATTCTGCCATTTGCATTCCTTTTCCACAAATGCAGGCCAGAGTGAATGGAGTAGAATAGTGTAAGAGTAATTTTATGCCGTGACTAGGTTATTAACAGAATATATTTTTCCAGGCTTTTCCTCTCTTAGATCATCCGCTAGCAAGTGGCTGGGGAAAATAGCCCCTTTTGTCCCTGTGTTGGTAAGGACATGTAAATGTCTTCGGGACAGATCCCTATAAACAGGAACTGAGGCCACTTTTTAACAGCCAGAACCAACTTGGCCAACCAGTAAGTGAACCAGCATAGGCCTGATGTCATGACTACAACAAAGTGCTCTTGAGTAAGAACTTCCAGCAAAGCTATGAGAGGTAGTAATGTTTATTATTGTTTTAAGCCACTAAGTGTTGCAATAGAGTAAGAGACAGCACACATTGTATTGCAAAATTAAGATAGATACTATGATTATGGTAACTTTCAAAGTGAGGAAAGACACAGTGGTGAACTAAGATGCTCAAGATTACACAGCGAGGATGTGCAATGGATGCAGATAAAACTCAAAACCTATCAGTCAGGTTCTAGGGTTTGTGTTTCCAAATGTAATATGATACCATGTTGTCTTTGTCTTCTGAAACTCAAGGCATAATTTATATTTTATTCAAACCTCCTTTCCCCTTCTCCCATAGACTTCCAGTCTCCAGACTAAATAGGACTAAATAGTTGGCTGGGTCTTCTGAGCCACTTTACATATATTGTCTCTGTGTCCCTTACCACCTTCTTTATCTTAGGAATAAAACTTATTCTTCTCTACAATCAGGAAAAGAAAATACTGATTGTCATTTTGCTCCAAGCCCAAAAGAAGACCTCTCCAACACACACATCTTACATCTATGCCTGTTAATTAATGGGATCTTCAACAGTGAGTGTTTATGCTTCTCACTGTCAGCTAATAATTAGCTAATGATTCTGGGATAGTCAGCCAGGACCTAAAACTCCACCAGGCAGGGCTGATCTAAAAGTCTACTCTTGCTTCATCCAGAGACTTCCTCCTATATCTACACTTCTCACCTCCTTAGCAAGTAATAAATTCGACTTCTTTGCTACAGAGTTGAAGGTAGGGTTAGTGAGCTTTATATTACTATAACCAAATAAATGAAATAAGAAAAACAAATTATCAGAGGGAGGGTTTATTTTGGCTCATAGTTTGGGAGATCGAAGTTTGTTATTACTTTGCCTCATTGTTTTCAATCTGTGGCTAGGCAGTCCCTCATGGCAGAAGTGCAGGGCAGAGCAAACTCCATTTGCATCACAGGTCCTGCAGCAAAAGATGAAGAGAAAGGGCTTGGGTTCTACAATTCTTTTCACAGACACTACCTCAATCACCAATCACCTCCTGTGAAGCTCCAACTCTGAAGGCTGCTGTCACTACCCAACAGTCATCCTGAAAGACTGTAGGACTTTGCAGGGAGTGAAGATCCCAAGCAATGGTTTTTTCAAATGGTCTTTTCATTTTTTTCCAATATTTAAAAATTTTTATTGTAAAGGTGATGTATAGAGGGGTTACAGTTACACAAGGTAATGAGAACATTTCTTATCTAACATTGTTCCCCGTCTCTTGTTTTTCTCCCATTTTCCCTCCCCGACTTCCCTCCCCAAGTTGTAAAGTTCATTTCCTTTGTCCTTTGTCCCACCATTTTGTTGTTCCCTACTCTTCCCCAAATCAGATAAATGTATTTACAAGACACAGGATACCAAAATCAAAAATGGTGACAACAGGGGTCAAACCACAAGGGAAAAGATGAAAGAGAAAAGAAATGATTTCACACAGTATACGAAATATAACAACAACAAAGAAAAGCCTCTTGTTTCCATATCTTGGAATTCATTTTGATTAGCATCATTTTATATGGTCATATATACATAGATATTGAGTTATTATGATCCTCTGCTAGGACTATCCCAGACAAATACTAATTATTACAAATAAGAGAAAATATATAGCCTATATTTCTTTGGGTCTGCTTTACTTCTTTAATATGATTTTTTCCAACTCTTTCCATTTCCTTACAAATGGGGCAATGCCATTCTTTCTGAAGGAGGCATAGAATTCCATTGTGTATATATACCACATTTTCTTCATCCATTCATCTATTGAGGGGCATCTGGGTTGGTTCCACATCTTAGCTATGGTAAATAATAGTGGAATGAAAGTAGTTGTACTGGTGGCTTTAGTATGGCCTTGTTGTGTTCATGTGGGTAAATGCCCAGGCGTTGGATTGTTGGATCGTAGGGTAGTTCCATGTTTAGCATTTTGGGAAAGCTCAGAGTCATTGAACCAGTTTACCTTCCTACCAACAGTGTGGTTGTGTTCCCTTTTGGCCACAACCACACTAGCATCTAGTATTATTCGTTTCTTGATTATAGCCGTTCTAACTAGTGTGAGGAGAATCTCAATGTGGTTTTGATTTGCATCAACCAGTCTTTTTATTGATACTTTGTCAACCTTTTTATTTAATGGAGAAAATCTTTTAGTAACTCTCTAAATGAAAGTAACTGTGAGAAAAATTTGAATAATCATTTGTCTAAAAATCCCTTCTTTGTACTTTCATTTGGTTGATATTTGCTTTTGTATAGAATTTGAGGTTAAGTATCATATTTCAAAGGACTTACAATTTTCAATTGTCCACTTGTTGCTAAGCATAGCTTTGACCTTAATATGATTCATATACATTCTTTTTAAATAAGTTTTTTATTGTGAAAATACTATACAGAGGGGTTACAGTTACATGAGCAAGGTAATGAGTACATTTCTTATCAAGCATCGTTGCCTCCTCCTTTGTTTTTCCCCTACCATCCCTTCCCTCCCATCTCCTCAACTACACTCTCCCTGTCCTTGCCAAATAATTCATCTCTTGTGTGAAACTTTTTGAAATATTTTCTCTATTTTGATGTTCCAAAATTTTAGAATTTTTCAAATGCTAGTCATTTTCTGCTTTTTTTAATTGACCGTGTTATTTGTGATCTGAATATTTAAATCCTTTCATATAATTCATAGTATTCATGTCAATAATATTCTAGTTCTCCTAAAGTTTATCCAACAGTCTTTGAGCTGAAATGTTTCACATTAACATCTGTAAAGGTTAATTTCATGTGTCATGTGACCTATGCCATGCCACCAAGATGTTTGTTTAAACACTGTTCTCCAAACTGTGGAATCAATGTTAAATAAGATAAGCAATAACATCTATCTCTCGCCCTTTTTCCTATGTACTTTGGCTTTTGTAATTAAATCCTAAGTATATTTTGATTCTGCTGGGGCAGAATCAGCTCCATGGCCTATTTTGCATGTTAAATATGTAGACTTTGGATAAACCAGAGTATCCCCAATCATATATCAGTACATAGCCAAACAGTAGATGGTCTAAAGTGAAAAGGACTAGTTTGCCCCAAGAGTAAGAAATCCTCCTCTAGATTGCCATTGGACTTGAGATGTAACATCTGTTCCCTCCTGATTTTCCAGCCTGCTGGCATACATTGTAGATTTTAGATTTTCCAGCTTCCATGTGTGAGCCAATTCCTTAAAATACTTCTCTTCTTCCATTCCTTCCTTCCTTTCTCTTGGCCCCTTTCTGCTAGTCTTGCTGTTTTTCTTTCCTTTCCATGCAACATTTTTCTAACATAGCTGTTGTCCATTTATAGTAATGAAGGAAAGTGGGAAAAGTAAACAAATTTCAAATGTATAACATATTTCTACTATATCCTCCAAGGGGTGTTTAGTCCAAGGGGACTACCACACACCTCCTTCTCAGAGGCATACAGGTAAGGTACCTAATGCTAATGCTGTGCTATTCCTTTCACTATTTCTTCTTGGTTCATTGAACCACCCAACATGAATAAAATAAGAAGGAAAGTGCTTTTCAAATGACCTTTATGTGCCTTTTTCCTCTTTTAGAGACTTTTTGAAGGACCTTTCTTTCTTTCTTTTTTCACTCGTTTTCCTTTTTTATTCTTAAGCAAGATTCTTCATAACAAAGTTGCAAATGCACTGGGGAAGGTAAAGAAGAGAATGGATACTCTCACAGCAGCAATATGTGTTCACATTACCAATCTTTGGTTATTCATGTTGTCTACTTGTTTTTTTAATTTATTGTGAAAATACCGTACAGAGGGGTTACAATTACATGGGCAAGGATAATGAGTGCATTTCTTATCAAGCATTGTTGCCTCCTCCTTTGTTTCCCCTTCCCATCCCTTCCCATCTCCCCCCCTCCTACACCCCCCCCTTACCCCCCTCACTCCTACCCTTCCATCCCACCCCCCACCAAAGTTGTAAAGTTCATTTATGACATAACATCTTGTACATCTCATTGTTGCAATGGGTCCACCTGTACCCTATTTAAACAATTTGTTTTTTCCCTTCTCTTCCACAAATTACACCAACATCAAATACGGTGAAAACAGGGGTTATACCGTGGGGGAGGGACATACAAAGCAACAAAGAGATATCTTATAAATATGTTAGACACAATAGCAAGAAAGAAAAATCATTTGAGTCCTTAACTTGGGGTTTATTTCACTTAGCATCAACTTACCTGACCATTTCTGCTTGTCTCAGACATATACTAGTTATTGCAAATAAGGGAAACCATGGGACCTATGTTTCTTTGGGCCTGGCTTACTTCACTTAACATATTTTTTTTCAAGTCTTTCCATTTCCTAACAAATGGAGCAATGTCATTCTTTCTGATGGAGGCACAGAATTCCATTTTGTACATATACCACATTTTCTTGATCCATTCATCTACTGAGGGGCATCTGGGCTGGTTCCATATATTATCTATGGTAAATAATGCTGCAATAAACATAGTTGTGCTGGTAGCTTTAGTATGGTCTTCTTTGTGATCATTTGGGTAAATGCCCAAAAGTGGGATTGCTTGGTCATAGGGGAGCTCTATGTGGAGTCTTTTGAGGAACCTCCATACTACTTTCCAAAGTGGTTGAACAAGTTTACACTCCCACCAACAATGCAGTAAGGTTCCCTTCTGTCCACATCCCCTCCAGCATCTGTTGTTATTACAGTTCTTGATTATAGCCATTCTAACTGGGGTGAGGTGGTATCTCAATGTTGTTTTGAGTTGCATTTCTTTTATGGCTAGAGAGGTTGAGTATTTCTACATTTGTCTATTGGCCATCCTTCTTTCTTCTTCAGGGAAGTTTCTTTTTAAGTCTTTATCCCACTTATTTATCGGGCAGTTGTTTCTTTGAAGATTTGTTGTTGGAGGATTTAATTTTTTGAGTTCCAAGTATATTTTAGATAAGAGATCCTTGTCCGTTGTATGACTAGTGAAGATCTTCTCCCAATCCATGGGCTTTCTATTGATCTTGAGAGCTATGTTCTTTGCCATGCAGAAGCTCTGCAATTTCATGCCATCCCTTTTGTCCAACCTTTCTTTGATTTGTTGTGTTTCTGAGTCTCTTTTAAGAAAATTTCAGCCTGGGCCAAAGAGACCTAGGGTTTCTCCTATTCCTTCTGTAATGTTTTTAGAGTGTCTGCTTTGACTCCAAGGTCTTTGATCCATTTAGAGTTGATTCTGGTGCAGGGTTATATAAAGGTCTAGCTTTAGTTTTCTACAGGTGTTTAATCAATTTTGCCAGCACCATTTACTGAAGAGGCTGTCTTTCTTCCATTCTATGTTTTTAACTCCCTTATCGAAGATTAGATGGCTATGGATCTGTGGGCTCATTTCTGAGTTTTCAATTCTATTCCATTGGTCCTGAGGTCTGTTCTTGTGCCAGTACCAAGCTGTTTTGATTACTATGGCTTTGTAGTAGAGTTTGAAATTTGGTATTGATATTCCTCCAGCACTGTTCTTTCTGATAAGGATCGTTTTTGCTATTCGAGGTCTTTTATTGTTCCATATGAATTTTTGGATTGCCTCTTCTATTTCCTTGAAGGATGAAGTTGGAATATTGATAGATATTGCATTGAATTTGTAGATAGCTTTGGGAAGTATTGCCATTTTCACAATGTTGATCCTTCCAATCCAGGAGCGTGGAAGGTTTTTCCACTTTCTAAGTTCAGTTTTGATTTCCTTTTTCAGGTTTTTAAAGTTTTCATCATAGAGGGGCTGGGAAAGTGGCTCAGTGGTAGAGAACTTGCCTTGCATGCCTAAGGCCCTGGATTCGATTCCTCAGCACCACATAAGCAAAAAGAAAAAAGCCGGAAGTGATGCTGTGGCTCAAGTGGTAGAGTGCTAGCCTTGAGCTGAAGAGCTGAGGGACAGTGCCCAGGCCAGAGTTCACGCCCTATGACCGGACCCTCCTCCCAAAAAATTTTTCATCATAGAGGTGAGAGACCTTTCTTAAGGATGCTTGCAATTAAAAGATGTAAGAGTGACAATGTATAGGCAGGGATAAAAGGGAGAAAGTGGGGGCAAATGAAGGAGGGGGGTGGGTGACATTTCCAAGAAGGCATTTCGTCATTACCTGTCTCATGGAATTGTAACCCCTCTGAACAATGCCTTAATAATAATAACAATTATATACATATATATGAGCATGAGTTACAACTTCTGACTTTACTGAAACATTTTTGAAACAACTGGTTTCTCACTTATTTTGCATGTTAAGGACCAGAAGATCATAAACAAAAGCATTATTGGGTCAACAGTAACAAAAGTATTCATATTTCTAGATCCAAATGTGATTACAAGCACCAGAATTAAGTAGAAATAGCCCCATCTTACCCATGTTACCACCTAGTTTTTTCCATTATTTTTTTGAAGATGCTTACACTTCAAACGTTGCTACTATAATCCCCTCATTTGTGCAATTCTGGCCAGAAAAGGGAGTCCGAAAACTGTAATTCAACCACTGCTTTGGCCTTACTGAAAATGCAAGAGCATCATCCAGTGGCAAAACTGCAACTGCAAAAATTTCAATTTACATAAATCAGATAATATTTCCACACAGAGAAAAGTATATTTTCCTGTTCTGTTTTTTTAATGAGGTTTCCAGACAGAATTGTAGGAAATTTAGATGACTGTTTATTTCTCAACTTTCTTTGATTTCCAAACCCAGCATTCCCTAAGTCCCTAGATCTGCCTCCTGATATCTGATGTCAGCAATGACAGTCGTATTAGGCTAAGCTGTGTGGCAAATTTTGAGGAAATCACGAAAGCTGTAATTCTTATAAAGAACTGTTATTCTTTTTCCTTAAAAAACAGCAAAACTCTTTTGGCATCCTCCCTTCACTGCTCTGGCCATCAGCACACTCAACACTAAACAAAATAATTTTTTTACACAATATCAATTTTCTATATGGTTATTTAATTTTAATTTAAAGGGGCCTGGATATGCATGTTTATACATTTATCAAATTCTCTATTGCTGTGGGGACAATTACTGGTATCTGATAGATTTATCTCAGTATGTTAATATAAGTAACATTTTGTAAAATGTTTTATAGTAAACTGTTGGAAAACCCTGTGAAGTATGAAGGTCATAAGACATTTAAAAATCATGAAGTGCTCGAAAGATTCATAGATTCTTTCCAAATTTCTACTACCTAACTGTAACTAAAAGTAGTTTTGTCTAAATTTCTCAATTTAAGAGAAAACTTGGCTTAACAATCTACAATCATGTAAAGATAATAGCATGAATTGACCAGCCCACTGTCATGTTCAGCAACTGGGTCCAAGTTTAAGGACTGGAAACAAGACAATAGCAAAGACAATCTTCCTTTGAGATACTGTCCATGCTTTTCATTAGTTACTTAGTTACTTGGGTATAAAGGAGAAAAATCTCATAGAACTTCTGGGTTATAAGTAGACATAATATCTATTCTAGGCTTTTCATAAGTATAATGATCTTTAAAAACAAAACATGTCTACTGTGTATAATGGCATATGTTTTAAGAGTTAATGTCCACAAAATTCTGGAGCAGTAAATTCTTGGAAGAGCCAACATAGCTCTTATATTTTCATGCTCATCTCTTGAAGTCTTTTGATATTTGGGCCCATGACCCATTGCAAGCTTATTTTTAAAAGTAAATCTGTGAACTTTCAGAATGATTTCTTTGGTACAGTGTGATGATATGGGGGAAAATTCTAGGCAAATAAACTCACGAATGACAAAGGAATCTCATCCTCCTCATCTGGATTTTATGTAACTTTAGCCTTTTACTGCCTTTTCCATTTCCATTCCTTTGGAACACACTTGATACACTCATCTCCACACAAATGACATGCCAGCTATATCACACTTACGACAGCCATCTCTCATATGATTCCTATTACTGAAAAACCCTGCTATCACTGAAAATCATTGCCATGTTGTATTTTCTTTTGCAGACTTTTAGATGTTCAGGCCAAAATGCATAGCAGTGTATACTGTGGCAAAAAATAAATTCTCTCCTTGTTGGCATCCCTATAAGGAGGAAATAGAATATTAAATACCTTGGAGCTGCAGTAATTACAAAGCCATTTGAAATAGGATAGGCTAAGAGATGACCCTTAGCCTTCTCTAGACTGTAATTTGGTGTCAAGCTGGCATACACAGTCAGTGGGATGGAGATAGAGTTATAAGGACTCAGAATTTCATGACTGTCCTTCACCTTCTTCAGCCTCACTTTCCCTAATGACATTACTTTTGCCATGAACCTGACATTTTTTCCAAATTTTATGAGTCTCCTGAATCAATCCATTTGTTACTTTCTTACTTCCTAAATTTCTACTATTACCACTACTACACTGCTCTTAAAATGTAGCCTGTAAGGACATGTACATATGTACAGTGACAATAGTTCCTTTGTACTATTCTTAAATCTTTGTTGCTTATTCTATCAAATTCCAGGCTCTTATTTGGTATAGTAAAGAGCAAACAGCATATTGTGAAGTCTGCTAAAACCCCCATTAGAAGGCTTCAAAGGTAATTTACAGTTACAAGTAGCATATAATAATGTTTTTGTTTTCCTTCATGTGAATTATTTTATTAGCCTTTACTTAAAACTAGAAATGGTTAGAGATTAATTTGAGGAAAGTCTTTTTCACATATATTAAAATGTACATTAAAAAAGATGATGGTGTTTTATAGTGTCATTATCTCTGCATTAAAGAGTTATTAATTAAAAGATTAAAAATGGGCTGGGAAGGTGGCTCAGTGGTAAAGCACTTGCCTTGCATGCATGAGACCTGGGTTCGATTCCTCAGCACCACGGAGGCAGAACAAAGCCAGAAGTGGTGTTGTGGCTCAACACTAGCTTTGAGCTGAAGAGCTGAGGGACAGCACCCAGGCCCAGAGTTCAGGCCTTACAACTGACAAAAAAAAATTAAAAATGTAGAGTTTAAAAAAGATTACAAACACTCTGTATTAGATAAAAGAAACATACAAAGTTTTGAATACAAATTTGAATAGTGGATGCAAAATAACCAATGAAGCACATTGGGTGCTTTTTTAAAATATTGACAGTATTTTTATATGAACATCATAATCTAAATGAGAAACAAAATTCTTCTGATTTAAAATTCTTCCAACTTTGAGACTATTGGGACCACCTAAGAAAAGTCAGAATTCTTCCCTTAGAAATCTTAGAATCTTAAAAATCTGATGGAGTGTAGACTTTGATAAAATATCTTTGGCAATGATAGTGACAGGGAAATTTTTCAAGTTGAATTGGAAATGAATCAAATTGAAACAGAAATAGAGCATTTGTGCCAAACACTCACAGCAAACTACCAATTTCCATGTTTCCTAAGGCTAAAGCATTGGAAATCATTTGGAGGAAGAGAACAAGATAATTTTTGGGGATCATGGAAATATTCTACATCTTTCATTTTAGTTGTAGTTATATAGGTATATATGTGTTTATATGCTATTGTATGTATATAATATGTACATATATTTGTCAAAGTTCATTAAAATGTATCCTGAAATTGTTATGTCTTATATAACTCATTAAAGTTGATTTAGAATACCTTTGTATCGCATTGTTAAAACTTACATATACATAAGAACAGAGTGTTCCTGCTACTACCTGTGTCTTCATACTAAAAAATTGGAAACATTTATATAAAATACTGATAGAGTTATGTTCTCTGTTTTGGTCTTGACCTGGATCCTCTTTTCAGTCATTATCTCAATTTTCATTGGTGGACTGATGTTGTTTCTACTCTCCCTTGTTTGTGTTTCAAGCTAGTCCAGTGTCTTTGGGCAATGGAATCAAGAACCATCTTACCCCACAGACTTTAGAGCTCAGAGGTATTTCAACTACAACTATCACTAAGAAAAATGTACGAGCATCAGGAGAACATCAGAATAGAATTTCCTCCATTCTGCCGGATGCTTTTCCATTATGACCATGGAATCACAGAACTACAGCATGTGTTGCCAAGATTCCATCTTTAACTTAATTTGAGGAAGACTGTAATAATTTAAAAGAAATACACACACTCTGGCAGCTAAGCTTTTTTTACTTTAGAGTGACATTAAAATCACCTCATAATTTATTCAATCATGTTAATAGACAATTTCTCTAACTCCAAATGAATGAATATCATAAATATTTTACCAAAGATGCTTGTGCTATTATTACAGGATTCGTATGGCTGGATATGACCTTGCTCAACTGTAAGAGCCATTTGTTCAGATCCTTCTTCTAGACTTCAGGGTTTTTAGTAGAGTTTGTACGTTCTTCATTTGGTCTAGTCTTTATTCCTCATGCTGCTTTTTTAAATAATTTTTGCACATGCAGAACATACTGGCATTAGAGAGCAGCTGGTCAACATTCTCCAAATAATGTCATGTTTAAAAGATTTGTAGTCTGTCGATTCCCAATTGTGCTTTGTCCAAAGCAAAGAATCATAATTTCTTTAATCTCTAATCATGTTTCAATTTTTTTCTTAAGCCTCAAGAACTAGCTATGAGATAGTGTCGACCATGTGTTGAGATCAGAGATTACAATTCCCTTTAACTCTAATTAGAATCAGCTTCTCAAGGGAATGCAAATATATTTCCCACGCTTCATGACATAAAACAAATTCTTCTGAAGTATACAGAGGGATGCTCTATCAGGCACCCAGCTGTTCTTTTTATTACTTAGATTCTAGTCAGCTGATGAATGATAGACTATTATGCATTAGCCATGTAAGCATCATTTGAAAGAATAGATCAACTGTTTTATTCAATCCTTCCTTATGCTAAACTTTAAGAATATAACTTTCTTACTACTGACCTTAATTCATATCCCAGGATAGAAGTGGGCATCTTTCAAAATAAATTATGTAAAAATCCAGTAAACCACTAACAATAAGGTAAATACTTATTTGCAGAGATGATATTAGTTTTACGTATTTTTTCTTTAGTGCAAAAATAATCCAGGTTTTTGTGAATTAAAGACAGATCATATTTGGCTCAAAAAATCAAGAGTCCCAAATCTCATCAAACAAGCTAAATACCGAGATCCTATCCTTTCTATCCAAAGAGATTGCCTTTCATGGAAAGATCTTTAGATTCTGCTCTTTTCATTTGTTTGTTTTACTTTCTCAATACTGACTAATCCATAACATTAAAATATATTTTGCTACTCTGCTGATATTTCACTCACTTTTAGATAACTCTCAATATTTTGATAACAATTTGAAGAAAATTATTCTTACTAATATAAATATACTCAATATTTGGAATAATAATTATAAACAGTTACCATACAGATTATTCTGTCTAAATAGTAATATTGAACAAGCAAAAATAAGTAGTTTTTAAGATACTGTACTTGTAGGAAATCATATGTAAATATATTTAACTGATATGTCTACTTAGAATATTCTTTGTATCTAACAGGAAACCAGAATATAATAGAATAAATAGTATATACTTGTAATTATTCATTCTGATCAAAAGCACTGCTTTTATTATCTAGTTCCTAATAATTAAAGTAAATCTTTAACTAAAATAACTTTTGGGATTTAATATATACTTAGTATTGGAAAAGCAAATCATGTCACTGAGTATATAGACGATTTAGGTAACTTCAAGTTAAGATCAATGGTGAGCTAATGATGAGCAAAACATTTTGTTAATTATCAATTACTACAAACTTATTTTCTCGTGGTCATTTCAATATTTATCTTAGTTTTGATCAGATAGAATGTTATCTATTTGTAAATGCTGAAGGGAACCTTAAGCACTATATATAAAATGAAGTAAAATGAAAATTCATTTGTCTACCAACCTTCAGAAGAAATCTTGTTACATAAAAGGCAATACTATATTTCTGCTTTATTGGCAAACTTTATATAAGACAGTAATGCACCACTAAAATATTCATGAATTCTCATTCCAGAATTTTTACAAAATCTACAACTTGTACATCCGCCTTTGTTATTATGAAAAATACAATAGAAATATAAGATTTAGATTTCTTTTGTTTTCTTACCAGATCCTATTCTTCTTGCTCAAACACAACTGAAACCATTAATTTGGCATCTCCCATACTGCTTATATTTGATTATACATGAATTTTCAAAAAAAATCATTAGTTCCTGAATTGCTGTTGAAATTATGTTGAAGAATAACTTAACCATTATTTATTTTGTATTTGTCTTTGGATAAAATGATTTATTACATTAAATCTTACAATATTTACTCCCTTATTTAAGATTAATCTAGAACAGTAATTCCCCTCTGTTTATAAAGCTTCCTTTTCTTTTTGTAAATTTAATTTAATTTTATTGTAAAGGCGAAGTACAGAGGGGTTACAGTTACATAAGTAAGGTAATGAGTACATTTCTTGTCAAATATTGTTACCACCTCCCTCATTGTCTCCTGATTTTTCTCCATCCAGGCTTCCTTTTCTCCACTTGAATTTTCTTCAGAACAATCGACAAATATTTTGCTAGATAATCAGAGAACTTCATATTTCATTTCAATTAATTATACAATTAAGTTATTGCTATATTTTAGGTATTTTTAAACATATACATAAAAGATAGAACATAGTTGGAGGAAGTATGTCACTGGACGAAGTAGTGTCTCTTTGGGACTTTCTCTTGTTCTGGGCCTCTTTCTGACTATCTCTCTTCTTCCAGCCCACTAAGAACTGAGCATTCTCTGTTATACATTCTTGCCACCATGATATAATACACATTGAGTCAAATCATATCATCATATGGAAAGCCCCAAAGATATTCTGTATGAAAAACCTAAGTATATACATATATAAATATATATATATAATTTTAGAAGGTTTTTCACAAATGTAATTAATAAAGTTATGATGGTTAAAGAAAAACATTGTCCAGCTGAGTAAAAATCTGAGTACACAGAATTTCTGCAAGTTAATGGAACCAAAATTTTATCCTTAATTCTAGTTAAAGTAGATTGCAGCTTTAGAAAAGGAGCCTCTGGCTCACTGACATACAAAAATAAAAATTAACAAAATAGGAGCTGGGAAGGTGGCTCTATGGTAGAGTGCTTGCCTTGCATGCATCAGACCCTGGGTTCGATTCCTCAGCACCACATAAGAAGAAAAAACAAAGCCAGGGGCTGGGAAGGTGGCTCAGTAGTAGAGTGCTTGCCTTGCATGAATGAGGCCCTGGGTTCAATTCCTCAGCACCACATAAGCAAAAAAAAGTCGGAAGTGGCGCTGTGGCTCAAGTGGTAGAGTGCTAGCCTTGAGCTGAAGAGCTGAGGGACAGTGCCCAGGCCCAGAGGTCAGGCTCATAACCGACCAAAAAAAAAAAGAAAAGAAAAGAAAAGAAAAAACAAAGCCAGAAGTGAGCGCTGTGCTCAAAGTGCTAAAGGCACTTGCTAGCCTGGAGATGAAGAGCTGAGAGACAGCACCCAGGCCCAGAGTTCAGGCCCCACAACTGACCAAACAAAACAAAACAAAAAATTCAAAAAATAAACACAAACACCTATAAAAGATCCATGTTCACTTTGTCCTTGTATCCAAAGGCTCTGAATAAACGTAGTTCAAGAGACTTAAAATGCTGAGATACTAAACACAAATGCTGATGTGCTTGTTAGCAGCTATAAGGCTTATTGAAGTGGACTGACTCATGAAAGGTTGTGGAACACTTTAGAGATGATCCAGAAGATGATTAAAACACTGGAAGTTAAACTGAAAATGAGAAGGGAAACTACAACTTGAGAAGAAAAAGCTCGAGTCATTTCATGCATTTTTAACTTCATAAACAAACTTCATTCCGTGAGTGGTTACCAGCTAGCTGAATTCAAACTCTGAGATACACTAAACATGATTAAAAGGTTTTAAATCAAATGAAGAAGGACACTTATTTTTTGAATAATTACCCGTAAGCAGTGAATATAATAAGTAAATTTCTCTCTCTGGGAAAGATGAATTTCTCTTCCATATTTATGGAGCTCTGTGTGAGGGGGAGGGGATAGATTACTGCTGTTTGTTTCACAGTTTTACCTTGTAAGAATTGTCAGAGGTGAGGCCATCCTCTCAACTCACTTCCCTTTACTTCACAAAGACAACCAGGCCCTGAGTTCAAGTCCTAAGACCAGCACCAAAAGATAAAAAAATAGAAAGTAGAATTTAAGGCTGTCATTCTGTCTCTTCAATTGGGAATAGAATCTTAAACCTAATTTACAGCAAAATGCTACAAAGCTTTTGAAGCAGTTAGTCCTGCTAAGAAAATGCTGTTTAACATTCACTTTTAATTTTCACAATAAAAAATTCACTTTTAATATATTTTATCATCTTTAAGAAGCTATATAAAGAGATTTATAACTACCATTAATAATTAATAGCTAAAAACTTAATGTTTTAATGGTTAAAAATCCCCAAATTTAGTATTCAGTATTTTTGGCAATAGACATTACAAGCATTACCACCATCTACAACAATGGGTTGATTTGCCAGAATCCAAACAAATTATATATCCTTGATTAGGGTTTTATATTAATGCCATTATTTTTCATAAAGCATTGTTACCATTCACTCTTTGCTTTTTTATTTAAAGCATTCCATCAAATTCTTTATTTCACCAGGAAAAAGAAACAAATCAGGAATATCCTCAAAGTATAAAGTAATAATAAAGCATTCTTTACATCTACTCTGCCATCAGCCACTGAGTGTGTGTGTGTGTGTGTGTGTGTGTGTGTGTGTGCGCGCGCACGCGTGTGTGTGTGCGTGTGTGTGTATGTAACCATGCAGTCCAGTATGCTGTTTTTTTAAAATATATTTAGGAATAGATTTCATTCCAAACCCTGTTCATTTCTCTTAGTATGTAGTTAATCATGCAGAATCAAGGACTTCCTTGAATTTTACCAATCTTTTAACTTCAGCACAACTTTATTTGCTAATATGTGGGGTTTAGCATAAGACAATATCCTAAAACCTTGTCGAAAGTAGTTTTTCATTTGCTTGCCAAAGAGCATCTCTTAGTTTCATTTTATTTTTTTATTTTTTTTTCTTAGTTTCATTTTAATGGCTTCTGCTTTATCTAAAATCATTCCTGAGGCTAAAGACAAAGACTCTTTGCAACCATTTGTTAAATACTCCAAATTAAATTTAGCCAATCATTAATACTAGCAAATTTACCTGGGATTCATATTTTCTCTAGAAAAGTGAAAGAGAAAGCGAGAAAAGCAAGCTCATAATTCTTTGACCCTCATTCAATTGATCTATTCCTTAAATTGATCACTCATTATTAATTTCTAACTGTTCTTCTTTTCTAATTGTCTAACTCTCATAGCTGAATAGCAATGGATATGACTAAAATTGTTATAGAGCTCCTGAGTCTTGATGAAACCTAAAAAGGAAATGTTTATTCTGTCAGTCTATTTGACAGTTTTTAGACTGCTTGCTTGGTAATGTAGAAAACACTGGAGTCTGGGAGAGAGGCAATACACACATTTTTCCAGTAGATGAGAAACAATAAGGGCTGAATTCATGGAATTCACTCTCCTAGCATAATGTTGATTTGGGCTTTGGTGTGAAGATTGTATCTATGAATATGAACATCTGGACCTAACGAGATATCAGTATGCATTTGGACTATGCATAAACAATGTTTCTCCGACATTTCTGGTCATTGCTGGCTGCATCAATAAAGGGCCTGTCACTGATAAGAAAAATCATTCCCTGACACCTATTGGCCAACAGAGTCCCTCAGATGGGGCAGATTTAAACACTTTGGAAAGCAGATACATTTATGGGTTATCTTAGTGAGGAGATAGGAAAAGCCAATTTCTCGAGGATTATTTTCTTAAGATATCATACATGTGTACACATGTGTACCATACACAGCCTGTTCTTTGGTGAGACTCATACATGGTGAGATATAAGGGTCCTGGAAGGATATTACAGAACTGGCCACTATTAATCCTTACCACTACTGGAGGAGTTTTTGTTATATTTTTATTTTCATATACAGTTGTACAAAGCAGTTACCATTCAACAAAGCAGTTTATGAATACAATGCATCTTGATTGATTTCACCCCTTCAGTCATTTCCCCCATCCCTCCCAACCCAAACCCTCCCTTCAATTTTCTTAATTTCATAGGCTATGCATTAAATATTATAACTGCATTCTCTCTCCCATTCCTTTCTTCATTTGTCAAACTCCCTCTCCTTGATCTTCCCTCACTCATCTTTCAATTGTTTCAGTTTCCTAATATTCCTTTGGTTGGCTTGTGAGTTGGTATTGAATTCTCCCCTGCTAATATCATACTTTAGTTAGTGCATTTGTGTACACTTGCATACAACATCGTATGTGTTTACTTGTATAATTATAAATTTGTTCTAGCTTCCACATGTGAGAGAAAACATGTCATTTTTCTCTCTGGGCCTGATGTTTCATTCAACATAATTTTTCCTGAGTCTATTCATATCTTTGCAAATGATACAATGTCATTCTTTCAATGGATGAGTAAAATTCCATTGAATAGATATACCACATTTTCTTGATCCATTTGTCCACTGGGGCACATTTGGACTGTTTCCATCCCTTGGCTATGGTGAATAATGCTATAAACATGGTTGTACAGGTGGCTTTAGTATATCCTGATTTGTAATCTTTTGGATAAATCCCCAAGAGTGGTATCACTGGACTATAGGGTAACTGTATGTTTAGTTTTTGAGGAATCTCCAAACTGCTTTTCAGATTGCATAAGTTTACATTATCACCAACAGTGTATTAGGTTTCCTTTTCCTCTACAACCATGCCAGCATCTGTTGTTGTTTGTACTTTTAATAATGATCATTCTAATTAGTGTGAGATAGAATCTTAGCATTGTTTTGATTTACATTTCTTTTATGGACAGAGATGCTGAGCATTACTTCATGTGTTTATTTGCCATCTTTACATCTCCTAAGAAGTTTCTATTTAGCTCATTTGCCCACTTATTCATTGCATTGTTAATTCTTTGAGAGTTTAGCTTTCTTAGATCTATGTATATTCTAGATATTCGGACATTTTCTGACATATAGCTGTCAAAAATCTTCTCCTATTCTTTTACCTCATTAACTATGTCCTTAGCCATACAGAAACTTCTTAGTTTGATACAATAGCATTTGTCAATTCTTTGTCTGATTTACTGAAACCCTGGATCATTACCCAGAAAGTTCTTGCCTTTACTGAAAAGTTCTCTTTCTCCTACTCCTTCTTGCAGTAGTTTCATGGTTTCAAGTGAAAGATAAGAACTGTTTTAGTTTACTTCATGTAGATATCTAGCTTTCTCAATGTAATTTGTTGACATATGCTTTTTTCTCATCTTATATTTTGATTGCCTTATCAAATATGAGACGGTATCGGTCTGTAGGTATATTTCTGGATCTTTATTCTGTTTTTGTGCCAGCTCTGTAGTAGAGTTTAAAGTGGGAGTTATAATAGATAAAGCACTACTTTTGTGTGTGTGTGTGTGTGTGTGTGTGTGTGTGTGTGTGTTGTTTGTTGCCCAGGATTGTTTTTGAGATTTGAGGCCATTCATGACTTCATATAACTTTAGGGATTGTTTTCTCTGTCTTAGTGAGGAATGACTTTGGTATTTTGGTAAGCATGGTATTAAATTTGTAGATTGACTCAGGTAGTATTGCCATTCTCACAATATTAATTCTGCCAATCTGTGTACAGAGGAGGACTTTCTATTTCTTAACACCAATTTTAATTTCTTCAAAATTTTATAGTTTGCATTGTAGTGATTCTTCACTTCTTTGATTCCTAGGCATTTTATTTTTATTTATTGAGACCATTGCAAATGGACTTGCATTCCTGATATCACTCTAGATCTTCTCATTGTTGAGCCTTTGGATGGAGTATCTAGGATTCTTGGATATAGGATCATGCTATCTGCGAATAGGGATAGTTTTTCTTCTTCCTGCTCATTAGGATCCCTTTTATGTTTTCCTCTTACTTTATTGCTCTGGCAACAAATGAGAAATAAAAGCCACTGTTAAGAGACATTTTCTAATGGCATAAGAACAGTCAAAGAGAAACACAGGAATTGCAGGAGCAGGCTGGGAACTGTCAAAGAGAACTACAGGAATTGTGTGAGCTTGGGGAAACTAATCAAAGAGTAATACAGGAATGCATGAGCAAGATGAGAATAGACGAAGATCAATAGAGGTATTCATGGAATCCATAAACAGACAGCTGAAGGAATCCAGGGAGACCACAAAGGGAATGCTGAACGGAGACCATCAGAAGGAAAGGGAGTCCAAGGAAACCATAACTAATCAACTAAGTGATTTGAGAGTAAACACTGAACACCAAATTAAGGAAGTAAAGAAGTTCATACAAGATCTAAAACAAAGCTCCAACAAATAATTTGAAGCCATCAAAGCCAACCAATTAGAAGGGAAGGAAATAAAAAACAAAGTAGAAAGTAGGTTACACCATGCAGAAGATCAAAACTTGGGGATTGAAGACAGCCTAGATATTATAGAGAAAGAACATACAACTATCCAAGACAAATCCAAGAAATTTGATAGATCTATTCAACATTTGGAAGACACCATCAGAAGGCCTAATCTGAGAATAATGGGTGTAGAGGAGCACCTAGATACAGAAGTTAATGGTCTAGGAAATTTATTTAACAGGATCATAGCAGAGAACTTCCCAAACATGCAAAAAGATAGGTCTATTCAGATACAAGCTTTTAGAATCCCAAATAGACCAGACAAGAACAGGACATCCCACGGTCACATTATAATCTACACAGGATCAATTCAGCCCAAGGAAAGGATCCTTAAAGCTGTCAAGGAGAAAAGATCAATCACCTATAAAGGGAAACCGATTAGAATAACCTCAGATTCCTCAGCAGAGACAATTAAAGCAAGAATAGCCTGGAATGACGTATGCCACGCCCTAAAGACAAACAACTATCAACCAAGAATACTGTATCCAGCTAAATTCTCCCTCATAACTGAAGGTCAAATAAAAACCTTCCATAGCAAAGAAAAACTGAAACAATATATCTCCACCAAACCAGCCCTACAAAAGATACTTAACGATGTCCTACACATAGAAAACCAAGATCACAAGAAAAAACACTCAAATTGAGAATCCAAGAACCATAGGAAGAACCCAGTTGTCACAGCCCCCAAGAAGGCAGATAACATGGCAGAAACTACCAAACATATCTCAGTCCTAATTCTCAACATTAACAGACTAAACTCTCCAATTAAGTGACATAGACTGCCTAGTTGGATTAAAAAACAAGATATTTGTATCTATCACCAAACAACGTAGCACCCAAATTCATCCAAGAAACACTACTTTCCCTCAAAGCTCACATAGATCCAAAGACATTAATTGTTGGGGACTTTAACATACCACTATCCCCACTAGATAGATGAACTTGGAAAAAACTCAACAGAGAAACTGCAGATCTAAACAACTGCATAGATCAACTAGATTTAACAGACATCTACCAAACATTTCACCCAGCAACATCAGAATACAAGTTTTTCTCAGCAGCACATGGAACATTTTCCAAAATACACCACATTTTAGGTCACAAAGCAAACTTGTCCAAATTCAGAAATTTTGAAGTTATGCCCTGTGTTCTCTCAGACCACAAAGGAATAAAATTAGAACTCAACAACAAAAGCCACCGAAGAAAGCCCTGTAACACATGGAGGCTGAACAACACACTGTTGAATCACCAGTGGGTCATGGAAGAGATTAGAAAGAAAATTCAAATGTTCATGATATTCAACAAAAATGAACATACAAATTACCAGCTCCCCTGGGACACAGCAAAGGCAGTACTCAGAGGCAAGTTTGTAGCTGAGTTCCTACATCAACAAATTGGAGAAATCTGAAAGTATCAATTTAATGAGACATCTGAACCTCCTTGAAAAAGAGCAGTAATCTAAACCCCAATCCAGTAGATGAGAAGAAATAATTAAAATTAAATCAGAATTAAACGAATTAGAATCAAAAAATAAACATAGAAAGAATCAACAAAACAAAGTTAATTCTTTGAAAAAATTAATGAACTTGACAGACCCTTAGAAAATCTTATCAGAAAAAGAAGAGAACACACAAATAAACAAATTCAGAGATGATAATGGAAACATCACCACAGAAACAACCAAGATTCAGGACATTATAAGGGAATACTTCTCAAACCTTTATGCTTATAAGTTTGAGAACCTAGAAGAAATGGACGATTTCCTAGCAAATATTGACATGCCAAAACTAAACCAAGATGAGTTAAAACAACTTAACAGGCCCATAGCAAGCATTGAAATAGAAACAGCAATAAGAGACCTTCCATCTAAGAAAAGTCCAGGACCCGATGGATTTAGAGAGTGGAATTCAACAAGGACTTCAAAGCAGAACTCACACCAATTATCCTCCAACTCTTCAATGAAATTGAATGACAAAGTTCACTACCAAACACTTTCTATGAAGCCATCATAACCCTCATCCAAAAACCAGGCAGGGACTCTCAAAGAAAGAGAACTATAGTCCCATTTCTTGATGAACATCGAAGCAAAACTTCTCAACAAAATTTTGGTCAATCGACTTCAACATCTCATCGAAAAAATCATACACCACGATCAAACAGGATTCATTTCAGGGATGCAAAGCTGGTTCAATATATGAAAATCTATTAATAAAATTCAACACATCAACAAGAGCAAGGATAAGAACCACATGGTTATCTCAATAGTTGCAGAAAAAGCATTCAACAAGATCAAACATACCTTTATGGTGAAAGCTCTGGAAAAACTAGGAATTCATGGAACAATCCTCAATATAATGAAAGCTGTATATGACAAACCTACAGTCAGCATTATACTTAATGGTGAAAAATTAAGCCAGGAACAAGACAAGAATGTCCACTCTTTCCACTTCTCTTCAATTTAGTATTAGAATGCCTAGCTACAGCAATAAGACAAGATGCAAACATAAAAGAAATCCAAATAGGGAAAGATGAAGTAAAACTCTCCCTCTTTGCAGATGACATGATCTTGGATTTAAAGAATCCACAGACACCACTCCTAAATTACTCAAGCTGATTCAGAACTTTGGCAAAGTTGCAGGGTATAAAATTAACCCTCAAAAATCAATGGCTTTTCTATATTCCAACAATGAGAAGAGTGTGGCTGAAATCAGGAAAGCCCCACAAATCGTAATAGCCCCACAAACAATAAAATACCTAAGGATTAACTTAACCAAAGAAGTGAAGGACCTCTATGATGAAAACCTGAAAAAGGAAATCAAAACAGAACTTAGAAAGTGGCAAAACCTCCCATCCTCCTGGATTAGAAGGATCAACATCGTAAAAATGGCAATACCTTCCCAAGGCTATCTGCAAATTCGATGCAATACCTATCAGTATTCCAACCTCATTCTTCAAGGAAATAGAAGAGGCAATCCAAAAATTCATATGGAACAATAAAAGACCCTGAATAGCAAAAACGATCCTTAACAGAAAGAACAGTGCTGGAGGAATATTAATACCAAGTTTCAAACTCTACTACAAAGCCATAGTAACCAAAACAGCTTGGTACTGGCACAAGAACAGACCTCAGGACGAATGGTATAGAATTCAAAACCCAAAAATGAACCCACAGACCTATATCCATCTAATCTTTGATAAGGGATCTAAAAAAATAGAATGGAAGAAAGACAGCCTCTTCAGTAAATGGTGCTGGCAAAATTGGTTAAACACCTGTAGAAAACTAAAGCTAGATCCTTATACATCACCCTACATCAGAATCAATTCCAAATGGATCAAAGACCTCATAGTCAAAGATGACACCCTGAAAACATTACAGGATGGAATAGGAGAAACCCTAGGTCTCCTTGGCATAGGCCAAAATTTCTTAACAGAGACCCAAAAACACAACAAATCAAAGAAAGGTTGGACAAATGGGATTGCATGAAGCTGCAAAGCTTCTGCATGGCAAAAGACATAGCTAGCAAGATCAATAGAAAGCCCATGGATTGGGAGGAGATCTTCACTAGCCATAAAACAAACAAGGGTCTCATATCTAAAATATACACGGAACTCAAAAAATTACATCCCCAACAACAAATCTTCAAAGAAACAACTGCCCGATAAATAAGTGGGATAAAGACTTAAAGAGAAACTTTTCTGAAGAGGAAATAAGAATGGCCAATAGACACATGAAGAAATGCTCAACTTCTCTAGCCATAAAAGAAATGCAAATCAAAACAACATTGAGATACCACCTCACCCCAGTTAGAATGG
This sequence comes from Dipodomys spectabilis, assembly GCF_019054845.1. Lineage (NCBI taxonomy): Eukaryota > Metazoa > Chordata > Mammalia > Rodentia > Heteromyidae > Dipodomys > Dipodomys spectabilis. Next base: position 23,401,239 of record NW_024870709.1, on the reverse strand, counting down.
CTATAATCAAGAACTCTAATAACAACAGATACTGGAGGGGATGTGGACAGAAGGGAACTTTACTGCATTGTTGGTGGGAGTGTAAACTTGTTCAACCACTTTGGAAAGCAGTATGGAGGTTCCTCAAAAGACTCCACACAGAGCTCCTCTATGACCCAGCAATCCCACTTTTGGGCATTTACCCAAATGATCACAAAGAAGACCATACTAAAGCTACCAGCACAGCTATGTTTATTGCAGCATTATTTACCATAGCTAAGATACGGAACCAACCCAGATGCCCTTCAGTAGCTGAATGGATCAAGAAAATGTGGTAAATATACACAATGGAATTCTATGCCTCTATCAGAAAGAATGACATTGCCCCATTTGTTAGGAAATGGAAGACTTGGGTAAAAATATATTAAGCGAAGTAAGCCAGACCCAAAGAAACATAGGCCCCATGGTTTCCCTTATTTGCAATAACTAGTAAACTAGTATATGTCTGAGACAAGCAGAATAGTTCAGATAAGATGATGTTAAGTGAAATGAACCCCAAGATAAGGACACAAGTGGTTTTTTTCTTGCTTGCTATTGTTTCTAACAAATTTATAAGGTGCCATGTGAATTTTTGGTGCTTTGTATGTCCCTCCCCCATGGTATAACCCCTGTTTTCACTGTATTTGATGTTGGTATAATTTGGGGAGCAGAAGGGACAAACAAATTGTTTAAAAGGGATACAGGTTGATCCATTGCATGAAATGTACAAGATGCTATGTCGAAAAAGGAACTTTATAACTTAGGCGGGGTGGGGGTAGGTGGGAAGGTAGTGGGGGGGGGTGTAGCTGAGGAGGTGGGAGGGAAGGGATGGTAGGGGAAAACAAAGGAGGAAGCTTGATAAGAAATGTACTCATTACCTTGCTCATGTGATTGTAACCCCTCTATACAGTATTTTCACAATAAAAAACTTATTTTAAAAAAAGAGAGAGTTTTTTTTCCATTAACTCTGTTTTAGGCAAAGACCTGAGAACAGTTGTGGGGTTTTTAGGGGTCTGTCTTGTTTGCGTTTGTGCTTGATTGTTTATTTATTTGTTTAATTTATGGGTTTGAATTCAGGGCCTTTTGTTTGCTCAGCTCCCTTGTTCAGTGGTCCTTTACCACTTGAGTCATAACTCTAGCTCAGCTCATTGCTGGTCATTTTGGATCAAACATAAAAGATTTTTCTGCCAAGACTCTTTTCAGACCTCCAGATCTGTTTCCTGAGTAGCTAAGATTATAGGTGTGAGCCACTAGCATCCAGCAACACATGTGTTATGAAGACAGGAAGAAGAGAGAAACAATATGACAAAATGTGTTGCTGCCACACAGCACAGAAGGATGGAAGCCCCAGGAGAGAAGGGAAAACGTTGGGAGGAAGGGAAGGAATAGACTCTAGAGATCATTTATTTTTCTACACCAAGTGACATTTGATACAAAAATAACATTGAATATCAAACTAAGCAGATTCTATTTTTATTTTATCAATTACTTTTGTATTTCTGAAGCTTGGGAGTAAATTCTTTTTGAATTTAGCAATTAATCTGAGAACAAAATTAAATCTAGTTTGTGTTTTAAATGTTGTTTTAGACTTTGGCAAAGTAGCAGGTTATAAAATTAACCCCCAAAAATCAATGGCTTTTCTGTGTGCCAACAATGAGAAAAGTGTGGCTGAAATTAGGAAAGCAACTCCATTTGTAATAGCCTCACAAAAAATAAAATACCTAGGAATTAACTTAACTAAAGAAGCGAAGGACCTCTATGATGAAAACTTTAAAATCTTGAAAAAGGAAATCAACACAGAACTTAAAAAATGGCAAAACCTCCCATGCTCCTGGATTGGAAAGATTAACATCGTGAAAATGGCAATACTTCCCAAGGCTACCTACAAATTCAACGCAATACCTATCAAAATTCCACCCTCATTCTTCAAGGAAATAGAAGAGGCAATCCAAAAATTCATATGGAACAATAAAAGACCCCGAATAGCAAAAACGCTCCTCAACGGAAAGAACAGTGCTGGAGGAATATCAATACCAAATTTCAAACTCTACTATAAAGCCATAGTAATCAAAACAGCTTGGTATTGGCATAAGAACAGACCTCAGGACCAATGGAATAGAATTGAAAACCTAGAAATGAACCTACAGACCTATAGCCATCTAATCTTTGATAAGGGAGCTAAAACAATAGAATGGAAGACAGACAGCCTCTTCAGTAAATGGTGCTGGCAAAACTGGTTAACTACATGTAGAAAACTAAAGCTAGATCCTTATATATCACCCTACATCAGAATCAACTCCAAATGGATCAAAGACCTTGAACTCAAAGCAGACACTCTGAAAACATTACAGGATGGAATAGGAGAAACCCTGGGTCTCCTTGGCTCAGGCCGAAATTTTCTGAATAGAGACCCGGAAACACAACAAATCAAAGAAAGGTTGGACAAATGGGATTGCATAAGGTTGCAGAGCTTCTGCAGGGCAAATGACATAGCTAGCAAGATCAATAGAAAGCCCACGGATTGGGAGAAGATCTTTACTAGCCATACAACGGACAAGGGTCTCATATCTAAAATATACTTGGAACTCAAAAAATTAAACCCCCCAACAACAAATCCTCAAAGAAACAACTGCCCAATAAGTAAGTGGGCGAAAGACTTAAAGAGAAGCTTCTCTGAAGAAGAAAGAAGGATGGCCAATAGACACATGAAGAAATGTTCAACATCCCTAGCCATAAAAGAAATGCAAATCAAAACAACATTGAGATATCACCTCACTCCAGTTAGAACAGCAAAAATCAAGAACTCTAACAACAACAGATGCTGGAGGGGATATGGACAGAAAGGAACCTTACTTCATTGTTGGTGGGAATGTAAACTTGTTCAACCACTTTGGAAAGCAGTATGGAGGTTCCTCAAAAGACTTCACATAGAACTCCCCTATGACCCAGCAATCCCACTTTTGGGCATTTACCCTAATGTTTACAAAAAAGACCACACTAAAGCTACCAGCACAACTATGTTTATTATTTACCATAGCTAAGATATGGAACCAACCCAGATGCCCCTCAGTAGATGAATGGATCAAGAAGATGTGGTATATATACACAATGGAATTCTATGCCTCCATCAGAAAGAATGACATTGCCCCATTTGTTAGGAAATGGAAAGGCTTGGAAAAAATTATATTAAGTGAAGTAAGCCAGGCCCAAAGAAACATAGGTCCCATGGTTTCCCTTATTTGCAATATCTAGTATAGGTATGAGTCAAGCGGGAAAAGTCAGATAATGTGATGTTAGGAAAACGAACCCTCAAATATGTATTTTAATGTTTTTGTTTCTTTCATGCATGTGTTTCTAACGCATTTATAAGATTATTTCTTTGTTGCTTTGTATGTCCCTCCCCCACAGTGTAACCCCCACTTTCACTATATTTGATGTCAGTATAACATGTGGAGGAGACGGGGACAAACAAGTCGTTTAAGGATTCAGGTGGACCTGTTGCAACAATGAGAAGTACAAAATGTCATGTCAAAACCAGCTTTACAATGTCGGTGTGGGGGGGGAGGGGGGGTATGATTGGGTGGGGGGGAGGGGGGAGGCTGGGAAGGGAGGTGAAGGGTAAACAAAGAGGAGGCTGCAATGCTTGGTAAGAAATGTATGCATTATCCTGCCCATGTAATTGTAACCTCTCTGTACAGTATGTTCTCAAATAAAATAAAATTAAATTAAAAAATAAATAAATAAATAAATGTTGTTTTAGGAATACTAGAAAACTCATTTGAGCACAACAAGTTAAGCTATTACCTATTTTGAAATCAAACAGGCATGGAAGCAGGAAGACAAGTGAACTTACACAAGATTAAAAGCTCTGGAAATCGTTCTAAAAATGTACAAATGACCCCTATTTCCTGTCAGCCACATAAATCACCAGATATTAAATGAATCTGAGACACTGCCAAGTCCCTTCCAATCCTAAGATTTCTTGAGCTCCACAGAAAAAGAAACTGAGGTTGAAAGATTTTGGATGACCTTCATAAAGTCATCAGTGCTCTGTCATTTCAATCTCAATTACGATCTATATTTTCTTAGCTCTCAGTGCAATGTTTTAATGCCTTCAATTCACAGTACCTCATGAAAGATACGAGATAAGTTAAAACAACACTTTGTAATACCTCACTGCTAAGATAGGGTTCTCAATAAGCACATTTGTGCAGATCAACTCACTAAAGCTGTTTTCAGTCTGTCACTTTATTAGTATGCCAAAATGTTGTAGCCATATGGTCTCTGCCTAGTTTCATCTCCATTTATATTCGTTAAACTCGCTCAGTGTGCAAGGATCACATATACTTAGATTTCATGTGAGGAGCTGGGTTTATGGACGGGATCTTGGACTACAAGAAATTAGGCAGGCATGGCAGTGCACATCTGTAATTGCAGCACCTGGTAGGGTGAGTGAGAAAGATTGTGAGTTTGAGGACAGACTGAGCTCCATTGAGACTAGTCTGGGTTATATGGTGAGACCTTGCAGGGAGAGAAAGAGGGAACAGAAGAGGGAAGGAGAAGGCAAGAGGAAGGAAGAGAAGGAGAAGGGAGGGAAGGAGGAAGAAAAGAGGGAGGGAGGGAAGGAAGGAAGGAAGGAAGGAAGGAAGGAAGGAAGGAAGGAAGGAAGGAAGGAAGGAGAAAAGACAAGACAAAGGAAAATAATAAAAGAAGTCAGGACTAAATGGAGGAAGAAAAGAGGGAAGGAAGGAAGGAAGGAAGGAAGGGAGGGAGGGAGGGAGGGAGGGAGGAAGGAAGGAAGGAAGGAAGGAAGGAAGGAGAAAAGACAAGACAAAGGAAAATAATAAAAGAAGTCAGGACTAAATGGAGGAAGAAAAGAGGGAAGGAAGGAAGGAAGGAAGGAAGGAAGGGAGGGAGGGAGGGAGGGAGGAAGGAAGGAAGGAAGGAAGGAAGGAAGGAAGGAAGGAAGGAAGGAAGGAGAAAAGACAAGACAAAGGAAAATAATAAAAGAAGTCAGGACTAAATGTGGCATCTTAATGTTTTGAAATAGTAAAGAGTTGTTTTGGTTAAGAACCGACTAAGGCTTGAGAAGGCAGGCGTCCTCTTTAGAAAGCCTTAGGAAATGCTCATGTTTAATGCCCAGGACTTTAAGAAGCTTCCAGCTTCTTTCTCTGATTTTTTTTTAATTCCATGCAAATACCAAGGTATATAATTATCTCTACCTTCCTTTTCTCGGACTCATTCATGCAAATTTCTTTTTCAGAGAAAAAATGGGTTGGGATCTTGGATGCAGTGCTGCTCACATCTGAGCACCGTATATCACGTGTCTGTCTCACCATTTTTGTCTGTGCAAAGCAGTTGTTAAAATCACCTACCAATGCTCCTCCCCAGGGTACAACCCCTGCTTTCACTGCATTTGATTCCGGTGCCCTGCATCTTGTATATACATTTTTCTAATTAGGGAGAGGAGGGGAAATAACAAAATGCTTAAATATGGATAAGGTTGTAATTGTAATAATTATAATTATAATAATTGTAATAATGAGATGTACAAGACGCTATGTTGAAAACGAACTTTACAACTTGGGTTGGTGTGGGGGGAGGAGAAGTTGGGGAGGTGGGGAAGGAAAAGATGGTAGGGGAAGAACAAAGGAGGAGGCAACAATGCTTGAGAAAAATATGCTCATTACCTTACTTATGTAACTGTAACCCTTCTGTACAGTGTTTTTACAAAAAAAGCATTAAAAATTATCATGAGGAAAAAAGGGGGTTACACAGGCAAAAATCTTCCTTACACAGTCTAAAAAGATGCTAAACACTGACTAATATTTAGCTATAAATCTTACACTACATCTGAAGAAAACACTTGTTTGCATCACTATATAACCATATATAGCAGTTGTTAGTTTGGGTGCTAATAAATTATTAAATTGTTTCTTTTGAAGACAGAATTTAAGAAAATTAAACAATAAAACTATGACAGGAAACATTAACAAAGATAATGTATACCAATGATTTTGATAATGTATACTAATGATTTTGAAGGGTTAAACAACATTCATGTGTATATTTCTAAGGGACTATACAGATTAGCTTAGGCCTGACCACTGATACAGACACATGTACAACCTACACTCTGAATATATAGGCCAGCCAAAGCTTGAATATGCATTTGAATTCCTAAATACTGTGGAAAAAAGAACATTCTTTTCTTCCAACCAGAAGTGAAATTATTTGCCAACATAATTAAAACATAATTATAGTTTCAAAATGTGGGGTATTCATTTAAAAAAACATTTAAACCTGAATCACTTACACCATTTCAAAATCAAACTTAAATTTGTAGATTCATGGACTGTCACAGATATTAGTAACAGAAAGATGGCTAGAAGACAGATCTTTTAACCTCATGGCACATATTTTCCCTAATCAATAGTGCAATGATGACTATCTCACTTTTTATTGTAACTTTAAGAAATACATTCATAAGTCTTCTTATAAGTAAAAAAAAAGTTTAATAATGGATGAAATTACTTAAAAGTATGTGAAGAGTGTAAGCTTTGTTCCCAGAACTTGGTTAGACATTAGAGGGAGATATAAACTATTTGCATGTGGCAAATTAGTAAAGAGGGCTAAAGATGGTTTTTCAAAAGATGATTGGTTAAAAACAATGTGTGGTACTAACCTTTAGATATAGCATTATGTTAAAAATACAGCATTTGAACTCAAGCTAATCAAGTTCCAAGGTTTTATTAACTCCTAGCTACCTACCTAAGGCACATTTTTATCATCTTATAAAACAAGGTTTGAGCTTTCCAAAAGTGGCTTATGAAAATAAAATGGCATCAAGTAGACAAATTCTTGTGCACTAGTGTATACTATAAAGGGGTCAATAAACATTATATCACTAACATTATCAGTGTTCTCAAATTGTTATTAAAATTCAGAAGCTCATCTTGAAATATAAACACCAAAAATTCATTCTCTTTGGTTAGCAGTTATCCAAGTATTACTTAGTTTATCTCTATGTTATTCATAAATTCAGGCAAAATTTACTATAACCTACGAGTAGGATAACCTAAATAGAGCCTGTTATCAGATCACTATTTGCCCTTACCTCTTTGTCACAAAGAATAGATCCCAGGCATTTTTTCTTAATGTGCAAATACAGGATTATTTTCCCAAATAAAATATTTTAAACAGATGCCTATGAATGCACCTACATTTTTCAAAGGAAACACACACAAGGCAAAGGAACAAACTAGAATGATTACTGACACATTGAATGTTGAAAAGAAGATTTATTTGATAAAATTGGATAAGAAAGAAGGTTTACCAAGGTCTCAAAGGTTTCCTTGGACAAAAGAGAAAGTTACTAAAATGCTTACTTTGTTGATTGAAGATGGTAAAGAATTTGTGTGAAAGTGAAAAACAAAGGGAGGAATTTTAAAAAGTGAATCTGTGATTCCATAAACATGTCTTCCAAAGCTACCAGTTGAGAAACCAAATGAACCATTCTGCAATCATCACCAGGAGAATTCAGACAGATCAGAGATAAAGAAGAGGGGAGGGTAAAGGGTAAAAAGAGAAGGTGGTGGGGGAAATTATATTCATATATCAAGATAATGAAACTCATGAAATTTACTGAAAAGCAGAGAGAAGAAAGTGACAGGAATTAAATTGATCCAAATACATTATTTACCATGTGTGGAATAACAGAATGAAATCCCTTTGTGCAATTAGTACATTATAATAAGTTTAAAAGAGTAAGTAAAAAATTATAGATTTTTTTCTCCCTCTAGTTAACAAAATGTATGTCAGAATTTAATTATAAATAATGTATCTGTTCAAAAGGACAACTACAGCACAGAACTAAGAATTGGAACCAATCAAGGACACAAGAATCCGAAGGGGACAAGGAGCAGTACAACCCACTTCATATTTTGGCTGAAGGTGTACCATAGTAATTCTTTTTTTTTTTTAAATAAGTTTTTTATTTTGAAAATACTGTATAGTGGGGTTACAGTTACATGAGCAAGGTAATGAGTACATTCCTTATCAAGCATTGTTGCCTCCTCTTTTGTTTCCCCTACCATCTGGTCCCTCTCACCTCCTCAACTACACTCCCCCACCTCCCCACCCTCCACCCACGCCTAAATTGTAAAGTTCATTTTTCAACATAGCGTCTTGTACATCTCATTGTTACAATGGGTCAATCTGTTTAACTAGGGAGTTAAACGTTTTGGTTTTTTTCCCTTCCCCTCCCCAAATTATACCAACATCAAATACAATGAAAACAGGGGTTATATCATGAGGGAGGGACATACAAAGCAACAAAAAAAAACTACATGGTGTTTTATAAATACGTTAGAAACAATAGCAAGCAAGAAAAGAACCACTTGTATCCCTGTTTTGGGGTTCATGTCACTTAACATCATCTTATCTGAACTTTTCTCCTTGTTTCAGGCATATACTAGTTATTGCAAATAAGGAAAACCATGGGACCTATGTTTCTTTGGGCCTGGCTTACTTCACTTAATATAATTTTCTCCAAGTCTTCCATTTCCTAACAAATGGGGCAATGTCATTCTTTCTGATGGAGGCATAGAATCCATTGTGCATATATACATTTTCTTGATCCATTCATCTACTGAGGGGTATCTGGGTTAGTTCCATATCTTAGCTATGGTAAATAATGCTGCAATAAGCATAGTTGTGATGGTAGCTTTAGTATGGTCTTCTTTGTGTTCATTTGGGTAAATGCCCAAAAGTGGTATGCTGGGTCATAGAGGAGCTCTGTGTGGAGTCTTTTGAGGAACCTCCATACTACTTTCCAAAGTGGTTGAACAAGTTTACACTCCAACTAACAATGCAGTAGGGTTCCCTTCTGCCCACATCCCCTCCCAGCATCTCTTGTTATTGGAGTTCTTGATTATAGTCATTCTAACTGGGGTGAGGTGGTATCTCAATGTTGTTGATTTGCATTTTTGTATGGCTAGAGAAATTGAGTATTTTTTCATGTGTCTACTGGCCATTCTTATTTCCTCTTCAGAGAAGTTTCTCTTTAAATCTTTAGCCCACTTATTAATTGGGCAGTTGTTTCTTTGAGAATTTGTTGTTGGGGGGGCTGGGAAGGTGGGTCAGTGGTAGAGTGCTTGCTTTGCATGCATGAGGCCCTGGGTTCGATTCCTCAGCACCACACAAGCAGAAAAAGCTGGAAATGGTGCTGTGGCTCAAGTGGTAGAGTGCTAGCCTTGAGCTGAAGAGCTGAGGGACAGCGCCCAGGCCTAGAGTTCAACCCCCACAACTGGCAAAAAAAAAAAAAAAGAGAGAGAAATTGTTGTTGGGGGATTTAATTTTTTGAGTTCCAGTATATTTTAGATATGAAATCTTTGTCTGTTGTATGGTTAGTGGAGATCTCCCAATCCTACAACAAATCAAAGAAAGGTTAAACAAATGGGATTGCATGAAGCTGCAGAGCTTCTGCATGGCAAAGGACATAGCTAGCAAGATCAATAGAAAGCCCATGAAAGTGTACCTAGTAATTCTTTATAAGTGAATTTTATTAGGTACAAAATTGAAATCAATAACACTGATGGATTGTACTCACACTGATAATACTGGAAGCCCTAGACTATGGGTTAATTTGCTTCCTATCAAAATTCCTGTGTTTCATCCCAATACCCAGTATTTCAGAAGTTATTTGAAAACAGATGTAATTAATTATGATGAGATGAGGTTATATAGGACTACATGACACTGTAATACATCTAGAGTCCTTCTAAAAAGAAATTTGTCTGGGTGCTGGTGGTGCTCACTTGTGATCCTAAATGCTCAAGAAGATGAGATGTTGAGTTAACAGTTTGAAATCTGTCCAGGCAGGAAAGTCTCTTAGACTTTATCTTTAGAATAATCAGATAAAAAGGGCAGGCTAGAGGTGTGGCTCAAATGGTAGAGTGCTAGCCATGAGCAAGAAAGCTGAATATGTGCATATTCAAGACCCAAAACTGGCCAAAAATAAGGGGAGGTGGTTTGTACACATATAAACACATAAGGAGAATACTACATAAAAATAAAAACAGATCAAAATGATACTTCTACAAGCAAAAAGCACTAGATTGCCTGTAAGTCACTATAAAGTACAGAAATGGCATTAAAACCTCCCTCCTTACCATCCCTTCCTATTTAAACAATTTGTTTTTTTCCCTTCCCCTCCACAAAGTATACTAACATCAAATACAGTGAAAACAGGGGTTATACTGTGGGGGAGGGACATACAAAGCAACAAAGAAATATCTTATAAATATGTTAGACACAATAGCAAGAAAGAAAAATCATTTGGGTTCTTATCATGGGGTTCATTTCACCTAACATCAACTTATCTGACCGTTTCTGCTTGTCTCAGACATATACTAGTTATTGCAAATGAGGGAAACCATGGGACCTATGTTTCTTTGGGCCTGGCTTACTTCACTTAATATAATTTTTTCCAAGTCTATCCATTTCCTAACAAATGGGGCAATGTCATTCTTTCTGACAGAGGCATAGAATTCCATTGAGTATATATACCACATTTTCTTGATCCATTCATTTACTGAGGGGCATCTGGGTTGGTTCCATATCTTAGCTATGGTAAATAATGCTGTAATAAACATAGTTGTGCTGGTAGCTTTAGTGTGGTCTTGTTTGTAAACATTTGGGTAAATGCCCAAAAGTGAGATTGCTGGGTCATAGGGGAGCTCTATATGGAGTCTTTTGAGGAACCTCCATACTGCTTTCCAAAGTGATTGAACAAGTTTACACTCCCATCAACAATGCAGTAAGGTTCCCTTCTGTCCACATCCTCTCCAGCATCTGTTGTTATTAGAGTTCTTGATTATAGCCATTCTAACTGGGGTGAGGTGGTTATCTCAATGCTGTTTTGATTTGCATTTCTTTTATGGCTAGGGAGGTTGAGCATTTCTTCATGTGTCTATTGGCTATCCCTCTTGCCTGGTAAGGGGAAACAAAGAAGGAGGCAACAAGGCTTGAAAAGAAATGTACTCATTACCTTGCTCATGTAATTGTAATCCCTCTGTACGGTATTTTCACAATAAAAAGAAAAATAAATTAAAAAAAAATAAATAAACTTCCCTCCACAGTCTTCAGATGGAATCAATCCTTCCTATGCCTTGGTTTCAGACTTCCACTCTATAAATAATTGCAATTATGTATTTTTATTGTTGAAACCATCCAGCTTAGTAGGATTTGGTTGTGGTAGCTTTAGCAACTCATATAGATAAACTTTAATGAAGCAATATTGTCGTTCTGGCTGACATCAGTATTTTCTCTGAAGAAATTTGCTGATGTAATCAGAAGACTTTTGTGTGTGTGTGTGTGTGTGTGTGTGTGTGTGTGTGTGTGTGTGTGTGTGTGTGTGTGTATGTCAGTTGTGGGGCTTGAACTCTGGGCCTGGGCGCTGTCCCTCAGCTCTTCAGCTCAAGGCAAGCACTCTACCTCTTGAGCCACAGTGTCACTTCCAATTTCTTAGTGCTTTATTGTAGGTAAGAGTCTCTGGGACTTTCCTGCCCAGGCTGGCTTTGAACTGCAATCCTCAGATCTCAGCCACCTGAGTAGCTAGGATTACAGGTGTGAGCCACCGGTGCCCGGCTCTCAGAAGACTTTTTTTAAGATAGATATTTTCTGGATTTAAGAGAGGCCCAGTAAATCTGTGAAGTAAGATATGAACCAGAAATGCCTGAATCCAGTGAGTTGGCTAAAAAGAATTGCAGTTTTTGGATGGCAAAGGACATAGACCAATAGAAAGCCCACAGATTGGGAGAAGATTCTTACTAGCTATATATCAGATAAGGACCTCATATCTAAAATATACTTAGAGATCAAAAAATTAAACCCCATAAATAAAAAGCACCAAAAAACAATAACCCCAATAATGAGTGGGCTAAAGACTTAAAGAGAGACTTCTCTGAAGAAGAAATAATAATGGCATGAAGACATTTTCAACATCTCCACCATAAAACAAATGCAAATCAAAACAACATTGTGATCCCATCTCACCCCAGTTAGAATGACCTTCATGAAGAAAACAAATAATAATCGCTGCTGTTGGCAGTGTGGCCAAAAAGGATGATACTACACTATTGGTGGGAATGTAAACTTGTTTAACCTCTCTGGAAAGCAGTAGGGAGGTTCCTCAAAAGACTAAACATAGAGCTCCCCTATGACCCAGCTATATCACTCCTGGGCATTTACCCAAATGACCACAAACTAAAGTTACCAGCACAACCATATTCATTGCAGCATTTTTTTTTTTTTTTGGTCGGTCATGGGGCTTGAACTCTGGGTTTGGGCACTGTCCCTGGGCTCTTTAGCTCAAGGCAAGCACTCTACTGCTTGAACCACAGTGCCACTTCCGGTTTTCTAGTGGTTAATTGGAGATAATAGTCTCACGGACTTTTCTGCCCGGGCTGGCTTTGAACTGTGATCCTCAGATCTCAGCCTTCTCAGGAGCTAGGATTACAGGCATGAGCCACCAGTACCTGGTGCAGCATTATTTATCATAGCTAAAATATGAAATCAACCCAGATGCCCCTCAGTAGATTAATGTATCAAGAAAATGTGATATATATACACAATGGAATTCTATGCTTCCATCAGAAAGAATGACATTGCCTCATTTGTAAGGAAATAGAATGATTTGGAAAAAAATATGTCCAGGAAAGTAAGCCAGACCCAAAGAAACACAGGATGAATGGTTTCTTTCATTTGTAATAACTAGAATATGTCTAGGATATTCTTAGCAGAGGATCACAATGGCTCAATATCTATGTGCAGATGACCATATAAAATGATGATTCCAAGAGGTTTTTTTTTTTTTAAAAAAAAAAAAAGCATTTATTGAGAATTAGCTGATCCCTGAATAGATAGGACTATGGGGAAGACACTCTTTTTTTGTTCTTAATATATATATATATATTTTATTATAAAGATACTGTGCAGACGGATTACAGTTATATAAGCAAGGTAATGAGTCCATTTCCTATCAAGCATAGTTACCCCCTTCTTTATTTTTTCCCTACCATCCCTTTCCTCCCTATCTCCCTGACTCCTCCCTCCCTTCACAATCCCCCCCCCAAAGTTGTAAAGTTCATTTTCAACATACAGTCTTGTACCTCTCGTTGTTACAATGAGTCATCCTGTATCCTTATTTCAGCATTTTGTTATTTCCCTTCCCCTCCCCAAATTAGAAAAATGTATATACAAGATGCAGGACACCAGAATCAAATGCAACAACAACAGGGGTTGTACCATGGAAGAATATACAAAGAAACAAAAAAAATCACATAGTACATTAAAAAGAACATCAACAAAGATAAAACCTCTTGCATCCTTATCTTGGTGTTCATTCGCTTAGGATCAGGTTATATGACCATATGTACATAGCTTTTGACCTCTTCTGCTTGTCCTAGACATATACTAGTTATTGCAGTTAAGAGAAACCATGAGTCTTATGTTTCTTTGAGTCTGGCTTACTTCACTTAATATAATTTTTTCCAAGTCTTTCCATTTCCTAACAAATGGGGAGGTTTTATTCTTTTTGATGGAGGCATAGAATTCCTATGTGTGAGTGTGTGTGTGTGTGTGTGTGTGTGTGTGTGTGTGTATGTGTGTGTGTGTGTGTGTGTGTGTGTGTGTGTGTGTGTGTAGTTTTTCTTGATCCATTCATCTACTGAGGGGAATCTGGGTTAGTTCCATATCTTAGCTACGGTAACTAATGCTGTGATAAACATAGTTGTGCTGGTTGCTTTAGTATGTTCTTGTTTATGATCATTTGGGTAAATGCCCAAAAGTGGGATTGCTGGGTCCTAGGGGAGCTCTAGGTGTAGTCTTTTGAGGAACTTATGTACTGCTTTCCAAAGTGGTTAAACAAGTTTACATTCCTATCAATAATGCAGTAGGGTTCCCTTTTGGCCACATCCCCTCCAGCATTTGTTGTTATTAGAATTTTTGATTATAGCCATTCTTACTGGGGTCAGGTGGTATCTCAATGTTGTTTTGATTTGCATTTCTTTTATGGCTAGAGAAGTCATGCATTTCTTCATGTGACTATTGGCTATTCTTATTCCCTCTTCAGAGAAGTCTCTCTAAGTCTTTAGCCCACTTGTTGATTGTGAGGTTGTTTCTTTGAGGATTTGCTGGGGATTTAATTTTTTGAGTTTTAAGTATGGCCCTTTTCTGTTTTATGGTTAGTGAAGATCTCCTCCCAATCCATGGGCTTTCTATTGATTTTGCTAGCTATGTCTTTTGCCATGAAGAAGCTCTGCAGTTTCATGCAATCCCATTTGTCCAACCTTTCTTTGACTTGTTGTGTTTCTGGATCTTTATTAAGAAAATTTTGGCCTGTGCTAAGGAGTCCTAGAGTTTCACCTATTCCTTCCTATTATGTTTTCAGGGTGTCTGCTTTGACTTTAAGGTCTTTGATCTATTTGGAGTTGACTCTGGTACAGGTGATATGTAAAGATCTAGCTTTAGTTTTCTACAGGTGTTTAACCAATTTTGCCAAAACTATTTACTGAAGAGGCTGTCTTTCTCCATTTTATTTTTTTAGCTTCTTTATCTAAGATTAGGTGGCTGTAGGTCTGTGGGTTCATTTCTGGGTCTTCAGTTCCATTGGTCCTGAAGTCTGTTCTTGTGCCAGTACCAAGCTATTTTGATTACTATGGCTTTGTAATAGAGTTTGAAGTTTAGTATTGATATTCCTCCAGTACTGTTCTTTCTTCTAGGGATTGTTTTTGCTATCTGGGGTCTTTTATTGTTCCGTATGAATTTTTGGATTGCTTTTTTATTTCCTTGAAAACTGAAGTTGGGATATTGATAGGTATCACATTGAATTTGTAGATATACTTTGGCAGTATTGCCATTTTCATGATGTTAATCCTCCCAATTCAGGAGCATGGGAGGTTTTTCCACTTCCTTTGTTCTGCTTTAATTTCCTTTTTCAGTATTTTAAAGTTTTCATCATAGAGGTCCTTCACTTCTTTAGTTAACTCCCAGGTATTTTATTTTTTATGGACTATTACAAAAGGAGTTGCTTTTCTGTTTCAGCTACGCTCTTCTCATTATTGGCATACAGATAAGCCACTGATTTTTGAGGGTTAATTTTATACCCTGCTACTTTGCCAAAGTTTCAAATCAGCTCAAGTAACCTGGGAGTGGAGTCCATAGGGTTCTTTAAATACAAGATCATGTCATCTTCAAAGAGGGAGAGTTTTACTTCATCTTTCCCTATTTGTATCCCCCTTTTGTTTGCATCTTGTCTTACTGCTCTCGCTAGGCATTCTAATACTAAATTGAAGAGAAATGGAGAGAATGGACATCCTTGTCTTATTCCTGAGTTAGAGGAAATGGCTTTAGCTTTTTGCCATTAAGTATAATGCTGGCTGTAGGTTTGTCATATACAGCCTTTATTGTATTGAGGAATGTTCCATGGATTCCTAGTTTTTCCAGAGCTTTCACCATAAAGGTGTGTTGGATCTTGTTGACTGCTTTTTTTTGCATCTACTGAGATAATCATGTAGTTCTTATCCTTGCTCTTGTTGAGGTGATGAATTTTATTAATAGATTTGCAGATATTGAACCAGCTTTGCATTCCTGAAATAAATCCTGTTTGATTATGGTGTATGATTTTTTCAATGAGATGTTGAAGTCGATTGGCCAAAATTATGTTGAGAAGTTTTGCATCGATGTTCATCAAAGAAATGGGTCTATAATTCTCTTCCTTTGACGAATCCTTGCCTGGTTTGGGGATGAGAGTTATGATGGCATCATAGAAGGAGTTTGGTAGTGAATTTTCAATTTCAATTTCATTGAAGAGTTGGAGGAGTATTGGGGTAAGTGTTACTTTGAAGTCTTTGTAGAATTCAGCTGTAAATCCATCTGGTCCTGGGTTTTTCTTGGGAGGTCTCTTATTGCTGTCTCTATTTCAATGCTTGTTAAGTTGGTTTAACTCATCTTGGTTTAGTTTGGGCATGTCAATATTTGCTAGAAATTCATCCATTTCTTCCAGATTCTCAAGCTTATTAGCATAAAGGTTTTAGAAGTATTCCCTTATAATGTTCTGAATGATGGTTGTTTCTGTGGTGATAGTTCCATAAAAAGAGGTTATTTTAGTGTACTGTTTGCAGTTATTTCCTGTTTCTTTCCTTCTTTTTCCCCCTTTGGTTTACTCTCTGTTGACAGTGTTTTTGCTTTTTTTTTAATTTCTGTACCCATTGTCTTGTATATAAATTGATCTGAGAAAGGAAAGAGAATTGCAGAAATGGTGGGAGAAAGGGTGAACCACTGCAACAGTGGTACTCACTAGACATTATGTTGGAAATAAGCTTTACAAGTTGGAGGGGGAGGAGTGTCAGGGGAGAAATGGGAGGAAATGAGGGAGGGGGTAACACTATTTTAAAAATGCACTCATCACTTATGTAACTAATTTCTATACATCGCCTTTACAATATTTTTTAAAGAACTGGAGGAATCTAAAGATGTTGAGCTAACTAGTCAAATACAAGTGAAAAAAATTATTGCCAGTTCACTGAATATCATAATAAATGTTAATGAATGTGTTTAACTTACATTTAGAGAGAAAATATTTACAGACAAGTTGATTGCTTTGTTCTATCCTGGAGTCTTAATATACTCTGTCTTTTGGTGACCCATAGAATATCAGAACATAGATGACCTCAGATGGTACCTCATCTGAGTAGGATCTTAGAGAAAGAGTTAGTGGCCTGTGTGAGGAAGTTCCAAAACTGGTCCATGCTAGAACACTTGTGTCACAAAGACTGAAACTAGACTGGAGTTCTTGGCTTGAATCAGTATCTCTGTCCATAGACCTTGTTTGGTGTCAAGCTCTAGAATCTGGTTAGATTATGCCATTCATTTTGATTCCTGACCTAGTTATGGAATTCTGAGCTGAGCTGCCAGAATTGATGAACAAAAGCTATATAGATATGGCACAGAGAAAAAGTGACATGGTATTGATAAAAAGCAAAATGTGAAATGTAATCACATATCCATTGCATTTTCTCTAATTCTTCCATTTTCTACTTATCATCTCCTGCACATGAACAATGACAAACCAGGTATATTGTCTCACATCTGTAATCCTAGCTCCTGGGAGTTGGAGATTGGGAAGATTGCCATTCAGGCCAACCCAAGCATAAATGTGAAATGCTATTGGAAAAATAACAAAAGTAAAAAGGGCTAAGAGCTTGGCTCAAATGCCCAAGCATCTGTTTGGCAAGCCTAAGGGCTTGTGTTCAAAGTCCAGTATTCCTCCTTCCCAGCCTCTCAAAAAAGAAAGAAAGAAAGAAAGAAAGAAAGAAAGAAAGAAAGAAAGAAAGAAAGAAAGAAAGAAAGAAAGAAAGAAAGAAAGAAAGAAAGAAAGAAAGAAAGAAAGAAAGGGAAAAAACTCAAGAATTACAGAAAATAATTCATTGATCCAATAGGTTGACCCATTGTAAAAATGAGATGTACAAGACACCATGTTGAAAACAAAATTTACAACGTTGGTGGGGGAGGGAGGATTTGGGGAGGTAGGAAAGGAAGGGATGGTAGAGGAAAAACAAAGGAGGGGATAACCATGCTTGATAGGAAATATACTCATTACCTTACTGATGTAACTGTAACCCCTCTCTGTAATATCTTTACAATAAAAATATATATTTAAAAAAAGAATTCTTTAACATACTTCTGCTTTTTTACATAAGATTACATTGCCACCACAGGAAAGGTATTTTAGCATCTTTGTATATATTTATACATACATTTTATATACATAGATATTACATATATAGTGAAGTTTGTTTTGTTCATGCCTTGCTACTGGTAGATTCAAAATGTATAATTATTGCACATGAAGTATAGAAGATAAATAATACAGAAGTCATTCTATAATTCTATGAGTTTGGCCAGCCCTCAACCACTTTGTGCATTAGTTATCACAAGCTCAGTGTTCAGAGGAAATTGGTTTTCTTCCAATCATTTCCATTCAAGGATATTGTACTTCTGTAGAAAAGCTTAGGCATACTGATAGATTATGTTAGAATATACAAATGAATATAGTAGATAAACTTGTGCCAAGCACACATTTGGCCTTGTTCTATGACTCACTATGTTTTCGAAGTATTTTAAAAGTAAAGCAATTCTTTTGGTACTAGCCAAAGCATATTTTTAAGCCCTGAGGGCCAAAATCACTGTAATTTAGCTACTAACTGACAATGGCTGGCAGTTCTGAATTCATTCAGTCCAAGTGTAGGAGGGGCCTACTTTCAATATACTGGCTGGCTTCATCCTATAGTTCAGTGCTCACAAGAATTCTGAAATTAATAGATCCTACTCCTCTCAGTGTGGAAGAACAAGAAAATTAAACAGTTAGCATCTCCACGTTCATAAACTGCTTTTAACTAATATTTCAGATGATTCTAGTTTACATTACTCAAAATGTAGGTAGGTCATAAATTTTTAATCCTGGGGAGCATTCCTAGAGTTTTATGAACCCTTTCTATTTACTGCTATAAGTCAGTGATTTAATTACATTGTAAAGGATTAGTAAATAGTCTCCAAAAATACGGGTATAAAACAGAAAGGAGGGCTGGGAAGGTGGCTCAGTGGTAGAGCGCTTGCCTTGCATGCCTGAGGCCCTGGGTTCGATTCCTCAGCACCACATAAGCAAAAAGAAAAAAAGCCGGAAGTGGCACTGTGGCTCAAGTGGTAGAGCGCTAGCCTTGAGCTGAAGAGCTGAGGGACAGCTCCCAGGCCCAGAGTTTAGGCCCCACGACTGGACCCAAAAAAATAGAAACTAAAAAAAAAAAAACAAAAAAAAAAACAGAAAGGAGGGCTGGGACGGTGGCTGAGTGGTAGAGTGCTTGCTTTGCATACATGAGGCCCTGGGTTCGATTCCTCAGCACCACATAATCAGAAAAAGCCAGAAGTAGAGCTATGGCTCAAGTGGTAGAGCGCTAGCCTTGAGCTGAAGAGCTGAGGGACAGCACCCAGGACCAGAGTGCAAGCCTCATAACCGACAAAAAATAGAGAAAAAAAAAAAAAACAGAAAAGAATTGTTTAGGCTGGAATATAAAATCAAAATCAGCAATTGTCTCATTTATGAAATCAAGTCCATTGGAATGAAAAGGTAAATTTTCAGTAGCAATGAACTACTTTATTTGCATTTTCTCTTCTCCTTATGCCTATCAAAGAAAACATTTTTCATTGGTTGGTTCAGTTTGCTACTTTTTAAAATTAGGCCTAAATCTGCTTCTTTGTTTTTGGATTTCTCTATCTATTTTAAGATATCTGAAAATTCTTAGAAAAACAAAGCTTTTCTCTTCACAAGTCAAGACAAAAGATTTAATGTACTCGTGAACAATAAATGACCACTCAATACACAGTAAGTCATTGGCACTTGTAAGAGAAATAACTTCCACATAAACAGCTTGCAACTTATTTGCTAAAGCTATTCAATGTCCTGACTTTGAATTCAAATATAACCATTGGAATATTTTATACAGATGTCCAAAAATACATGCTTTTACTATTTTTTTAAGGGTGGTGAATACTTTTATACCTTTTGAACTAGAGGTCAACAGGGTGGACCCCTCCCTCCAGACAGGAAGCATCTCTCTATAGTAGAAACAGAACTTGTGGATATCGGGTTCTGAAATCTACTTGATAACCAGCAGGTAATGAAAGAATATTTCTATTTTCAGTTTTAATAATTTTGAGTCAAATGCTCCTTTTCCACATTTAAGTGAAACAATTATTCACTGAAGGAATTTGGAGAGGAGCAACAGTTAACATAGAAGAGTATATTTGAAAATATTCTGGCCTCCATTATTAAAAATGTTACTGTTCTTTTGTGTGTGTGTTTTTTTGTGGGGAGAGAGGAGTCTAAGACTGGGCCTAAAACTTGGTACCTGATGTTTTATCTCATTGATTAACATTCTACCAACTGATCCATGCTTCCAACTCCAATATTACTTTAAAGCTTCATGAAACAGTACTCAAAACTATTTGTGGCATTTTTCAGTAAATTCCTTAACTACTTTGCTTTAACTGACTAATCTTCTAGAAGTCCAACTTAGTTAAAATGGAGGTGGTCAGCAGTGCTCTTTTTCCTTTAAATATTTATTTTTCAGTTCTAGTTAAGTAGTTGTACAAAGAGATTTCAATTTATGAGTTTATGGGTACAATACCATCTTGTTTAATGTCACCCTTTCTGTAGTTCTCCATCAGTAATGCTCTCTTTCTGAGCAGAAAAATGTATTTCTTAACATTCTTGTCTCAGATTAAAGGGAATTAAAAAAGAATTTTCATAGGTAGGCTCACTTAGCTTGCTAAATATCTGGAATCAAAATATAGCTTTGCTGGGCTGGGCTGCGAAAGTGATGTTTGTTCAGTTCTCACATATGGGGGCAAGAGGATGCCCGCCCAGAATAGGAAATATGAATGTCTGTCCAAGAGGTGTGGGGGTGTCTGCCTCCACCACTTCCTTGCCAGAGCTTTTCTCTCCCCCCGTTGATGCATCTGGAATTCCTCAGCTTCCTTATGAAAATGCTGGCGTATGCTCAGACTTTCTGAGTCCTCAGAATGATAGTCAGATGCCTGTGGTCACTTCCATCTTTGGATGGGAAACAAGCATCCTTAGGATTAGTGACTCTGCCATTTATGACATATTGCCAGAGATTGAAAAGCAGACTGGTCAAAGTCAAGTCCAGATAGACAATGTTTAAATGTTTAGTCTGAGGTATTTTTTTTCATCTGTGTCTCTTTCTTTTGACAGCTTAAACTCACCCTCCCAGGTTTGTTGGTCCAGCTTGGTCCTGACAAAATGAAATATTTAGGCTATTTTTCTTTCTTGATCCTATAAAAAAAAAAAAAACAAAAGTTCCTCTGGGTTATGAATATGAAAGAATCGTGAGAAACCCAGCACAGCTAAAGTTGGTATGATTTTTGCCTTTTAGGAAGATAAGCAGTTCTTCCTAAATATATTGCATGAAACATGTACAGAATGAAATATACCTTATATTTTATGCTAGTGTCCACGGCACTCAAATCCCATCTTTCTTACTATGTTCAATAATCATAAAGAAATTCTGTAGTACTATACCCAGATGACTTTCTTCTTAAATTCATTTATTTTATCCAAAAAGTAGAGCAAGTATTTTTCAAAATCTAAAACAATACATGTTTTTCTTCCATCTGCGTCTACAATTGCAAAAGAATTGATAGATCTATCTATCTATCTATATCTATACATATGAAGAATATTTTAGTAAAGTTTGTCAATAGCCCTACTCCCAGCTTTCTGATAACAGAGTAGTTCAGCCTTGTTAAACAAAGGTAACGTATGAAATCAAGAAAGGAAATTCCTCAGTGGAGTTGATTCTGTTGTCTGGCAACATCTGTAAATGAGATACATCAACTTATTCAACCTTCTAATATTTAGTAACTCTAGTCCAACTGTATAGACTTCTTATAGTTAAAAGATAAGGCATAAAAATCTTCTGACTGAGAAACAGACATTTCTAACTTATGAAATACCAACACATCAAGGAAGATTATGACAGGAAACATTTTATGGCTGTTTACATTGGACAGCAGCCAAGTCAAAATATTCAATATTACTGGATAAACTTTAGTGTATCTAAGCAGACTGATTTTCAAAAGAGAATGCAAATTTAAACTTAGCATCTGGAAATTTTCTAATAATCTTTCCTCTTGGCATGATTGTTAGTAGAAGACTAACCACAGCTATAGAAATACTTGGATTGTACTCTCACAAAGAATGTTCTGGTTTGAAGAAAGGTTCAGTGTTAGGACTTTACATCAGACCTGGAAGTACTCTCCTAGCCAACAGGTTCTATAACTAACATCAAAACCAAGTGAGGGAGAGACCTCGGGACATTTAAATAAGGGGCCAACAGAGTTCCTGTTGGCATGGCTGATCACATTCTTAATACCTGGACAAATACATTTCTATTCATGTTTGATTTGTTTGTTTGAAAACATGTTTAATATGAAAGTGTAAGGTTTTTGTCATTCTCAAAATAAAGACAATGTAATTTATTGGATTAATTTGAGAAAGAAAAAATTAGCTAGTCTTCTCCAAAGAACTAGAATAGATAGCATGTATAGCACACAAACACACACACACACACACACACACACACACACACACACAAACACACACACACACACACACATACCAAAGAAGATGTACTTAAGACAATACTGAAATCTCAGGTAGACAAGAAGCTGAAAAATTCCAAAAATTGAAATAAATTATTTTTTTGTTTACATTTTATTACCATGTTTATATTGCAAAAGGATTTCACTGTGATATTTCCATGCATGCACAACAATGTACTCCAATAAAATCTTCCCCATATATTACTCCCTCTCTTTATAGCTCATCTTTTTATGTTCTCTTTAACAATTCTTGGACATAAATATGTCCTCAAGGACCTGCTTTTTAATGCCTACACATATTAAATCCCTAATTATTTTAGTATTGACTTTTATGTACAATATATGAAATAGGAGTCAAAGTATGAAAGTACACTTTTCCATGTAGTTCTGATTCATTTTTAATTCATTTAAATGTGCAATCATCAGATCTATTCTTTAAGAAAAGTGACACTCAAGTAGCCATCTCCCTAAAATTATAATATCTAATGACTTTAGGACTTTGTGTTTATTAGACAAGCCCTCTGTTGGTTTTGATAATCTCTTTTGTTTTTGCTTGCACAAACACATTCTGAATCTTCTTCACATGTGAATCTTAATCTTATTCTTGCACATAAACACATACATACATGCACACCCATATATGTGCTTTATTATATATACTATATATTCATAATTCAGACATTATTTCAGAACTATACATCACAACAAATGAGAAAAAGGTTAAATTACTTGGCAAAAATTGTTTCTTTTTACACATGTATGTATGCATTTTGTTTTTACATTTTATTAGGATATGTTAGTTGTACACAGGGATTTCATAGTAATGTTTGTTTCCATCTATGCATAAAATGAATCGCAATCAAACTCATCCGCTGAGTTATCCTCCCTGGGTCTCCCTTCCCTCTCTTTCCTTTTTTTTTTTTTATTGTCAAGGTGGTGTACAGAGGAATTACAGTTACATAGGTAAGGTAATAAAATTTTTGTCAAACTTGTTACCCCTTCCCTCATTTGTCTCCCACTTTCCTTTCCTCCCTCAACTGCCCCCCCCAAGTTGTACAGATCATTTCCAACATATTGCCTTGTGTAGATCGCTGTTGCATTGGTTCCCCATTTTCCTTTGTCTCACCATTCTGTTCTTCCCCTTCTCTTCCCTAAGGTGTATATGTTTATATGTATATGAATTTTTGGTGCCAGGGCACCAAAATTCCCCCTCCCCTCTTTAATGTAACAACTTCAGCTGGTTTGGTTTCTTTGTTCTGGTTTCATACATGTGTATAAAATCTTTCAACCATATTCACCCCTATAGGTACCCTCTCCTACCACCTTCTTTTCTCCCGCTGGCACCCACTCCCAAACAGAATCTGTTTACATTTTTGTCAGTTATTGCTAAGGACTACATTCCAAATATTGTCTTTCTCAAAAATTAGAAGTTTTGATTCAGACACAGTCTGGAAGCAAAAGTCCTTCTCTTGAGGTGATTGCAGTCTTTTTTCCTTAAGAACTCCAATTCAATGAGGCTCAATAACTTTAGAGAGCACAAGCCACTATTCTGAGTGTATCTACTAATTGAAATGTAAACTTCACCTATATGCATATCTTCACAATAACATTTAAATTATTATTTGACCAAACAAATGGCCATCATGGACCAGATATGTAAATGTGTAAAATTAGCTGACAGGGTGCCAGATGCCTTACAGCAAAATATGCCATTCTGGAGGTTATGGGGGTCATTCTCTGACCCTAAGGCTTGTTACATGAGAACTATCAATACATAAAAAGACTGTTTTGACCTATCTCCCATGAGAACAGATCATAAGATGCACACATAACAGGTGCTCTTTTTTATACCTGGAGAGGAAAGAATGTCATACAATGAAACGGAAAAGAATGTGAACAAATAGAGTGTTGTCCATTCCCACCCAGTTTATTACCATTAGATCATATCCTCTTTGTCCATTCATGTTTTTCCATAACTGTCCACTTCTTTCATGCAACATAAAAAATGTACTCTTCTCTGGGTCTTTGAGTCTTCATTTCTGATAGTATCTGTATCACTTAAAATTTTGGTTAAACATTTCATTTTTTAAATTTATCTGTCTTTTGTAATAGCATCAGTTGTAATCCTGGCAATGGATGAGGAACAGCTATTACTTTGTTTCATAGTTATCTTGTACATTAGTCACACTTTTATCACTTAAATACACAAGACTAGTGTATAAGATGTTATGTCGAAAATGAACTTTACAACTTTGGGGGGGGGGTGAGGGTGGTGGAGATGGGAAGGGATGAGAAGGGGAAACAAAGGATGAGGCAACAATGCTTGATAAGAAATGTACTCATTACCTTGCCCATGTAATTGTAACCCCTCTGTACGGTATTTTCACAATTAAAAAAATAAAAGATAGTTGTAGGTTTGTCATAAAGTTTTTCAATGTCAGATTTCTAGTTGTCATTTAGCCCTTGTGTAGATTTTTCATAGAAAAAAATAGATTCTGGGTATAATTATCATTAGTACTAAGGCCTGCTAAAATGAGACAAAGTTAGGGGCTGGAGGTTTAGCTCAGCAGAAGATCATCTGCCTGGTGAGAGCTCAAGGCCCTGAGTTCAGTCCTCAGCTCTGGAAAAAAAAAAAAAAAAAAAAAAAGCTACAAAAGACCAAATGGGACAAAGTTGCTCAGAACCTAAATGATGTGAGTAAATTTTTTAATAATAAAGTGATACAAGAAAACTGACGTCAGTGTGAAAATTCCAATGATAGACTTTTAGATTAGACTTTGCTAACTTATTTGGAGGAGTTAGTACTTAACTGATGAGAAGTTTCTGAGTCCCTGATAAGCAGAACCAATTCAACCTTGAAAATCAGTAAAAGGCACATACTACAAGTTGCTAAGCTGTTAGTACTTTTAATAGAATCCCTTAGTTATATAATGTAGCATATAACATGTTTCTGCTCAGAAAGAAATTTGCATCATGCAATTATATACACAGATTCAAAACATGATGCAAATAGAAAACTTTTCTTTGTTAACTGTCTCAATGACTCAGCCTCAGTTCATAAAGAATTCACTGCCTATAATCTGCCAGTGGCTTTCTCAGGCTCTGGTTTTCCAGTTGTGCTTTCCATGCTCATCTTAGTTTAGTCGGTCGTGGGGCATGAACTCTGGGTCTGGGCGCTGTCCCTCAGTTCTTCAGCTCAAGGCTAATGCTCTACCATTTGAGCCAGAGTGTCACTTCTGGCTTTTTCTGCTAATGTGATCCGGAAGAATTGAACCCAGGGCCTCATGCATGCAAAGTAAGCACTCTACCACTGAGCCACCTTCCCAGCCCCAAATCCTGGTCTTGATAGAGAAACATTAAGAAGATAGATTCTTCCTGCTAGTAAGCTAAATTTTTCATACATATAATCATAACATCAACATCTACCTTTCTTATCTAATAAATCCATTCTCATTCCATTTGGGCAATAAAGGAGAAAACTACTTTTTACATGTACTATATTCTAAATATGGGTCTAAATATGGACAGATTATGAAAATGAATCTGTTGCTAGTCAAGTGATTATTCATTGTCATTGTTGTTATTATGCTGTACCAATACCAAGAATTCATCAATGTTTGAACAAGATATTTTCTGCTTTCTATCAAAAGTATGAACAAACGAAGGAAAAGTGATTGCCTTAGCCTCAGCAATCAAAATACCCGTGGCTGCTTAGAAATCACATATCCAAACTTCCAATGACCACCAAGTTATAGAAAAAAAAGGTCATGGTAGATTTTTCAGGTGCTAGATAATTAATGCCTGATGCTTTTGATATGTTATGATCAGTTATTGATGATCAAGTGTCTTTGGAGTGAAAAAGTAATCAGATAAAGTATTTATCAAGTTTTACTGGGTTTCTAGCTTGTAAAGTTTGTGTTATTAAGAAAGAATTAAAGCCGGGGGTGGTGGCATGGCTGTAATCATAACTACTCAGGAGGCTAAGATCTGAGGATCAAAGTTCAAAGCCAGCCTGCCCAGGAAAGGCAGTGAGACTCTTATCTCCAATAAACTACTCAGAAAAATGAAAGTGGCACTGTGGCTCAAGTGGTTGAGCACTAGCCTTAAGCTGAAGAGCTGAGGGACAGCACCCAAGCCCAGAGTTCAAGCCCCATGACCAACAAAAAAAAAAACAAAAACAAAAACAAAAAGAAAAGAAAAGAAAAGAAAGATAAAAAGAAAGAACTAAAGTTTTATGCATCTATTTGTCAATCCTTGATCTTTTTTTTTTTTTTGGTATTTGTTTTTCCGCTTATGTGGTGCTGGGAATCAAACTCAGGGCCTCATGCATGCAAGGCAAGCACTCTACTACTGAGCCACCTTCCCAGCTCCTCAATCCTTGATCTTATTAGCTGGATTCTTTGAGTTCTACTCAGGAAGCTCTTGCTTGTGCCTATATCTTCCAGTGTTTTTCTCACAGTAGTTTCAAAGTTTCAGGCCTCACATTAAGGTTTGTGGTCCACTTTGAATTGGTATTAGTATAGGGTGAGAGATAGGGAACTTATTTCAAGTCTCAGGATCGGTATAGAGATAGAAAGATAATTAAGAAGCAAATTGCAAAAAGACAAAAGTTTTACTTTTCCTTGACACCACAAGAATGGGGATATAGTAGTTTTTTAAATATTTTTTGAAATTGCAAAGGGCATACTGAAAATACAATTAACATGTATAGTTCTTTACTTTTTAATCCATTCAATTAACAAACAACATTTTTGTTAACTTTAAAGTTATTTTGTTATTGTTTTATCTGAACATCTCCATAATATCTAAATCCACTAATTAATTTATACAAAGATACACATACACACACATGGTTATATTCAAAGTCAAGCTTTCTAAAAAATAGAAGTGGAAGACTTCAAAGAAAATGTGATTATTTTCCAGGAATTCTACTGTGCTCTGACTTTAAATATTGACCTTTTTCTGGAATTCTCCTCTTGTTTAAATTGTCTATGTACCAAGTTGTGTTCTCAGCTGCAACACTCAAAAGGAAGGCATGTTTCTGTATGTATTTTAAAGCATATTCACCTTTTGTTTGAAAATTGCAATAAATCAATTTAAGTTGAAACACTCCAAAGTTCATATATTCCTGTACACTTTTATGAATGTAAGCCATAAGAGTATAGTTTCCCTTTTATCTCATTTTGTTTTAGTGTTGTTTCATGAGCTCAATATGTGTGTATATTTGCACTGTTATGTGTTTGTTTGAATTGTTATTTTACACACTTATCCCCCTTTTTGGCAGAAGTATATTGGACATGTACTATGTAACAAACCCTAGGCTGGAAAGTGAGGAGATATTAAAATAAATAAGACATAATCTCTGTGCAAATGACTCTCAGTTTGGCAGAAAAGCTATCATCATCATTATTACTATTATTATTATTGAGTTTCATAGTTTACAAAGAGTTTTCTAATGAATTAGTACCTTCAAATGCCTTAATAAGAACCTCATGAGTTAGTCACATTTACCTCATGAATAACCAGAATGTCAAAAGGTCAGTTGTTCACTTAGGTCATGTTCAGTCACCAAAAAGACTAGTGAATGGATACATTTTATTATTTAAAACGTTAACCCTGTATGTTCCCTAACCTTGTGTGTTCCCAAGTCACGTTAGCTTTGGCCTGAAAATGTGGAATGAGCGAAAGGTATGAGTACTCCATCATCTCCTCCTTGTCCCTCTTCTGAGTCCCTTTCTCTTTGGGAACCAAGAGAAGTGGAAGATTACCGGCAAACATTTCCAATTTTCTCTTGACACAGGCAACTGATGTGTCCCTACATGATGGCACTCTGGTGCACATAGTGGTTTTTTTAAGTTACTGAGTCTTTTTAAATTATGTCTTAATTATCTTTAAGTAGTTTTATGAAGCAACTACAATTAATTCAACATGTCAATATCAATATCATCCCTTTTACATTCTCCCCATTCCTCCCAACTCCACCTATCCCTTCAGTTTTCCTAGTTTCATAGGTTGTTGGTTAAATATTAGGACAGCATTCTCCCTTCTCTTCCTCTCTTCATTCATCTACTCCTGTGCACATATGGATTCTTAAGTACTGTTGTGATCTTCTGACAGTACACATTCTGTGTCAGGAAATTTGTTCCACCTTGATATGCTCAATCCTCCTAAGTGTTACCCATAGTAGTTACATTCCTCATGTTCTTGTGTATAGGTAGCCTTGGCCTTTTAAACCTGAAGTTTTACATCTATGTTGTCAGAACAAAAACAGAAGTGAAGTTCATTCTTGCTCCGTTCCTGCCCTAACTTTCCAGTTCCTTATATCCTGCTCCTTTCCACATGGGGCAAATCATTAAGTTCTCTGCCTAGCTATATAGTTCCCAGATAATGAGATTCTACAAGATCAAATGTGCCTGACTTCTTCATTCTCTAGGGGTGATTCTTTGTGAACTCGACTTGAGGAAGGAAGTATTTCCAAAGCAAAATTTCTATCTCTACTCTTAGACTTTGCTTACGTGCATAAAAAATACTCTTACTTCACTAACCATGTAATCTGCTTTCTGCCATACAAAATCTCTACTGCATGCCTCATCTTTTTTAGACAAAGTAACTAATCAATTTTATACTGTCTAATGCTAAAAGTGATTAGTACTAAAAAAGTATTTTGTATGAAAAAATCATGGATTTATTACAGTTTTCTTCATTGACCAATACAAAAAATAATTAATTTCAAAAAGCAAATGGCTTAGAATTAATTAGTGTCCAACACAGAAATACAATCCTGTTTTCCCAACTTTCTAAGACAGGAATGCTTCATTACATCATGGTATTTCTTGTGTAGATATCAACATGACTCAGCAACAAAGCTCATATGAACTAAAAACTTCCACTATTTAACCTTACTCAATGGTATCATAACTTGAAAGAGACATGAAAAAATCATGACATACCATGAATGGTCAAATAATCCTTTCTACAGTTTATAGCCTGTCATAAAACTGGGGCCTTCTGTTCTGTGAAATTGTCCACAGACAAAACTGTTACTGAATTATACTTATAAAAGTTAGCATATTATATTTGGAATGCACTTGGGAAAAACATTGCACAGAAGTGTGTATTCAGAAGACATAGCAAGTTGGGTTAGAAGCCAAGTTTCTGGGTAAACCATGTATTTTTGCCACTGTTTCTTATATGTGTGACAACCTCGCAGCTAACCAGGTTAAGTTGGGGTTTCAGAAAATATTCTACAAATGTGTCTCTAGAGTGCTGGGTAATTCACTAAAACACCTAAAATAAGCTCTATTGTCTGATGTCTATGATAAGTGAATAACTCTGAAACTATTTTTCCACACATTTCAAGAAATAGAACACTACCAAAGCATGGTAAGTATACTTTACTTAGGAAATGGAGATGTGCATATCTTTTAGGAATGTCTTTGGAAATATTTATGACACTAAGGATAAGAAATACAGTCCAAGAAAACTAATATAGTTTCATAAAGTAGACATTCCAGAGTTCCAAAGATAGGGAGACATAGGGAGTAAGGTAACTGTATATATGGACTGTAGATTTATAGAGTGTTTATCTATATAATAATATACTTCCTAAGCCTACTTCCTTATTTGGGCCGATTCATATAACTGGTCTTTATTGAGTGCATAACTTCTGCCAATAGTAGGAATATGAGAACATTGACATGGTTTCTACTATTCAGGAATTTATTGTCTCTTTGGGAAATAAATGAATACACCTATCACTACAATGAAGAATAACATTAGTCGCACTCCCTAAATCTTGCTATGTATTGCTTAGGCTTTGATTTAGAGTTCCTTGGGCATACCATTGGAATAGTAATTGTGTCTCATGAAACTTTGAGTCCATTTATGGTGCCTGGAAATAAACTAAGTGTTCCATAAACAAGAGATCATCTTGTCTGAATACAACTATACCATTAACAAAAATCATTTAAGTATGTGAAGTCACTTGGCAAAAGGCTACCATAACTCCAAGACATGGTCAGGGCTTGTCTGATTTCCCCACTTTGCAGTCAATGAAAATGAAGTTTGGAAAAGATTAAGCTGATTTCTGAATATAATAAGGGGTAGAAGTAGTAGACCCTATCTTTCTGTCTCTGGAAACTCAAATCAACCAGGGGAAATGTCACATGCAACCCCACCTTATCCAAGTATAGAAATAGAAGTAATTACAATCAGTTTCATCCATAAAATATGCACTGTATTTTCTTTTTTTTTTAATTTTCATTACATTTTTATTATTTTTAAGTAGTTGTACAAAGGAGTTACCATTCAACAAGTCAGTTTATAAATGTAAAGCATCTTGATCGATGTTACAACTTCCATCATTCTCTCCCAACTCAAGCCCTCTTCTCAACTTCCTAGTTTCATAGGACATGAATTCAATATCATGATTGGTTATCCCCCCCTTCCTCTCTTCATTTGTTTATCTCCCTTTTCTTGACTCTTGACTCTAGTACTCTTTCAAGTACTAATTTCCTGGTATTCATTTTGTTGGACTGTGAATTAGTTTTTTCTAAGGAATGATACCATTTGAATGATCCCCGGTAAATACTATATTTTGGTCAATACATTTATGTGCACTTGCATGCAACTCCCCTGTCTTCTCACTACTTAAAATTGTGGGGGGGGGGGGGTGAACGCACTGTATTTTCTAGGCATTGACCACAAAGGATAAAAGAAAAGGCCAAACTGCATATAGCCCCTTTTCTCACCAAATAGCACACAACCAAAATGTTCATATAAAGAAGGCCAAGGTTGAGGTCTTTCTCTCTTTCTAACATGAGTTCCTTTGAACTTCTGTTTCTCTCTGTCTCTCTGTCTCTCTGATCTTCTCTCTCTCTCTCTCTCTCTCTCTCTCTCTCTTTGTGTGTGTGTGTGTGTGTGTCTCACTCTCTCTCACTCTTCTTTCCTCTCACACTTTTATGTTTTTAGTGAAGGTTATGGTTTGGTATTTGTTTCTTTTCCTTTTATTCCCTTACTAGGACTTGAACTCAAGGCCTTGTTCTCTTTCTTGGGTTTTTTCCCTCACAGCTGGCACTCAACCACTTACACTATACCTTAACTTCTAGCTTTCTTTTCTTCCTTTTTACTGATTTGTTGGAGATAAAGTCTCCTGTATTTGTCTCCCTGGGGTGGCTTTTCAATTTTCAGATCTTAGCCTCTTGAGGATTATAGGTTTGTGTTACTGGTATCCAGGTGCTTCCTTTTGTGTTCAAACATTTTTGGTAATACTGGTTAGGTTTGAATATTTACATATAAAGTTTAGTTTCAAACTTTTTATTCTCTTCTTTTTCTTTTACCTTTCATGCTCATTTTGTATTCTTTTAATGTCTAATTAATTTATCTTATTTTTTATTTTGAGGGTTTCCCCATGGAGACCAAACTAACTTTGAGTCAAGATCCTTCTAACTTGCCTCCTAGGTGATAGAATTATAGGCATTAGAACCATACATAACCTTTAATATTTAACTTGTAAGCTTCTTTTCCTCACCTTTTCCTTTTCATTTCTCTCTTACTGATATTTAATTCAAAAGTTCACTTTTTATTTTCTTTTAAATCTTTTAATTCTTTTCATCTATCTTGTTTCTCCTCCTTGTATTTTTCCTCCCCACTTTCTATTCTCTAATAGTATTATTCTTCAATATTTTTATTATTTTTTTCTCTTATATCCTTTTTTTTTTTTTTTTTTGTCAGTCATGAACTCTGGGCCTGAGCGCTGTCCCTCAGCTCTTCAGTTCAAGGCAAGCACTCTACCATTTGACCCACAGCATCACTTCCAGTTTTTTGATGATTAATTGGAGATAAGAGTCTTGTGGACTTTCCTTCCTAGGCTGGCTTTGAATCATGATCCTTAGATCTCAGCCTCCTGAGTAGCTAGGATTACAAGCATGAGCCACCAGTGCCCAGCACTTCCATACTTTTAATGAATATTTTTTGGTTTGTTTGATACTGTCATTGCTCCTTTTTCCTCTGTTACTGGAGCTTGCACAGCAATTACTTTTTCATTGGCTATCCCTTGATTTCGATAGCTCATTTGTTCATATGTTGAAACTGTTACTGCCAGTTACTTTTCTTCTTTCTGCCTTTTGCTAGAGATTTGTCCCTCTATCCTAAGCATGTAAGTTTAGTGTGTGGTTACTGAGCCAAAACTCAAGTCCAGTTGTGAGAAGCAGTACTTCAATTTCTTCTATTATCTAGTTTTATCTTAGCCTTTGTGAATACTTAAAGTGAAATAATATGAGATTAAAACTTTCAGCAGATGACATAGCAGATGTGCAAATCTCAGTGTAAAAACACAAAAACATGAAAATTTGACTCCTTTAAATCTCAAGATTTCCCATTAATTCTAATGATAGCAAAGTGGATGATTTGGGAGAAAATGACTGTAAGAGTGTTCAATGAAGTCATAGAAGATATGAATGTATAAATTAATGAAACCAAAAAGAATATGAAATCATATAAGTTACATAGAGAATATAATATAGGTTATGAGAGAACAATTCAATAAAGAGAGATTCTGGAAAAAATCAAATAGAAATATTCGAAACAAAAAGTCAATAACTCATATAAACCCTATTGAAATCCTCATCAATAGACTGGACCAAGCAGAACATAGGCTATCAAGTTAAGAAGACAAGGTAGATAAAGCAGAACACTAGAACAGTTACAAAAAATTAATAAGGAAGAAAAGGAACAATATACAAGATTTGGTTAACTTTGCTTAGTATAATTTTCCAAGTCTTTCCTTATGAATTAGGAAATGTCATTCTTTCTGATGGAAGCATCAAATTCCACATTTTCTTGATCTATTCATCCACTGAGGGGCATCTGGGTTGATTCCATATCTTAGCTATTGTAAACATGCTTCAAAGAACATTATTGTGCTTGTGGCTTCAATGCAGACTTGTTTGTGGCCATTTGAGTAAACGTCCATGAGTGGGATTACTGGATCATAGAGAAGCTCCATGTTTAGACTTTTGAGAAACTTCCATACTGTTCTCCAAGGCAAACCCAAAGAAACATAGACCATATAGTTTCCTTCATTTCTAATCATTAGAATGTGCCTATAACTCTACAAGGAAATCGAATGGATAGTAAAAGACAAATAATTACACATGGATATGATTAATTAAACAGCATTTGTGATCACAAGGGCTCAATAGCTGTGTGCATATAATCATACAATATGATGTATATCGAAATGAACTCCAAGAAATGGAAACAAGAGATGTTATTATTATATTGTTTGCAGTTCTTCTCTTTGGTTTGTTCCATTTTCACTGTTTTTGATTTCTATACCCTTGGTCTGGCTATATAAGCTTATCTGATTTGGGGAGAGGGAGGGAAAGCACAAAAAAAGTGGTGTAAAGGGTGAACCAATTCAGCAGTGATACTCACTAGACACTAAGTTGGAAATAGACTATACAACGTAGAGGGAAGAAGGAAGGAGGGATAAAAACTGGGAGAAAATAAGGGAGGGGTGACATTGTGCAAAAAAAAAAAAATACGTTCATTACCTGACATATGTAACTGCAATCCCTCTGTATATCACCTTCACAATAAAATTTAAATGAACAAATAATAAAGACATCACTAAATGACCAAACTTATGAATCTTGAGCATAGATGAAAGAAAAGAGGTAGCCAGGTTCCGGTGGCTCATGCCTGTAATTCTAGATACTCAGGAGGCTGAGATCTGAGGATCACAGTTCAAAGCCAGCCTAGGCAAGTAAGTCCATGAGACTCTAATCTCCAATAAAACATCAGAAAAAATGGAAGTGGCACTGTGGTTCAAGTGGTTGAGCACTAGCCTTGAGCTGAAGAGCTGAGGGACAG
Source organism: Dipodomys spectabilis (assembly GCF_019054845.1). Lineage (NCBI taxonomy): Eukaryota > Metazoa > Chordata > Mammalia > Rodentia > Heteromyidae > Dipodomys > Dipodomys spectabilis. Next base: position 23,367,105 of record NW_024870709.1, on the reverse strand, counting down.
CCTCAGGCCCAGAGTTCAAGCCCTAGAATTGATAGAAAGAAAGGAAGAAAGAAAGAAAGAGAAAGAAAGAAAGAAAGAAAGAAAGAAAGAAAGAAAGAAAGAAAGAAAGAAAGAAAGAAAGAAAGAAAGAAAGAAGGAAGGAAGGAAGGAAGGAAGGAAGGAAGAAAGAAAGAAAGGAAGAAAGAAAGAAAGAAAGAAAGAAAGAAAGAAAGAAAGAAAGAAAGAAAGAAAGAAAGAAAGAAAGAAGGAAAGAAAGAAAGAAAGAAAGAAGGAAAGAAAGAAAGAAAGAGAAGAGGTATAAACCAAAAGAATAATAAATATATTCAATAATGGAAGAATAGTTATCAAATCTTGGGAAAGAGATGGAAATCCAGGAACAGGAAATTTTACAATTCCCAGTAGACACGGCCAGAGAAAAAATATTTATCTATCATAACCACTTAAAATGTTTAATGAAAAAGCAAAAACATTGAAAATGGCCAGAGCATTTTCAAAACAAAAATTCTACAGACTACGGAGGAATGGAAAGCTATGTAGAAGAATAATAACTGCCAACCTAGACTGATACTAGATGTCTACTTTCTCACTCCATACCTAAAAAGAAAAAAAGATGCAACTTAATTTGGTTCAAAAACCCTAGTGTCCTTGAACAAAAGGTTTAAATTAACTGGAACAAAATATAAGGGAACACCTTAGGATATAGTATTATTACTGAGTAGAGTCTCAATTGCTCAGGAAGTAAGAGCAAGAACTGACAAACGGGATCATATCAAATTAAAAGCTGCTCTACAACAAATAAAATAATTTACAAAGACAGTCAACAGATTAGGAGAAAATCTTTAAAAGATACTAATCTCCTACATTAACATTTAAATACATAAAGAACTCAAAAGTTGAGGCTGGGGGTTTAGCCCAGCGGAAGGGCATCCGCCCAGCGTGCACAAGGCCCTGGGTTTGGTCCTCAGCCCTGGAAAAAGAAAAAAGAAAAAAGAAAAGAACTCAAAAGTTAAGCATGAAAATATCAATTAATTTAGGTAATACATAAATGAATGAACAGACATTTCACCAAAAAAAAAAAATACAGATGAGCAACAAATGAAATTTTGAAACATGAATGTTTCAAATCTTTATCCATGGGGGAATAAAAATCACAACTCCAATGAGATTTCATCTTAACCCTATCAGAATTCCTGCTGTTAAAAAAGAAAAGAAAATATATGTTGAAAAGGCTACAAGTATAAAAGAAATACTTATATACTTTTGGTGTAAATATAAATTAGTACCTTTCATCACTTAGAAATCAGGATAGAGTTTAAAAAAAAAAGGAAGAAAACAATAGATCAAAAAACATGATATATATATACATACATACACACATACATACATACATATATAATGCAATTTTATTCACCCATTAGAAAGAATGAAATTGTACCATTTGTAAAAAAATGGAAAGAAGACTTGGAAAAAATTATGTTAAATGAGGTAATTCAGGGCCTGAAAGACAAAGATTGTGTTTTCCCTTTTATTTGGAAGCTAGATTTAGTTTGTAAACTTACATGTAAATACATTGGGTATGCAAGTGTATACAAATATATTAGTTGAAATATGGTAGATTCAAGGGAGAACTCACACAGTGTAATTCCTTAGAACTGCAAAGTCAAAATTCAGTATCATCAGGAAGTTGATACACTAAAGGGGTGGGGTGTAGTCAAGGGGAAAGTACTGAACAAATGAAGAGGAAAAGAGGGGAAGAATGCACTCAAGAATCCAACATATCTCCTACAAAATTAAAACAACTGAGCAAAGGAGTAGGTAGAGGAAAAATGGGAAAGAATGTTGAAAGGGTGTGACATTGACTATTCATTCTTTGTTAAATGAAAACTCCTTTGTACAACTAATTAAAGATAAATAAAAAATATCAAAAGAAAAAATGAACATATGGTCCACATGGGGCAAACTTAGTACTCCAAAGTATACTCCTGAAAGAATCATCCACAAAGATATACTCTACACCAGTATTTATTGAGGCACTATTTACAATAGTCAAAACATGGAATCACCCAAAGATAAATTGATAAAGAAATGTAATGTACATTCTGATATACACAATGTCATTTTACTAAGCCATAAAGAAGGATAAATCTATGTCGTTTGCAGGAAGATTTATAGAAAGGGAGAGCATCATGTTAAGTGAAATGGAGCCACACTGAGCAAGACAATTATCATGTTTTCTGTCATACATGGAATCTAGGAAAAAATCATGAAAGAGATAGGGAGCTGTTAGAAAAAAATGAAGAGAGGAGTGGGTAAAGAAAGATTGGTAATGAGGGATGAACATTATAAAAGTATATATAAAAATATCATAAGATCCATTAATGTATACAATTATTATGTCCTAATAAAAGTATTGATTGAAATAAAAAATTATAGAAAATCATCTTCATATTGGTTTAGAAAAGAGTCTGAAATTCCTTCTCTTCTAAAAGAACAAGAAGAACTTTTCATACTATTCGTACTACGAAGTTTACAATATTCTTATTGCAAGCTACGCTCCTGGATGGCGAACAGACTCTGCGCTCCTCACAGCCAAGTCTCCACCCAGTACCCCCGCATTGCCTAGACAACTGGCACATCTGGAAGAGGTCACATATGCATCTGCTGAGGTCACATCTGGATTCAATGTGGCCAAACCTTTCCCAGCCCCTATCCAAGATAAGGCCTAGGCCAGGGCCAGATGCCCCTTTTCCCAGATGCGTGGGGACAGCCAGAACAATGAATAAACCTACCCCTTATCTGAATACCACGTGCCGTGGTGTGGCTCTTACTCCACCACCTCTTCCTTAAAAATTAATCACTTATGAAGTCGGTGACAGTGATCATTTGTTAACAAAATATTAAAAAATAATTTTAGTAACCTACCATATGCACTACTGTTTATATGGTTACTATTGAAAATTTTAGTTATGGTTGTGATATGCAATGTGGATAAATTCTTGTTATAATTTCAAATGAGAAAATCATATAAAATCTTATATTACGATACATAATAATGAGTGAATACACATAGGGAAAAGATTGGCTAGAAATAAAACTATTAGTATTGGTTGCCAATAGGTGGTAGGAATATGCAAGATTTTCTTATACTTTTAATTTCCAATTTTTATTATGGTGTTATTATAAAAATTAAAGATCTTGCTGGGCACCGGTGGCTCAAGCCTGTAATCCTAGCTACTCAGGAGGCTGAGATCTGAGGATTGCGATTCAAAGCCAGCCTGGGCAGGAAAGTCCGTGAGACTCTTATCTCTAATAAACCACTCAGAAAACCGGAAGTGGTGCTGTGGCTCAAGTGGTAGAGAGCTAGCCTTGAGCTGAAGAGCTGAGGGACAGGGTTCAGGCCCAGAGTTCAAGTCCCATGACCGATAAAAAAAAAAAAATTAAAGATCTTGATGCCTGTATATTTCAGAATATTTTTCCCAATATTTAAACTAATTTATATTGCATCCAACACTGGGTATCAGAGGACAAGCAGGCTTTTACTGATATACTCATGAGTTGCACATACTTGAAGTGGTTGAATTGCCAAAGTTATGTCATCTAAGAAGATGCAGACTAAATGGCAATAGAAAACTCAGAAAAATACTAAATAGCTCTCTATTGCACTTTCTCCTATGTTAGTGGTAAGATTCTTAATGAATGTTTTGAAGTATGATAGTTAAATTTATGTATAATTGTGACTGGATTATAGGATGCTATTATCTGGTTGAAAGTTATCTCTAGTATGTCTTTGAGAGCATTTTTTTGAAAGATAAGCATTTGAATTAGTAGACTGACTATAGTAGATTGCTCTTCAAAATGTAAATAGGTATCATACTATCTGTTGAACACAAAGAAGAAAATGGAAGAAGTCACTGATTCTCTGCCCAAATGTATTATCTAAGTCTATTTTTTTTTTCAGGTAAGGTAGGTTTATTCATCGCTCTGGCTGACACCAGGCCATGTTGGCCTGCCACACAGCTGGGAAAGGCCTGGGAAAGACCTGGGAAAGAGGTGGGAAAGAGCTGAGAAAGAGTAAGAAAAGAGCTAGAAAAGAGAAGAGAGAGTTAGGCAAGGGCTGGGAAAGAGGTGGGAAAGAGAGAGCTGGTTAAGAGGAGTTCTGGGCCTGGGCTAGGCCTTATCTAAGGTATGGGTGGAGAAAGGTGTGGCCACACCAAATTCAGAAGTGACCTCAGAGGATGCAGATGTGACCTCTTCCAGGTGTGCCAGTTGCCTAGGTAACGCAGGTGCTGGGTGGAGACTTTGCTGTGAGGAGGGTGGAGTTGACTTGATGAGGGTAGAGTCTGCTCGCCATCCAGGAGCAGACCTAACATTCCAGCCTTTTAATAATCATGAAGTAGGGCGGGGATTCTCTCTGGCTACTTCCTGCTGACAAGGGGCGTTGACATTAGGGGTAAAAGGCTGGAATTTGGTCTCCTCCCAGAGAAGGCAGCTAGCAGCAGCTGTTCCTTGGTGGAGTGAGTCCTTAGATGAAGTCTGGAGAAGTCTCATGAGGCATTGAGGGGCTGGAAAAATAAATACTAGAGAGCAAATAAATGGCAAGAGGAAGGATTTGGGGCTGAAAATGTTGGTAGAAATGTCCCTAGCTACTTCTAACATCTGGCGACTAGGTAGAGGAGAAGTCAGGTAACAAAGGCAAGAATATAAATTCTTGTCCAGTTAATAGGTAGACAGGTATGGACACTAGATGGGCAGGCTTCTTACTTATATTGACCTCCCGGCTCTGGTTAATTTTGAAAGGGCAGGCACAAAGTGGCTGATGTGACATCATCTCCTCTTAGTCCTCTCCATGTTCCCTTGTTCCCCAGACTGGCTGAGTGTAGGTGCTCATTTCTGGGATGGCTTGTCCCAGTTGGTATTCAAGGAGGATTGAACTCAAGGCCTGGGCACTGTCCCTGAGCACTTCTGCTCAAGGCCAGCACTGAACCACTTTGAGTTATAGTACCACTTGCAGTGTTTACTGGTTTATCTAAGTCTATTATCTTTTCCTTTCTTCAGCACTTCTGGTTCTCAGGCATTTAGACATAAACTGGAATCAATACCTTTGGTTCCCAGGATTCTTTTCCCTTTCTAACCAGGCAGTGGGATACTGCCTTTCCAAGTTTCTAGGTTACATATGGTAAATTGAGGACTTCTTAGCTTTCATAATCATTTGAACTAAAATCTTTTATTAGTTAAGTAGGAAACTTGTCCAAAGAAATAGAACCAATGACAGATAGATAGATATTGATAGATACATGTATACATACATAATTATAGAGGAATATAGAAATCGAATATAGAAATCGAATAGATATAATGTATGCAATTATATATACATTATGCGTATATAATTGTGATACAAAGTAATAGTTCATATATAATATATATTGCACATACACATATATATTTACCTTGCATATTCATATATCTGTATTCTATTGGTTCTGTTTGCCTAGAGAGTTTACCTAATGAACTAATACATCAGATATTCATGCCACTAAAAATGTATATGTTTTCTGCTTTATGGTATCCTAGACTAGGTCTTGACATTTGGCTTAATACATATCTAAAATTTTGAGCGCCATACTATGCCTTTATAAAAATAAATATATAAAGCAAATCTTACTCATTTTCCTATAAACTTTTATTAAACACACATTTACTTCTGATTTCCTAGGAAAAAAGTACAAAACTTTGTCATCATTAATACGTTTGAAGAACTTGCAAACTATAAACATGCAAATCTTGAGAAAAACTAATAAATTTTTTAAGAGGGGAAAAATTCTATTCATCATTATTTTGCTTAATTCTATTATACAATTCCTTTACACTCTAGAGAGAAGTGATTCAAATAGGAAAAGTAAGATGTGAATGCATGACCTCCATTCCAAAACCACATTCTCTGGAAGCCATTGTAGGGTTTGTTTTAAACCTCATGCACCAGCAATCACTATCTTGGAAAAGCTTGCTTTAGCATCAGTCAAACAGCAGGAGGAGGTTTCTTTTTGTTTAAGCACAGCCTTGAGAGAGAAATCAGAGGTAACTTGAAGTAAGGGATCCTACTAACACACTACTTTTGCCCACATTCAGGGGCCTTCCCAGATGTAGCAAGGGCAGAAATTAAGTGCCAAGAAAAGCCTTTAAGGCTCAGTTAAGACCAATGAGACGTTGGAAAATACTGAGCAAAAAGCAATACCCCAAACCAGCAAGGATCTGAAAATCCTGAATACAATATATTCTCACAGATCTTTCTGATTATGTTTGGTGCATAATTAGAACTTTTTCACCAGGAACATTTGGCCCTCTTTTGAAGTAGGAAGGCAGAAGACAACAGGGATTATTTTGTAAAAGAAAAGCCTACTAACTAAAAAGATGAACTATCCCCAAAATCATAATTTTAAAACGTAAGTAAAGGAGTAACTATCTTTGGGGTAATCTTTATTTCTTTTCCCTTTTTCTTTTTTGCAGTAAACAGACTTGAATTAACTGAAAAGTCAACATATTGAAATCATAGAATGAGCTGGGCACTGGTGGCTCATGCCTATAACCCTAGCTACTCAGGAGGTGAAGAGCTGAGGATTGTGGTTCAAAGCCAGCCCAGGCAGAAATATCCATGGGACACTTTATCTCCAACAAGCTACTCAGAGAAAGCCAGAAGTGGTGCCATGGCTCAAGGGGTAGAGCATTAGCCTTGAACAAAAGAAAATCAAGTACAGCACCCAGGACCGAAGTTCAAGCCTCAGGATTGTCTCTCTCTCTCTCTCTCTCTCTCTCTCTCACACACACACACACACACACACACACACACACACACACACACACACACGAGTGAAATCACAGAATGTAAGAACAATGAGCCTTCAGGGTCATTTTCTTATGAAGTCACTGAGACTTAGGTTTAATTCCCACCTTGCAATGAAACTGCTTGTTGGGATCAGAATATTTGTAGGCATCTTTCATTTTCAAATACAACTTTGGGGTTCTCAAGCCCTATTTCAATGTTCCATTGTCTCTGAGGGATATGGTGGCAAAGAATAGCCAAGAGGTTGTTTCTGACACTTTGTCAAGAAAAGTAGCCTACTGCTTAGGAGATAAAGGAAGCTATAAAAAGTGGAAAAAATGCTTTCCTCGCTCAATTTTGTCATTTCATTTGTAATGAATTTCAAAGGTGTCATATGCTTCCTTATGTTCTCTCTCGGAATTATGTAGCATAGATGACTAGCTATCTGTAAACTCTAAAATAAAAGGGATTCACAGTTTGGAAGGAAACATTCTTATAATAGTATCATTTATTTTTAAATCCATTGTAGAATAAAATCAAATTTGATTTTTCTCTAGACTGCTTAAACTTGATTTAGATCCTTATCGAAAGATAAGAGAGATGAGCCTGGAATTTTCATCTTGTTCCTAACGGTCCTCATACTTTGGAAGTTAAGATTTTTTTTGTTGTTTAGTTTCTCTAGTTCAACAACATGGTTTTATTTTTAACCTTTATAATTCCCAGAAATCTTTGATTCTAAAATTTGTTAAAATCAGAATTAACCTAAAAGTGCCTATTTTGGCCCTGATATTATCTATCAAATGCAAATGTTCAGTTAAGCCTCAACAGGGCCTCTTGTTCTAGGCATGATTAATGTGGCCTCCACTCCTTTCCCACTTCCTCTCTCTGAAGTGGAAAGTAGGCCTACACTACAGCCTAAGTAAACAGAAACTTTCTTCATTCTACTGTTAAACATCGTAGTTTTTAGACTATATTGATTAAAAGCATATTTTAATCATACTTAAAGTAATGTCTTTTACTTCCCAAATATAATAATAATAACATTCTCCAAATCTTGGTTAAGCTCTTCTCTTCCAAAAACTACTAACCAAATAGCCAGTCAGAAGAAAATCAACAACGCATGCTTTGCATGGAAGAATGTACAATGAGTCGGACTTGAATAATCAGGAACATTAAATGAAATTAAAGGTAAATGTATGAGTATAAACATCCTTGTTTCTCAGATCTTAGACATTATAGTGTATTTCTTTTCATCTTCCCTAATTTGAGAGACTATGGCTACATCACTCATTGTTAATTCGTGTGCAGTACTTTTTCTAAATCTCACACTTCTATACCTTTGCCTTTGGGCTGTATGTCTTCAAATGAATGTCATAGCGATCATAACGAAGGGTAGATAAGCTTAAGGAGACTAGAAGCTTTAATACTACATAGCAGACTACCTTTCATGAAAAGCCTTCAATCTGATTTTCATTGTCTAATAGATAGGTTTTTCTTTATTGTGGAGGGGGAAGAAATGGACCTTTTTCACATGTCTAAACTGCATCTGTGATTAAGTCTGGCTAGTCCCTATTCATCCACAGACAACATGAAATTAGTCCCCTCTCTTCAAATTCATACAGGTGCAAGACTGGCAAAATTGAACCCAGAAGCCATTTACCTGGAAAGGAATCTTTAAAAGCACATCAAGTGTTTTCATTGTTCCAGTTGAATTTGACTTAGGCATTTTGGACAATCTAGCCAACTCTTATTTCCACATGATACATATAGCACCATTCTCCTCATTTTACTTCTCCCCTCTACATTTCATAATCTATGAGTATTTTAAACTATTTGACTATATAGTATTTCTGAGGAATAAAATAAAACAAATGAAAGAATCTCATAATTGCTGGGCATCAGTGGCTTTCGCCTGTAATCCTAGCTACTCAGGAAGCTGAGATCTGAAGATTGTGGTTCAAAACCAGCGTGAGCAGGAAAGTCCATGAGACTATTAGCTCCAATAGACCACCAGACAACCGGAAGTGGTGCTGTGGCTCAAGTGGTAGCATGCTAGCCTTGAGCTGAAGAGCTGAGGGACAGCGCTCAAGCCCAGAGTTCAAGCTCCACCACCGACAAAATAAAAGGAATCTCATGATTGCCAGTGTCCACACGTTGTCTTTTACCTGCTCTCATTTTTGCATGTAAATAGATTTCTGGCTTGTAATTACAAGAACGAAATGTTCTTACTCCTATGTTAATCAACAACATATTTTAGTGCTTTAAGACGGAAATATTTATAATTATAAAATCTAATATTGGATAAATATAATGAAAAGAGAGAATTAAATTTGCTATTATATTAACAGGGATTTGAGATTATATCCAATTTCAAAATCTAATATTGAGGAAAAACTAATGAAAAGAATATTTAAAGTTTTCTGAACAAAATCTAGAATGATAAGTAGACTGTTCTGCCTTGATACAAGGACAAGTCTAAGTTGATGCCAGAATTTAATCTATAGTACCTGAGTATCTGACTATCTTTTCTTTAAATGAGTCTAACCTTTCCAGAAACAAGAAATTTACATCTTATTTATCTAAACATTACTAGAAAATTCTACTCACTATACATAGTAAAATGCCTCTAAAATTTTTCTTCTAGTTACCCACATTGAACTTGTCTTTCTATAAAACACCACAACTCCTTCTTCAAAGCATAACTACCCAAGATTTTTTTCCTATCCTTCACACATGTATTTTTCCCATAAATAGGGCACTTCACTCAGTAGAGAAAAGGTTGATGCAAGTTTTACCTTTAAATATTTCATAAAATATTATCTAAATCCTTTAATAAACTTGCATAAAGAAGAAGATAAGACAAATTCTAATTTAACCTTTCTTTTTGGGTCCACACAATCCTATGGAAATTAAAAGCAAGCCTTTTCAACTCACATTATTGGCACTGATTTTCTAAGGCTTGAATTTCAGGGTTTCAAAACAAAATTTTGGTGCCAGCTGGTCCCATGGCGGGAAGAAAAGCAAATGAAACCACCGAGACGTGCCAGTTTTAATTCGATTTCCGGCCCAGCAACCAACCTTGGTATGAAAATAAAACCCCATACTCAACAATCCTTCTTGTAGTTACCAATAAAAAATGCCCACCCACCCCCCCCCCAAAGAAAACTCATCAACATTCTTCCAAATGCAACCAGTGACTATAATAAACTTGTCGGAAGGAGGGCTGCAAATGGCTGTGTCTTTTTAGGGCTAGACAGCATGGCAGGGCACATCGCAGATTGCATGTGTGGGTATAAGGAAGAACAAAGGAAACTGAGCTTTGACTTGGAATATAAAACTCTAGTCCTGAAGCAGAATTTGTACTTAATTGAATCTAACAGCTTTAACAGGGCCTTTTGGTAGAAATGCTTTTACTTCTATCCTGTGCTTCCGTAATTGATTTAACATGCATTGGGATGGGCACTTAAAGTCCGGAATCCTGAACATCAAAACAGAAACACCAACATGGGATACAATGCAGTGTGTCAGGTCCAAAATATACAGAACATAGGAAACATTAAAGAAACACAATGAAGAATTGATCCTGCCTTTGAAGCAGGATAAAAGATGTTTGCTTATTTCCAAATAACAGTGTCTTTTCATTTTATGTGCAAATATTTTCTTAACAACAACTCCAAGAACTGAACTGATGGCTTATTAGGATGAAGTATACTTCTTCTTATGAAGTATACTTATAAGAGGATACAAAAATAGCACATAGATGATTTTTTGGTGATCTTTAAGAACTAAATCTAAATTACTTATGATTAATGATTATCGACACTGCTATGGGGAATGGTCACAATTTCCAAGTTTCCTATCCTGCTGAGAATATTCCTACACTCTTAGGATTTCAAATACACATTCTATAAGGTTCTTTCAATTTTTATCATTTGAAATGGCTTTGAGGGGATCCTCAGCTGTGAGGTTTTTCTCATTTGGATGAGGCAAGGTAGGTGGTATGGGGTTGGGAGGATGACTTAAACAATGGCTAAAGAATTATACTGCACCAAGGCCCTGGGTGCAATCTCCAGGAACTGCACAGAGAAAAAAAGGGGGAAAGGGAATAAGAAAAGAAAATAGGAGTGTTCAAGATGTAAGTTACCTAAGAATTCGAATTTCATCATTTTCAATATCAATTTTCCTTTATAATTGTCACAGATGGTTACTTTTTCTCAAAGTTGAATAGAAAGCATCTAAGTATGAATCTATCATTTCTGAAAAAGACAAACAAGCTGGATAATTAAAATGTCTACTGACAACAAAGTTTGCAGCCAAATTATAGAATTATAGATGACTCACAGTTTATTTTTGTTGTTTTCCTTTTTATATTGTCAGTTTACCTTTTGTCTAAATTATTGTTATAATTATAACTTATTGAGCCTACTTATATTTTGAATTAAAGGAAGATATGAATTCAATTAAATTAGGTATTTATGGAACTTATAATATAGTATACTTATGGGACTGACAAAGATCTCTGCAAAGTTAAAAAAGAATATGACCACAATTTAAAAAAAACTGAGCTTTGAAAATTTAAGACAAGATATGAAGTTAGTGGAAGTAAACGGTTGCATTTAGAGAATGAGAATAATGTATTTTTTGAAAAGTACATTTGTTAATGATTTTTTTTAATCGCCCTTAGCTAGTTGGCCTAGGAAGAAGGCTATACCACTGCCTCCAATATTCCCTTAAGTACTTGCTCTCCCCACGATCCTCACTTCTGCTACCTCCCCAGGGTACTGATGGTTAAGTACTCTGATCTTGCTTTAATTTTCAGGAGAATGGAGAAGACAAGAAGAAGTAGAGTTCTAGTAGGAAAAACAGCCTTTCTAACCACTTTGCTATTCTCTCTGCCTATTCCTACATGGTGCTACATTGCAAAAAAAAAAAAAAGTGAGATATGAATATTTAGTGCACCAAATACTCTTTACATATTTTATACTTTAGAAATTAAGCTTAGAGTCCATTAACATGTTCTAATCCACCTAACTATTATGACCGGTTCCTTATCCAAAAATTCACCTTTTCCTTTATAAAGTAGTATCCAAGACAAAACAGACCTTAGCAGATTTTACTCGATATTTCAATTTTATATATATTTAAATTCTGAAAATATAGTTAATTTTGAAAATGAGTGATTCCCTTTCCTTCTAATTGGTCAGATTTGATGGTTTCAAATTCTTTGTTGGAGCTTTTAGATCTTGTATGGACTTCTTTACCTCCTTAATTTAGATCTTGTATGGACTTCTTTACCTCCTTAATTTGGTTTTCAGTGTTCATCTCAAATCCCTTAGTTGATTGGTTATAGTTTCATTGGACTCCCTTCCCTTTCGTTGGACTTCATTCAGCATTCCCTTTGTGGCTGTACATATGATATGACTATATAAGGTGATGGTCAAATGAAATGAACCCCAGGGACACAAGAGCTTTTATCTTTCTTGCTGTTGTTTTTAATATACTTATAATGTACTATGTGGGTTTTTTTGTTTCTTTTGTATGTTCTTCCCCCATGGTATAATGCTTCTTTTCACTGTATTTAATTCCAGTGCCCTGCATCTTGTATATACACTATCTAATATGGAGAGGGGAAGAGAAATAACCAAATGGATACAGAAACAAGGATACAGTTTGACCCATTGTAACAATGAGATGTACATGACACTATATTGAAAACAAACTTCTTTACAACTTGGGGTGGGGGGGAGCGAGGAGTTGGGGATAGTAGGGGGAAAATGGAGGGGGTAACAATGCTCAATAGGAAATGTACTCATTACTTACTCATGTAACTATAACCCCTCTGTACAGTATCTTTACAATAAAAATATATATTTAAAAAAAGAGTCTCATGGACCTTCCTACCTGAGCTGGCTTCGAACCATGATCTCTGATCTCAGCCTCCTGAATAGTGTTTTCTCTGGGTTGGGGTTTGAGATTTATCTATAAAATGAAGACTGGATGAAATTATCTAAAGGTTACTTTTTATCATTGTTTGACACAATAATACACAGCACACTGGTCATTGTAATTTTGCCCACAAATATAACAAATATATATATATATATATATATATATATATATATATATATATATATATACTTTTTTCCTCCTACTCTAGAAGCTAATGTCAACTCTGATCTGGCTGACACAACAGCTTTCTTACAGTTCTGGATTCTTCAATTTTTGTGTCTTTCCAGTCCATTCGCTATACAGACACAGACTTCTTTTACTATAGAAGTTGAGTCATATTAAACTTCCACTTCAAAACCCTCAATGGTTTCTTTTTTTTTTTTTTTTAATTTTATTTTATTTTATTTGAGAACATACTGTACAGAGGGGTTACAATTACATGGGCAGGATAATGCATACATTTCTTACCAAGCATTGCAGCCTCCTCCTTTGTTTACCCTTCACCTCCCTTCCCAGCCTCCCCCTTCCCTCCCACCCAATCATACCCCCCCACCCCCCCCACCCACCGACATTGTAAAGCTGGTTTTGACATGACATTTTGTACTTCTCATTGTTGCAACAGGTCCACCTGAATCCTTAAACGACTTGTTTGTCCCCATCTCCTCCACATGTTATACTGACATCAAATATAGTGAAAGCGGGGGTTACACTGTGGGGGAGGGACATACAAAGCAACAAAGAAATAATCTTCTAAATGCGTTAGAAACACATGCATGAAAGAAACAAAAACATTAAAATACATATTTGAGGTTTCGTTTTCCTAACATCACATTATCTGACTTTTTCCGCTTGACTCATACCTATACTAGATATTGCAAATAAGGGAAACCATGGGACCTATGTTTCTTTGGGCCTGGCTTACTTCACTTAATATAATTTTTTCCAAGCCTTTCCATTTCCTAACAAATGGGGCAATGTCATTCTTTCTGATGGAGGCATAGAATTCCATTGTGTATATATACCACATCTTCTTGATCCATTCATCTACTGAGGGGCATCTGGGTTGGTTCCATGTCTTAGCTATGGTAAATAATGCTGCAATAAACATAATTGTGCTGGTAGCTTTAGTGTGGCCTTGTTTGTGATCATTTGGGTAAATGCCCAAAAGTGGGATTGCTGGGTCATTGGGGAGCTCTATGTGGAGTCTTTTGAGGAACCTCCATACTGCTTTCCAAAGTGGTTGAACAAGTTTACATTCCCACCAACAATGAAGTAAGGTTCCTTTCTGTCCACATGCCCTCCAGCATCTGTTGTTGTTAGAGTTCTTGATTTTTGCTGTTCTAACTGGAGTGAGGTGATATCTCAATGTTGTTTTGATTTGCATTTCTTTTATGGCTAGGGATGTTGAACATTTCTTCATGTGTCTATTGGCCATCCTTCTTTCTTCTTCAGAGAAGCTTCTCTTTAAGTCTTTCACCCACTTACTTATTGGGCAGTTGTTTCTTTGAGGATTTGTTGTTGGGTGGTTTAATTTTTTGAGTTCCAAGTATATTTTAGATATGAGACCCTTGTCCGTTGTATGGCTAGTAAAGATCTTCTCCCAGTCCGTGGGCTTTCTATTGATCTTGCTAGCTATGTCATTTGCCCTGCAGAAGCTCTGCAACCTTATACAATCCCATTTGTCCAGCCTTTCTTTGATTTGTTGTGTTTCTGGGTCTCTATTTAGAAAATTTCGGCCTGAGCCAAGGAGACCCAGGGTTTCTCCTATTCCATCCTGTAATGTTTTCAGAGTGTCTGCTTTGACTTCAAGGTCTTTGATCCATTTGGAGTTGATTCTGGTGCAGGGTGATATATAAGGATCTAGCTTTAGTTTTCTACATGTAGTTAACCAGTTTTGCCAGCACCATTTACTGAAGAGGCTGTCTGTCTTCCATTCTATTGTTTTAGCTCCCTTATCGAAGATTAGATGGCTATAGGTCTGTAGGTTCATTTCTGGGTTTTCAATTCTATTCCATTGGTCCTGAGGTCTGTTCTTATGCCAATACCAAGCTGTTTTGATTACTATGGCTTTATAGTAGAGTTTGAAATTTGGTATTGATATTCCTCCAGCAGTGTTCTTTCCGTTGAGGAGCGTTTTTGCTATTCGGGGTCTTTTATTGTTCCATATGAATTTTTGGATTGCCTCTTCTATTTCCTTGAAGAATGAGGGTGGAATTTTGATAGGTATTGCGTTGAATTTGTAGATAGCCTTGGGAAGTATTGCCATTTTCACGATGTTAATCTTTCCAATCCAGGAGCATGGGAGGTTTTGCCATTTCTTAAGTTCTGTGTTGATTTCCTTTTTCAAGATTTTAAAGTTTTCATCATAGAGGTCCTTCACTTCTTTAGTGAAGTTAATTCCTAGGTATTTTATTTTTTGTGGGGCTATTACAAATGGAGTTGCTTTCCTAATTTCAGCCACACTTTTCTCATTGTTGGCATACAGAAAAGCCATTGATTTTTGGGGGTTAATTTTATAACCTGCTACTTTGCCAAAGTTTTGAATCAGCTTGAGTAATTTGGGAGTGGAGTCTATGGGATTCTTTAAATACAAGATCATGTCATCTGCAAAGAGGGAGAGTTTTATTTCTTCTTTCCCTATTTGGATCCCCTTTATGTCTGCATCTTGTCTTATTGCTGTAGCTAGGCATTCTAATACTAGATTGAAGAGGAGTGGAGAGAGTGGGCATCCTTGTCTTGTTCCTGAGTTAAGAGGAAATGGCTTTAGTTTTTCACCACCCTCAATGGTTTCTTATTTTATTTATATAAAATATAAGCAAAGGAACTGTGCGCCACACCAACTCCAGAAGCCTGTCCTGCCTCTCTTTGCTACTCTTTCTCTCTTGCTTGTGCTGCTCCACCAGTACTGGACTGTTTTCACCTGCAGGTATTTCCTAATGACATCATTTTGGGCAAATGACCTCACTTCTCTGTGACCCACTTTTTCATTCAATGTTCACATGATTGGGTTTTTTTTTTCCCTCATCCCTAGAGATAAGCCTTTGCAAATGTTTCTGCCTAAAGCCAATGTTCTTCCCCTATTGTTTTCTGTCTTATAATCTTTTTAAAATTCTATCATTGATCTTTGCTAACTCATTCAATCTCAATACTTATTGGATTTATGTTTTACTCATTCCCTGTTGTCTTTTTTGTGTTTGTTTGTCTTATTTAGTATGATATCCTAGGGCATAGCAAGTTTCTTACCATATAGTGGACATTTGATATTTACTGAGTGAATTAGTCACTTGGGAATGGAATTGGGAGCAAAAAAATCTCTACTTTGCTCTAGACAGCATGTGTGTTATTTACAAAGAATCTTTAATATGAACAAATAGCCAATGACTGTGATGAATTAGTGGAACTAGAGGAAGAAGATTAATAATGCTAATGTGGCTAAAAGAAATTGCTCTTCCTCCAGAGGTATGGTAGAGAGAGAACTTTTCTCTCTGCCTGGGAACCTCCACATACTTGGTGCCTCATTCTTGAAATGTAAAGCATACAAAAAAGCAGCAACTTCCAAACCTTTTTAGAGTCTCCCTTTATCTTTTCCAGGAAAGAATTATAGGGATAAGTAGGCAAATCTTCTTTTTTTTAGAAAGTTCTTTGTGAAGTCTAGCCTTCAAGTGAAGAATAATGAAAGAGATGTGACATAAAATAACTGCTAACATGAATCTATCCTCTGAGCATTGTGAAGCTTCCCTAGAAACAGCAGAGAAGAAACTCTTTCCATTTCCCTCCATAGGAACACTTAACAATTACTTCCTTGGGAAAAGGCTCCTCCAAAATCCAAACATTAAACTGAAAAGACCTGTTTTATCCCTTCTCATCTTCAAAGTCAATTATATCATTAAAATAATTGACTAAAATTGAAATGCAAATGCTTCCTCTTTTAAGAAGTGATCATCAAGCAAGTGCTGTCTTAGCACCACCCTGTTTTAACTTTATGTTCCTGAAAACACTTTATGCAAGTGTGTAACTACAAATTTTGACCAATTACTTTGCTTGACTGAAAGGAGTAGGTTATTTCTTCTGGCTAATAGCTGCCGATTTAATGACCTACCTTTTTTTTCTCTTTGTTTAGATATGTTATCAACTGTAGCTTTCTTCCAATCTATTGCAAAGCAAGAGCTCCAAGTCATTTCAAAAACTTTAATAAAATCTCCTGAGAATTTTGTGAATGTGTCTTCCTGGTAGGCAATTGCTATCATTCCTAATGAAAAAAAGAATCCTTAGTATAATTACAATATGTCCTACTGGAACCTACTTAATTAGTAAATTCTCTTCAAGTTTATTATTAGCCTATGAGGTTGTTGATGCCATGGGTCTGGTTTGATTTCATTACTTCCTTCCCAGAGCCTGTAGTTGTCAGGTAATTTCTCACTAATATCACATGGTAATTTCTTACTACATATTAGATGAGTAAATGAGTCGCAAAAAATTTGAACTATCACGATGCTTACTAATTTCTACAAATGGTATGGAATTAAAATTGTAACCTATAATAACTCTAGTGATATTCACTCTAGGACCACAAAGATTACTTACTTCATATTGAACATTTTCATAGGTGAAAAATAAGATCCCAAATAGGTTAAAGAATTTGACTAAGTTTCCATCTTACTAGCTAGAATTACAATCCCAATTTCAATACCCCTTCAAAGTGTGCTGTAATATTTGGGACTCTTAGAACCAGTGGCATTTATTGAAAATAGTTAAGAATAGTGCAAAACTAAGCCCTTTACGGCAACAATGAGAAATTTAAAGAGTAGGTGTACCACAAAACAGAGCAAACTTAAATTAAAGACTATTATAAATACTTGATCTCTTAACATTAAATCTTAAAAACCCTTTGCTATGCTTATTTTTTAAGCCTCCAGACACCGTAATAATCTCAATATAACCACTAACATCAACACTTGGATCTTTCAAAGATAACTTTCTGAGTCAAAGCACTTAAATTTTTATGTGCCCCTACCGTATTCAAACTCATAGCAATGTGTATCTTCTGGGTAATCCTATATGTAAATAATGTAAACCACTTAACAGCCCTAATATAACTATCAGCCACTGAATCTGAATTTTCATGACTTTTCTAACTGTTAAATTTTAAGGTTACTGACATCAACAAAGCATTCAATTTTACTTGTTGCTGCTATTCTTGTTACCATTATGGCTCATTTAATAAATTTGATAGGTTGTGGAAGGCATTGATATGGTCCCCTGATAATCAGTTCTCCTCTCTCTCAGTAATCATTCACCTCTCCCCTCACCTCCTTCCACTCCTCTGAGTGGAAGAGGCACACGGCATTGGAAAACTCAATTTACTTTCACTTTCATACTCTGGTTATTAAAGCTTGAAAAATGGTCTTTTTCTTAAAGAATGATATTACATATTAGCCTATAAAACATATGCAAGAAGGCTGTTGAGAGCACTGGGATTTAACATAACATTAAGCCATTGATTTGACCCCAATCTCTTCCTTATATAACATTTTTCTTATCCCTTAGGACCCTCTTTGGCAATCACTGGATCCTGCTCTACATATTGGTAATTACCTTAGCAGATATTAGTTCACAGGCAAATGATTAAAAATATACTTAGATAATTGGTTGGCAAATTTAATAATAGTCATTGAATATTTCCATGGGGAAATTGCATGGATTACTTCTGGTCCTTAACTTTAAGGAATCCCTCTGGGTAAAGAAGAATTACATATCCATGTCTGAAAAAAAACAAAAACAAAAGTTTTGCCAAAATATATTTTTAAAAATGATAGAGGACCCTGAATCACGTATGCACATTTTTCTAATATGGGGAGAGGAAGGGAAATAACAAAATGCTGAAACAAGGATACTGGCTGACCCATTGTAACAATAACATGTACAAGACACTATGTTGAAAACAAACTTTACAATTTCAGGTGTGGGGAGGGAGGAGCTGGGGAGGGAAGATGGAAGGGATGGTAGGGGAAAAACAAAAGAGAGTGTAATAATAGGAAATGTACTCATTACCTTACTCCTGTAACTGTCTTTACAATAAAAAAAAAACAAAAAATGCAAAAAAAAAAAGGGACAGAGGGAGATTGTGTGATACTCAGCCTAAATAATGTTGTTTGAAGATGGAAAACTCATTGAAATGGAAATTGAACTTCAGGATTCAGTCAAAACATGGAAACCACATAAGTAATTTGAATATGGAACATTTCTTATAATAAATCAACTACTAAAGGTGCTTAAAAGCCAGGCACTGGTGGCTCGTGCTTGTAATCTTAGCTCCTAGCCACTCAGGAGGCTGAGATCTGAGGATCTGGGTTAGAAGCCAGCCTGGAGAAGAAAGTCTGTTTCTCAGCTCGAAATCTATCCTTCTTCATTTCTCTTTGAACTTTGGGAGTTCAAGCTAATAAATACCAGCCTGCTGCTGATATTTATTGGTGGAGGGAGACAGAGTCACTTCAAGACTTAACAGAGAAAGGGGCCTCTCTTTCTGTTTCTGGTGTGTGTGGTATGGATGACTGTAGTGTTTAGGAAGTCCAATGATATTAATTCTAATGTGAATTTTTCTGCACCTGCCGCCACCAGTAGATGGTTTCCTGAAGAACAAACTTCTGTTCCATCTGCAAGTCTGTAAAACTCTGTAGAACTCTTAACTCAAAACAAAAACAAAAACCAAAAACAAGCCAAAATGGAGCTGTAGCTCTTGTTTTTTTTTTTTTTTTTTTTTTTTTTGCCTTGAGCAAAAGAAGTTCAATGACAATACCTAGGCCCCGAGTTCAAGCTCCAGGGCCAGAACAAATTTTTTTTAAGTCTTTAATGACTAAAAGGATGAAAAGGACTCTGGGGTAGAAGCTGAACACCTAAAGTGTTGAAGTAACACCTACAGGAAAACACTTCTAACATGTTATTTGGAAGAAATGCAGGATGGAACAGAAGTTTGTTCTTCAGGAAACTATCTACTGGTTGAGGCAGGGGCAGAAAAATTCACCTTACAATCAATATCATTGGACTTTCCAGACACCACAGTCATCCATACCACACACACCAGAAGCAGAAAGAGAGGCCCCTTTCTCTGTTAAGTCTTGAAGTGACTCTGTCTCCCTCCACCAATAAATATCAGCAGCAGGCTGGTATTTATTAGCTTGAACTCCCAAAGTTCAAAGAGAAATGAAGAAGGATTGATTTAGAGTTGAGAAACAATAAACTTAAAACTAGCACACCTACAGGGTGGAGAAAGAGGGGGAGGGGAAGAGGAAGAAGGAAAAGGGAGAAGAAAGAGGGAGCAGGAAAGGGAGAAGGGAAATAAACATAGTTGACACAGAAACCAACAGGGACCTAATCCATTTCTCAAATCTGACCTCCATTAAAGAGAAACAGAGAGAGAAACTGACAGAGACAGAGCCAGAGAGAATGTTTATTGGGAGCCATTCATGACCTTCAAATAACATGCAGCTATAATTTAAAAAAAATCTGGAGTGATAGAATGCAACTTTCTTCATTATTTTCAGAGAAATATAAAGTTCCATAAAGCACATGATGGGAGCTGAATATTAAGAAAATATCTAGGTACGTGAATAAGAAGTATTTTTTTCTGTATCAATTACTCAAGGCTTTCTAGAGCAGGCCTACAAAAATAATTCTGAACTGAATTTTTTAAGTGAATCTCTCCAAGGAAAGGTTGGCAAAAACAGAGATGTCTCTAGCAAAATTTAGAAGGAATAAAATGAAAGAACTTCAGATTCTGCAGACAAAACATTTAGGCCGAGTGCCGTCCCTACTGCATGGGACTTCCAGCTGCTTTTGGATACCTGTCCCAGGGTTTTACATAATTTTTTCCAGTGGAATGATTCCACAAATACCAAATTAGAAATATATTTATTATTTTCTTTGGAAGATTTTTTTTACATATAATAAAACTGAGCCACTTTAAAGACTAGTATGTGCCACAAGCAAAAACTTAAACCACAAGACTGTTTAGGAAGGACCTATTTTTTAAAATGAAATTCAAATTTCTCTTAAGTAAAGAGAATACCTTTCTTTTGTATGACAGGATTTTACTTCAGTCAATTTCCTGGAAAAGGTCTAGAAAGTTCAAAAGATACTTTCTCCACTGAAGTTGAATACATTTCCTTATGGATTGCCCAGGCAAAGGATGAAACTCGGTGACTTTATACATTTGAAGGCTAGTTAGAATAGGATTCTGCAGGAAATTTGAGGAAATCTTCTACTTCCATGCTCAGAAAAAGAGCACGTACATTATACCACCTTTTACATTTCAAAGAAAATACAAAGACCTTTTCAGAGTTGGTTATGATCCATCCATGTGGTGAAGTGGTTTTTCCTCTTATACTATAAATAAAGCATTTGTATATAGTTATGTGGAACTCAGGTGAACTAAATTTAAAAAGTTTTTTAAAATTTTATTAAAATACCGTACAGAGGGGTTACAATTACATGGGCAAGACAATGAGTACATTTCTTATCAAGCATTGTAGCCTCTTCTTGGTTTCCCCTTCCCATCCCTTCCCATTCGCCCCCGCCCCCCGCCACGATTCTCCCTCCTCCCCCCACCAAAGTTGTAAAGTTCGTTTTTTGACATTACGACTTGTACATCTCATTGTTGCAATGGGTCTACCTGTATCCCTATTTAAATGATTTGTTTTTTCCCTTCCCCTCCACAAATTATACCAATATCAAATATAGTGAAAGCAGGGATTATACCGTGGGGGAGGGACATACAAAGCAACAAAGAAATCATCTTATAAATATGTTAGAAACAATTGCTTGAAAGAAAAAAAAACATTTGAATACTTGTCTTGGGGTTCATTCCCCTAACATCAACTTATCTGACGTTTTCTGCTTGGCTCAGACATATACTAGTTATTGCAAACAAGGGAAACCATGGGACCTATGTTTCTTTTGGCCCGGCTTAATCACCTAATATATTTTTTTCCAAATCTTTCCATTTCCTAACAAACAGGGCAATGTCATTCTTTCTGATGGAGGCATAGAATTCCATTGTGTATATATACCACATTTTCTTGAACCATTCATCTAGTGAGGGGCATCTGGGTTGGTTCCATATCTTAGCTATGGTAAATAATGCTGCAATAAACATATTTGTGCTGGTAGCTTTACTATGGTCTTCTTTGTGATCATTTGGGTAAATGCCCAAAAGTGGTATTGCTGGGTCATAGGGGAGCTCTATGTGGAGTCTTTTGAGGAACCTCCATACTGTTTTCTAAAGTAGTTGAACAAGTTTACACTCCCACCAACAATGCAGTAAGGTTCCCTTCTGTCCACATCCCCTCCAGCATCTGTTGTTAGAGTTCTTGATTATAGCCATTCTAACTTGGGTGAGGTGGTATCTCAATGTTGTTTTGATTTGCATTTCTTTTATGACTAGAGAGGTTGAGCATTTCTTCATGTGTCTATTGGTCATCCTTCTTTCCTCTTCAGAGAAGTTTCTCTTTAAGTCTTTAGCCCACTTATTTATTGGGCAGTTCTTTCTTTGAAGATTTGTTGTTGGGGGATTTAATTTTTTGAGTTCCAGGTACATTTTAGATATGAGACCCTTGTCTGTTGTATGGCTAGTGAAGATCTTCTCCCAATCTGTGGGCTTTCTATTGATCTTGCTAGCTATGTCCTTTGCCATGCAGAAGCGCTGCAATTCCATGCAATATCATTTGTCCAACTTCTCTTTGATTTCTTGTGTTTCTGGGTCTCTGTTAAGAAAATTTGGGCCTGTGCCAAGGAGACCTAGGGTTTCTACAAATGTATTAACTGAAACGAGGTAGATTCAAGGGAGAATCCAAATAACATAATTCCTTAGAAAGACAAAGTCAAAGTTCAGCAATTAAAACACTAGAAAGTGGGTACTCAAAATGGGTGGGGTGGGATCAAGGGGAAAGGTGTGGACAAATGAAGAAGAGAAAAGGGTAAGAATGTAGTTTTTAAAAAATCCAATGTATATCCTACAAAATTAAGCAGAGGGGGGGAGGAGTAGGGGAGGGGAGAGGAGGGATGAATGAGAATGTTGAAAGGGGTAACATTGATCAAGATATAGTATATTCATAAACTGCTTTGTTAAATGGCAACTCTTCTGTAAACTACTTAAAGATAACTTAAGATAATAAAAAATGAATTTTTCTCTTAAAATTTTTCTTTTAAAAATGTATTTTAGGAGAAGACTTCACTTTCTATATACCTCATTCCAAACATGCATTTTAGGTTCAAACATCTAAATTTGATGAGTGGACATATGTATCACTGGTTCTGTTCCCATAGCATAAAATTTTTTTTATAACTCCAATTTCTGGTTTCTGTAATTACTACTTCCCTCTAACATGGCAGCATGTGATTTATGGTGTGGAATTTCTAAGCTCAAGTATGCTTGAGCTGTGGGAAAATAAGGATGGGGATAGAATGTGGATGATGAAGAGATAGGGATTCTCTGTTAGCTTACAGTCTGCAGGTTTGAGACCTGGCATTTCCAGTTTTACTGCATCCATCCTTTGAGATCATGGCTGAGAACTGAGTAGCCTTCAGTCTTGCAGCCTCAATCTGATAGATTCTTGGGAAGGGGACATGAGAAGGGAAAAAGAAAGCTCTGACACTGAACAACAAAACAGTAGAGCCTAGAATGCCCAGGTAGATCTTCCTACCAAGCTTACATGCCTAATCGATCATGACCAGATATTTCATACCCCCATCCTTCATCTTTATATGAGCAAGAAACAAAGTAAGCTAGGATAGTGGTAGACTTAAAAGAAGTGGTAGACCATGTAGACTGCTTGTCTCAGGTTTCTCCAAAGGAATAAAGCAAATGGGATAGAATAATTAGGTAGGTAGGTAGACAAGATGAGATTCATGATAAGAATTGGCTCATATGATTATGAGGGCCACAAGGTCCAATAATCTGACACCCACAAGTTGGAGGACTTGGAAAGCTGAAGGTATAATTTAGTCTAAGTCTGAAGGCCTTATAACCAGGGGAGTCAGTGATGTAAGTGTTGGTTCAAAGCCAATGTCCCAAGAACCTGGAGCTCCAATGTCTCAGGGCAGGAGAAGATGAAAGCAAAGCAAAGAAAATGAATTCACTCTTCCACCACTGGATGATTGATTTTACAGCTTGGTACATAGACATACGACCTGCAGGGATCACCTAAGCTCTGGAGATCTTATAAATCAACATTTATGTATTTATCCATTGTGGCAGTCTAATCAAGCTAATCACTTGGGAAGTCCAGCTTTCTAATTTTTAAGGAAAAAGAGTTTATTGGGAGAATTAAATCTGTAACAACACACATGTTTATTCAGGAAAAAACACCCACATTCTAATTGTCCTGTCCAACTTATGTAACTGACTAAGAAACAAGGTGTAACAAAAGCAGTTTGACCTTTTTTTTGGGGGGGAGGGTCCGGTCGTGGGCCTGAACTCTGGGCCTGGGTGCTGTCCCTCAGCTCTTCAGCTCAAGGCTAGTGTTCTACCACTTGAGCCACAGCACCACTTCCGGCTTTTTTTTTCCTTTTTGCTTATGTGGTGCTGAGGAATCAGACTCAGGACCTCAGGCATGCAAGGCAAGCACTCTACCACTGAGCCACCTTCCCAGCCCAGCAGATTGACCTTGTAAGCATTCTTTTTCGTGTATTACATAACTACCATCTTATATATACAGTTGTCAAAGAAAGACTGAAGAAGAGAAAGCTCAGAAGAAATGTAATTCCAAATGTCTGAGGGGGTTTCATGTGAGTTAATTCATCTATTCAGGAATCTATTACACAGGTGTTTCTTCACTGCTAGTCTTTATTTTTTGCTATGACATTTGATGTATTTCCATAAGTTAAACACAGGTTTGTTTCAATCCTCACCCTGAGTCATAATCTATTTGCATTGACAGATTATGTTTCACTCATCTAACCTTTCATGTAGTACACCCTTAGGAACAATTCTTAGGAGTATGGGTAGATATTCAATTAAAATATATGAAGCACACAGGCTTTGTGTTTATATATGATACTAGTAAAACCTGGTGAGACTCACTCCTGTTGGCAAAAGTTTGAGGTGAGTCACACCATGGAAATGTTGGAAAGTACAAACATTTTTTACAATTTTTTTTACATTTTACAAAATTGCTTTACATTTGCTAAATTAAAACAATATTTAAAAACTGTTCTTGAGCTCAATTAAACAAGCTACATGACCTATCTCAACCATTTATATACAAATAATAGTTCAGAAAACTGAACAGGAAAATGCAATAAAAAATGAATACTAGATAGTATGTACTATACAGACCTTCATGGCCTTTATGTCATTTCTACTTCTGTGAAATGTAAATAAATCATCCTACATTGTGCACAGACAGATGTTCACAAGGCAGAGAGTAAAAGTACTCTTTAGTTTATTATATTAAAATATTAATATTTTAATAGTTTTATTTTAAT
Source organism: Dipodomys spectabilis (assembly GCF_019054845.1). Taxonomy (NCBI): domain Eukaryota; kingdom Metazoa; phylum Chordata; class Mammalia; order Rodentia; family Heteromyidae; genus Dipodomys; species Dipodomys spectabilis. The sequence goes on along the minus strand of NW_024870709.1, from coordinate 23,341,856 downwards.
AGTTTAATAGTTAATTTTAATAGTTTATTATATTAAAATATTACAGGTAACAAATATTTCTTATTTTAAACCTTTTATACTTACTTCCATTGTATGTATAGTTTCAGTTTTACCTTTTATATGTCATGCATTCTGAAAGATATGCTTTTCTACTTGGATATTGCTCAAGTATTGAACAAAATTGCATTACCTATATGAACTTTTACCACTTCTTAATGATACCACAATAACATGGAAAATTCTTGACATGTTCCCTGTCAGTTAAGTTAATTTTATAAACATCTAATTAATGTCCAGATCATATCAATGAATGTATTATTAACATTTTAAGTAAGTCCAGATAGTGGGAAAAAACTGACATTCTTGGAAAATATTTTTGTATATGAAAATATTAAGAAAATGTTATTTTGAGACAACATGCTTTTGTTAGGAAAAATGCCCTTTTTAGGGCTTTGTAGGAAATATTGTGTAGTGAATTCTACTGCTAAAGACTTAGAGTATGTGTTTAATTATGGTAACCTGGACTTTTGCAATTAAGAATCTAAGTAGGAAACAGGATGTACCTGCAAGCCCTAGGTTAGATCTGATTGACAAATGTGCCAACACACACAAATGCAAAGCGAATTCAGATGAGAAGGAGCAAGCACTAGGAAAGGTACTCAAATTAAGACCATTTTCCATGAAAGGGGAAACAATGACTACTTTCACCAAGGTCAAAAGCTATATAACTTTTCTCTGTGGTTTTCTGCTTTCTCCAACTGAAATCAGATATGGACAAAGTGCTAAGAAACTGAAAAGCCACACAAATGCCTTTTCTGTGAAAGTATTATGTGGTTGTTAGGAGAACTAAAACCTGGCTAACAGACTTCAGGGATTTTACCTACACTAAAGTTTTCAAAACATGTAAGACTGCTAGATAACTCACTGTAAAAGTAGTGAGAAAATTGTGCATCCGCAAGAGAAAACCATAACTACATTAAATAATCAGTCATTTTATTTGAGGATTAATGAATACAGAATCAAAATGTGTCTAGGTTTTTGTTTCAATGTCATTAACTCTTATTCTAACATATTTAAAATTACACTGAAGACATATCAACTTTTAACATATACTAAAAGTTGGACATTAAAAAAAAAACCCAAATTCACAAAAGTACTATTTTCAGGAGGATGAGGAAAAAAACAAGTGTGTTCATTCTTTTATTAACCATACTGATGTAAAAACCAAAGCATTTCTACCTGGAGGGAATATCTTGTACCAACAGCATCAGGACTAGGAGAAGATAATCTCTAGCCTGTTGGCCTGTCAACACTAATACGTCCAAAACTCAGTACAAATCACAAGGAGTAGCAATCATCAATGATTAGACTGACTTAGCCTTTAGCTGCCAGACAAGGAGAAGCACAGTGATGTAAACTTGCATAGAGTAGGAAAAATAGACATGCCCTCCTCAGTCATAAATCAGAGTTTCCTGTTCCTCATTCAAGTGCTTACAAAAACAGTTCTTCCTTCTGGGTGGGTATTGTAATAGTGTCACCTGATGAACTTTAAAACATATGCATCACTGTCAAAGCTTCCACAGGTCTGGAGACGGGTATCTTTGTCCTTGAGCTATAAATTAGCTTGAAAGTCTCGAAAAATTTAATGGAGGGAATATAAGGAAAACTGTAATTTAATAGAGAGAATTGTACTGTAGTTGAAAAATGTGGGTGCAGTGTTTGAATTCTTGGTCGGAGCCAATATCCTTTTAATTTCAGAGATCACCCAAAGATGCTTCATAAAAGAATAAATAAATAAAGATTCCCTAATGTAGTAGTAATGTGTGAAGAAATCATGACTCTGGTTCTTTAAACATTCTTATGACAGACACTGTTGCATCTGGAGTAAATTAGGGTGCTTGATACGGAGAGGTTTGGTTAAAGACCTGGAGAAACTAGGATAAAGTAGTAGGTGGTGTAGTATTTATCAGGCCCCTTGAACGATGCATGAACCTCTGTGGTTCAACCCCAAAACCAATTGTTTACAGGAGAGTCTGAAATTCTGGACCCCATTATAGACATGTTTAACTGCTACCATCATGAGTGTATCCAGACATAGCACCAGAGCCAACCCACAGGAGTTCTTATCAGTAGGGACATTTCTGTATGGATAACAGATATGAACAGATACGTAACATATACTGCTTTGGTGAGAGAGAACTCTTGAAGATACCTACCAGTAATTGAGACATACTTGCAACAGGCTTTTTTAGAAAAATAAGGATTAAAATTTAAGGTGGCTTCATTTTAAGTTACAGAGAGATCAATAGAACACAAACAATGCCACACTAAAGCAACCAGCACAGCTATGCTCGTTGCAGCCTTGTTTACCATAGCCAAGATATGGAATCAACTCACATGCCCCTCGGTGGATGAATGGATCAAGAAACTCTGGTATATATACAATATGGAATTCTACTTACCCTTTAGGAAGAATGATATTGAAACATTCATAAGGAAATGGAAAGACTTGAAAAAATATAAAAGTGAAGTAAGCTAGAGCCAAAGACACATAGGTTGCATGGTTTCCCTCATTTATGGTAGCTAGAATATTTACTTGTAGAAGTAAACACACTGAATGGTTAGTACACATACATGGTAATATGGGACATGGTAAATTATGTAGGAATCTAGACATTCACACACTGAGGCCAAAGGAGGATATGTATTGGGATGTTTGACAAAGGCTCAATAGCTATGTGTGTTATGATCATGTAAAATAACATTTTATGAAGTGGACTCCAAAAAGGAAGCAAGATAAATAATGCAACAATAAACATAGTTGTGCTGGTAGCTTTAGTATGATCTTCTTTGTGATCATTTGGGTAAATGCCCAAAAGTGAGATTGCTGAGTCATAGGGGAGCTCTATGTGGAGTCTTTTGAGGAACCTCCATACTACTTTCCAGAGTGGTTGAACAAGTTTACACTCCCACCAACAATGCAGTAAGGTTCCCGTCTGTCCACATCCCCTCCAGTATCTGTTGTTATTAGAGTTCTTGATTATAGCCATTCTAACTGGGGTGAGGTGGTATCTCAATGTTGTTTTGATTTGCATTTCTTTTATGGCTAGAGAGGTTGAGTATTTCTACATTTGTCTATTGGCCATCCTTCTTTCCTTTTCAGAGAAGTTTCTCTTTAAGTCTTTAGCCCACTTACTTATCCAGCAGTTGTTTCTTTGAAGATTTGTTGTTAAGGGATTTAATTTTTTGAGTTCCGTGTATATTTTAGATATGGGACCTTTGTCTGTTGTATGGCTAGTGAAGATCTCCCAATCCATGGGCTTTCTATTGATCTTGCGAGCTATGTCATTTGCCATGCAGAAGCTCTGCAATTTCATGCAATATCATTTGTCCAACCTTTCTTTGATTTGTTGTGTTTCTGGGTCTCTATTAAGAAAATTTTGTTCTGGGCCAAGAAGACCTAGGGTTTCTCCTATTCCATCCTGTAATATTTTCAGTGTCTGCTTTGACTCCGAGGTCTTTGATTCATTTGGAGTTGATTCTGGTGTAGGGTGATATATAAGGATCTAACTTTAGTTTTCTACAAGTGATTAACCAATTTTTCCAGCACCATTTACTGAAGAGGCTGTCTTTCTTCCATTCTATTTTTTTTTAGTTCCCTTATCGAAGATTAGTTGGCTATAGGTCTGTGGGTTCATTTCTGGATTTTCAATTCTATTCCATTGGTCCTGAGGTCTGTTCTTGTACCAGTTCCAAGCTTATTGATTACTATGGCTTTGTAGTAGAGTTTGTAATTTGGTATTGATATTCCTCCAGCACTGTTCTTTCTGTTAAGGATTGTTTTTGCTATTCGGGGTCTGTTCCATATGAATTTTTGGATTGCCTCTTCTATTTCCTTGAAGAATGAGGTTGGAATACTGATAGGTATCGCATTGAATTTGTAGATAGCCTTGGGAAGTATTGCCATTTTCATGATGTTGATCCTTCCAATCCTGGAACATGGGAGGTTTTACCACTTTCTAAGTTCTGTTTTGATTTCCTTTTTCAGGTCTTTAAAGTTTTCATCATAGAGGTCCTTCACTTCTTTGGTTAAGTTAATTCTTAGATATTTTATTTTTTTGTGGGGCTATTACAAATGGAGTTGCTTTCCTGATTTTAGCCATGCTTTTCTCATTGTTGGCATACAGAAAAGCCATTGATTATTGAGGGTTAATTTTATACCTTGCTACTTTGCCAAAGTTTTGAATCAGCTTGAGTAATTTGGGAGTGGAGTCGGCGGAATTCTTCAACTACAAGATCATGTCATCTGCAAAGAGGAAGAGTTTAACTTCATTCCCTACTTGGATCCCTTTTATGTTTGCATCTTATCTTATTGCTGTCGCTAGGCCCCTCAGTAGATGAATGGATCAACAAAATGTGGTATATATACATAATGGAATTTTATGTCTCCATCAGAAAGAATGACATTGCCCCCTTTGTTAGGAAATGGAAAGACTTGGAAAATATCATATTAAGTGAAGTAAGCCAGGCCCAAAGAAACATAGGTCCCATGGTTTCCCTTATTTGTAATAACTAGTATATGTCTGAGACAAGCAGAAATGGTCAGATAAGTTGATGTTAAGTGAAATGAACCCCAAGTTAAGGACTCAAATGTTTTCTTTTGTTGCTATTGTGTCTAATATATTTATATTTCTTTTTGCTTTGTATGTCCCTCCCCCATGGTATAACCCCGGTTTTCACTGTATTGATGTTGGTATAATTTGTGGAGGGGAAGGGAAAAGACAAATAGTTTAAATAGGGACACAGGTGGACCCATTGCACCAATGAGATATACAAGATGTTATGTCTAAAATGAACTTTACAACTTTGGCGTGGGAGGTAAGGGGGGAAGATGAGAAGGTAAGGGGAAACAAAGGAGGAGGCAACAATGCTTGAAATGCACTCATTACCTTGCCCATGTAATTGTAACCCCTCTGTATGGTATTTTTACAATTAAAAGAAAAAAAAAAAGGAAGAAAGAGAAGCAAGAGTTTTTAGTTGCTGTTTTGCTGAGTTTTTTTTTTTCTTTTCCTTTTGTCTTGTTTGTATTTGGGATGGTAGGAGACACAGAAAAGGTGGGTCAAAGGGTGAACAAATGCAACAGTGGTATTCATTAGACACTATGTGGAAAATGAAATGTACATCTTGTGGGTGGGGATGGGAGGGACAAACTGGGAGGGAAAGAGAAACGTGGTTCAAAAAGAATTGTACATTATCTGATTCATGTAATTATAATCCCTCTGTATATCAACTCTACAATAACAATTAAAATAAAATAAATTATTTAGAAGTTAGAGAAGTGCAGAATATAAATATCTTACTAAGAAGGAAATACATTCAGAAGGTAGCTTATCTCAAGGGACTACAATTGTAAAGACAATTTTCTCCACAAATATATTAGAAGGGCAAGATATGGCTTTATTTTTATTTATTTATTTTTTTTGCTGGCCATGTTTTATTTGTCCTTTTTCTTCAAACAGGATAACCAAAGATACAGACAGTATTCAGCAAAATAAAATAGATGGAACCAACTCTAAGACTGCGCTGTCCCACGCTACATTTAACCTAGTTTATCATGCTTGCCTTGGGGATGAGGAATAATAGATCATTCAGCAAAAACAACGAGTGTCTACCGTGTACAACTGGGAAACTACAATAATGATGTACCTTAATTACTTCCATCCACAAGTCTAACGTTACAGGCTTGATCTATCTACAAAGAAAATTTAGGAATTACTTTATTATAAAATGTTCCTAGAAGTCTTAATTGTGTTTATTTTTTAAAGATATGGCTTTAAAGTAATCTAAGAAACTGTAAGGCTGAACTGGTTTCCCTGATGTACTAAACAACTCTCTATCTTTTCTTACCTGTTTTTTGCTTATTAATTAAAATAGTTGAGGAGGCAGATGAGAAATATTGGTTGTACAAAAGCACATGCCTATTTTTTGTAAATGCTGAAAAATGAATATATACTTTTACAAGTAAATATATACATTGTCTCCTTCCTGAAAGACCTTATAATCTAGTCAAAAGGAACTCATAAAACCTTCTGGTCATCATGCTAACCTTGATATGAATTATAAAAAACTTTTCATCTAGGTTTTTTGTTGTGTACTGGCTTTGAGAATATGAATATTTGTGGTCCAGGAAAGATGAATATAATTCATAGACAATGAGGTCAACCAACACTGAAGCCAAGCATTGAGACCAGATCACATGGCCAACTTCCTATTTAGTTTCACTTGACCTTGTTTTTTTACAGTCATTAGAGGAAGTTTGGTTTCCTTCATTAATGTGAGTTTATGCTCATCATTAAGGACTTAGAGAGGTTACTGCCTCTCACATGCCCACTGCATAGTAGGTGAGGAACTTGAGAAGCTAAAGAATAGCTCAAGGAACTACTGAGTTCTGTTCTTGAGATTTGTGGAATTGAGAAACACCTCCTGACTATGAGATTAAGATCATATTGCCATCTAGTGACTAGGCCATCAAGATCAGATAGATGTTCAATATTTGAACGCAAATATCTACCTGGAGGAAGGCATCTGAAAAGTTGCTATTACCCATCTCTATATAAACCATCTCTAAATCATTTGCTGAAGTAGATGGCCTTTTAGGAAGAGATAGCCCTCTGTGTCCTAATCAGCTAGCTATCTTATTATGATAAATTTCTCCCTCTTTGCCTTTCAAACTGAATACTTTCCATCATGTGATGGGAAAACTGAGTCTTTTTCATACTAACAATAGTGATCCAAAACTGGAGCAATATCATAATTATGTATTTTGGAAATACAGGTTTTATTAATAATCAAGGTCAACAGATCATCAATAAATGCCATTGTAAAAAGGGTCACTCATACATTCCAAGATGAAGGGAGCATACCATGCCATGAGAACCCACAGGAAAGTAAAGGTATGTCAAGAGGCAAAGAAATGAGGGGGAAATGTTGGCAAAAGTGTCTATTGTGGTTTCTGCAGAAAGTGATAGGTAAAATAAGGTAAATAGACTTACAACGGTAGAGCTGAATAACTTGAGCAGGCTCTGGGGCAAAAGGTCTATCTTTAATTATTTTTTACCTGTCCCTGTGGATAGTAACCTGGAGTGTAAGAGTTACAGTAACCTGGAAGCAGTTAGGGTTTGTCCTCTCGATTCTTTGTGTTATAGCTTGACTATAAAATGTCCCCCACCATACATACCTGCCACCAGGCTGTTCTGCCTCCTCACAAGCCAGTAACAATGGAGCAAACTCAAGGTCTGAAACTGTGTGTCCACGTAAGTTTTTCTTCCTTCTAATTGTTTGTCTTTAGTATTTGTCAAAGCAATGAAACAGCTGTATGTTGAGAGGAGCCTGGAAGGAGAATTGTTTGCTGTCCCTAGGAATTGGTTACCCCATGAAGGAATAATCCTTTCGGGTTCAGTAAGATTGGAAGATTTCATAGCATTAGAGTGCAAATGGTACAGTTAATACATTTCATTAGCCTATTCCAAAATGGTAGTCATTTCTACCCTGGCTATACATATAGTTTTCCATGATGACTCCAGACCCAAATGAAGTACTGAGACCTGGAAAAGTATGTAGCAGTGAAACAAACATGTCATCAGCTTCAAGCTAGTTAGAGAATTCAGCACATATTAATGTTATTTTTAAAGGCAAAAATGAGCCTGAGCTAAGACAAAAAAAAGATGATTTGGAAAAAATGATGAAATAATCCTCTGTGAAACACTCATTGCAACAGTTCACCATTTAAACAGGCTTGGCATCAGTCATCTTTTTGTTAGATTGTTGTTTGTACCTCGTTTACAGTTCCCCTCCAACTTCACCTAACCCAGGGAATGATGGAAAGTCTTTCTATTGCCAATAAACAACTAAATCAAGGCAACCAAATCAAGTCTACTATCCTATATACTAATGGGGAAGATGGTAGTAACAGAAATGTTAACATTTCACTAAGCAGAGTTAAACCACATTTTTTTTTTGTTTGAGAACATTTCTTGAAGTGATCAAGCAAACACACACTTTTTATTTAACAGATGAAAATCCCTTTTCCCTCAGATCCATTACTTTCAGTTAAGGATCTGGAAATGTAAATTTGGGAAAATGGTATAATTCCTCCTTGTGACCACAGAGACAAAAATCTATTAGTTAATGACTATAAATTTTCTCACATTCTCTGAAATGTGAGAAACTGGAGAATACATTTAAACTGTAGAATTCAATCTGGGAAATTTTATTTTAATAATAGCCAACTTCGTTTGACAACCTCCCCCTCTTTTATATGTACAGTACCTCTCATATGTACTTGCCAGCATCCCACGCTCCATCCATGCACACCGCTGCTCTTGCCTTACTGCTGCTAAAACAGAAGACTATGAAATTCTAACCTGTGTCTATGCCAGAGTCATCTGTCAAGGACAATACAGTCTGTGTAACATGAACAAAATCATGACTGCATAGACAGATTGATGCCAAATGTGTGCACTACATAATTTTGACCCCAATATTCCTCCTAGAAATCTTGAATCAAGTCCTATTTGAGGTCTTTTAGAGTGTAGTAAGAGGTACAATAACTGACCCCAACTTTTTTATAAACAAATTCAATATAAAAGACACTAATACAGAAATGTTTTGAACCCTGATTGAAAAGCAATGCAAATAAATAAAAGGGATATAGCAACAGTGTACTAGAACTAATAATAAAAACACTTTTAATCATTAAGACAAAAGAATCCCCAAAGCAGCCTTTAATTAAGTACAATTAAGAGGAGCAGGCAATACATGTGGCCACAATGATCTAGGAAGGAGCCATGGACAGGAAAGGATATGAGGTAAGTCCTTGAAAATTGATGGGATTTTAAGAGATAAGACACATTTTGGGCATGGAAAACAAGGAATAAGAACAGTAGGATATTTCCTCTTCAGAGAAGTCTCTCTTTAAGTCTTTAGCCCAGTTATTAATTGGGCAGTTGTTTCTTTGTTGTGGGATTTAGTTTTTTTGAGTTCTAAGTATATTTTAGATATGAGACCCTTGTCCGTTGTATGGCTAGTGAAGATCTTCTCCCAGTCCATGATCTATTGTCTATTGATCTTGCTAGCTATGTCCTTTGCCTTGCAGAAGCTCTGCAGTTTCATGCAATCCATTTGTCCAACCTTTCTTTGATTCGAATGGCCAATAGACACATGAAGAAATGTTCAACTTCTCTAGCCATAAAAGAAATGCAAATCAAGACAACGTTGAGATTCCACCTTACCCCAGTTAGAATGGCTATAATCAAGAAATCTAGTAACAACAGATGCTGGAGGGGATATGGCCAAAAGAGAACCCTACTCATTGTTGTGGGAGTGTAAACTTGTTCAACCACCCTGGAAAGCAGATTCCACATAGAGCTTCCCTATGACCCAGAAATCCCATTTGGGGGCATTTACCCAAACAATCACAAACAAGGTCATACCAAAGCTACCAGCACAACTATGTTTATTGCAGCATTATTTACCATAGCTAAGATATGGAACCAACCCAGATGCCCCTCAGTAGATGAATGGATCAAGAAAATGTGGTATATATATACATGTATATACATGAATCCTATTCCTCTGTCAGAGAATGGTATTGCCTCATTTGTTTAGAAATGGAGAGACTTGGAAAAAATTATATTAAGTGAAGTAAGCCAGACCCAAAGATACACAGGTCCCATGGTTTCCCTTGTTTGCAATTATTAGTACATGTCTAGGACAAGTAGAGAAGGTCAAAGGCTATGTACATATGACCACATGAGATAATGCTAAGTAAAATGTACCCCAAGACAAGTGTTTTTTTCTTTCTTGCTATTGTTTTTAATGTACTTACAATGCACTATGTGATTCTTTGGTTTCTTTTGTATGTCCTTTCCCCACCGTATAACCCCTGTTTTCAATGGATTTGATGCGGGTGTTCTGCATCTTTTTTTGGGGGGGAGGGGGGGTCCAGTCCTGGGGCCTGAACTCTGGGCCTGGGCACTGTCCCTCAGCTATTCAGCACAAGGCTAGTGCTCTACCACTTGAGCCACAGCGCCACTTCCGGCTTTTTTCTCTTTGCTTATGTGGTGCTGAGGAATCGAACCCAAGGCAAGCGCTCTACCACTGAGCCACCTTCCCAGCCCGTGTTCTGCATCTTATGTATACATTTTTGTGATTTGGGGAGGGGAAGGGATATAGCAGAACGCTTAAATGAGGATGCAGGCTGACCCATTGTGACGACAAGATGTACAGAACGCTATTTTGAAAATGAACATTACAATGAGGGGGGGATGGGAGGAGTTGGGGAGGTCAGGAGGGAAGTGATGGTAGGGGGAAAACAAAAGAATTAACAATGCTCACTATGAAATGTACTCATTACCCTATTCATGCAACTGTAACCCCTCTATACAACATTTTTACAATAAATAAATATATATATATATATATTTCAAAAAGAAGAGTAGGATAAGACTGTGGATAACAAAGTTGATGTGGAACAAATGAGTAGTACAAGATTTGAAGGAGAGACTATAGATGATCCACCTCATTTATTAGTTCTGTGGATGGCATGGGAAGAGACTAAAAGTGAGGGGTGAGATTTATTTCATTGTACCAAAACCCTCCAGTCTCTCTGTTAAAAGCAAATGGTTCCTACCCTTCCACACATACTCAAAAGACTTGGAACCAGTCCACCAGGTACGTTTCCATCCCTAACTCTGTTCATTGTCCATGAGGGGAGCATCCCACATACCTAAATCGAGCCAGGCTATCATTACTGAAATAATTTATATTTCTTTTCACTCCTAAACTCATACACTATTCTGCCTCCAATAGTGTCCACACAAGTTTCATGAGAAGAAAATTCCCTGTATCTTCACCCTCTTTAATAGAAATTCATTCACCTTTGTCTCCTGGAAGATATTTCCATCTATGAGTAACTCAAGTGAAGAGTCCATCTTCTACATCAACCCTACTTCCCTTCCTTTCTGGATATCAAAGCTGCTAAGTAGATAATTGTTACCTTCCTATTATGCCCTTCTAAGATTATTTACTTAACGCCTTAGTCCTGAAAGTTATCTCATTAGCTCATTAGAATCTTCAACTATATTTGCATTTCTATTATCAACAGACCTGTCATTCACCCTCATTCACTGAGAATATTGTCATTAGCTTAATCTTTTCCTTCATCCTAATTCTTGCCAATTTCCTAGTTGAATTCAGTATCTTCTCATTACCCTGCTAGAAATGATTCTGTGTTCCCCCATTGTGCTTGTTTCTAAACATGGTCTTCATACCCCAGCAGGATAGGTACTACTTTTAAATTTGAGACTTGGAAGTAGTGGTTCTCTGAGCATAGTCTATAGAATAGTCCATACTGACCTTCAGGTTTCTGGTATAACCCAGGCTGATTCCAACATCGAAGTCTTACAGGTATTAGGGTCCCTGTGTGCAACACGAAGACCCTTTCCTATTTCCAAAAGGCTCCTGCTTCCTTCCACAACACTTTAGCTCTCAGAAGAAATGCTTGATGCACAGGTAAATACTTCCACCCTAAACGAAATCTGGGCAGAGATTTTTAAGAGAGGGACAATTTTGTGTCCCAGGGAATATTTGACAATGGAGACACTTTTTGTTTGTCACAACTGGAAGTATAGCTAGAATGTAATGGCTATGTTAAAGCCATACATGCTGCTACACATTTTATAATGTATAGAACAGTCTAGTATAAAATGTCAGTAGTACTGAAATTGAGAAACCCCACAGAAGAGTAGGGTTGTATATATTGTAGCATTTGTCACACTTATAGTATTACTTATTTAATGTCTGTCTTTCAGGTCTATTTTGGTTGTCATTAAATCATGAGCAGCTATAACACAGTAGTGACCAATGTCTGCATTTGGGGAGAAGGAAACAGAAAAAAAAATACATATATATATATATATGAATATAAAAGATAACTTTCATTAATTTAGTAGTCAGCAAAGTTTAGCCCAGAATGCTGTAATAAGTAGAAATGGTAAGAGGAAAAAGATATTTAAAGATTATGAGTCCGTGAATAATTAAATATGAATAATGAAAAAAGTATAAGAAAAATCTTAGAGATTGATCAGTCTTAAATGAGACAAATAGAAGTTGTTTTCTAGATCATTTTGCCCCCTGTTTATTTTCTTTTTTATTGTCAAGGTGATATACAGAGGGGTTTCAGTTACATAAGTAAGGTAATAAGTACATTTCTTGTCCAACTTGTTACCCTTTCCCTCATTTTCTCTTGCATTATTAACAGTGCTTTTATATTAAAAAATGAAACAAGTCAAACTCAAAGACATATGAAACAACATTAAATTAAGTAAAAAAAAAATTAGGTAATGAGAGCGATTGAAAGACAGATCACTCCCACCAGAACTGCAATTTATATGAAACACAAACCCGAGCTTGCTGAGAGCCAAGACACAAAGGAAAACATAGTTTTCCTTTATGATTGGTCTTTACCTTAGATGAGCTTAATATCACTCAATGCTATTCTCTTCAAAGTTAACTTGTATTAATATTCTAAATGTTTTATTTGAAAGGACAAATTTTTCTGGAACTGAAATATAAGACTGGATCCTAACAACTCTTCAGAAATATTATGTTTTAGTATAAACTATTTTCAAGAATAATATTATGGAAGTACATACACATCTGTCATGTCACTCTTCTTATAACGACCTGTGGTTAACTAGGAAATCATAATTCTACAAAGATAGTTATACATCAGTGATTCCTAGCTCTCTGAGGGATGTTGTGTTAGGGACAGTTGGCCTTCAAACTATATGCCTTTCCCTCTACTGTTTGAAAATAGTGGACTCCCTCACAGAGCCAGTGAAGGTTATTTTTCATTGGGCAAGGGCATTGATGCTAGATTTTGTTCAAAACTCAGGGGGGGAATTTGATAGTGGAGTTGAGGGGAAGAGAGTTGGTGATTTGAGAAACAAGTGGTAATTGAAGTCATTTCTACCATCTTGCACAGTTCCAAACAGATATTTTTAATAAACTTACATATTAGTTTTCTCTTTCTTTTCCTTTTCTTTTGTGTGTGTATTTGTGTGTGTGTGTCTGTGTGTGTGTGGGGGGGGGGGTGTACTGGTATTGGGGCTTGAACAAAAGCTTCCTCGTTTGCTTAGATTTTTTTCTCTCAAGGCTGGCACTGGGCCTCTTGAGCAATTTCCTCAGATGTTATTTTTCTAATTTGTCTCTAGATCTAAATGACAGTAACTATGATGTTATGTTTGCTAGTAATAAATATTTGTCCCTCTTTCATATTACAATACCTGATCTAAAAAAGAACTAAAATTATTAGGTAGAATAACAATTCAAGTGAAGCTTTAGGTCAACTGGTTAACAGAAAATAAGTATCCTAGATATTTCCAAGTCATTTCCCAAGGGTGATCAATAATAGAGTGGACTGATTTTATCACTGACGAGGTCATCTGAACTTGGCAGTAATTCCTTAAAAACAACCTCATCTTTGGTTAATGTAAATTTGTGGCAAATATTTATCCCTTAATAATTTAAAATTGGCCAAGATCCAGTGGCTCACACCTGCAATCCTAACTACTCAGAAAGCTGAGTTCTGAGGATGATGATTCGAAGTTTGCCTGGACAGGAAAGTCTGTGAGACTCATCTCCAATTAGCAACCCAAAATCCAGAATTGGAACTGTAGCTCAAGTGGTAGAGCACTGGCCTTGAGCAAAAAAGCTCAGTGACAGTTCCAGGCCTTGAGTTCAAACCCCATGACTGGCGCGCGCACGGGCGCACACACACACACACACGCACACACACACACACACACACACACACACACAAACACACACACACAGACCTAAATTGAAATAATCCAGTTCTATAACTGTATATTGACTGGCATTAGAAGAATGCAACTGGTAATTATCATCTACAATTTCTCAAATCACCAATTTGAGAGAGAGTTTATATTATGTTCTAAGGATTTTTTTAAAAAGCATTCTTTCTTCATAACCAGAACAGCTAATAAATTCTAGGCCAGTGAAGGTGGCTGTCTTTCATGGGTTAAATGTATAGTCACAAGGCTTGTTGGAGAATTAAGACGAAAGTTGAAAGTGGATGAACTTGGAAGATGGGAGGAAATAGTGTACAAGTACTATACAAGTACCAGCTTGTGTTGTTCTAAGCAGATATTTTCTTATTAAATTCAGATGTTATTTTTCTAATTTGCCTCTGGATTTTTTTAATGACATTTACTCCAAATACGACATTTAATAGCTCTGTGAAAAAAATAAAATTTTACAAGAGGGAAATATTTAGTATGAAAAAGTTGGATTTAAATTCATTTTCCCAGTATTCTCAATCCCTTTCCTCTTTTGTGTTTTGCCATTGACAATAATTCCAGTGTCTTAACAGTAAAAGCTTTGAAGATGAGTCAAAGTACGAATGATCTATATTTATTTGGGTAACTGCTGGAGAAAAGACAACATCTCATTTGAAGTTCATTACTAATTAAGATTAGATCTGAACCTCCCCAGTTAAAACTGATTTATGTGGGCTATTCTGGCTTCTAAAATCAGCTTGACAAATTTATGATACCATTGTTTGAAAGTAGAAAAGTAATTTGTTGAAAAATTTTAGTCTGACCCTGGATTAATGTACTATTGTATGCTGGTTGCTTGTTGGTTAGTAACACCAACATTGAAGCTCAAGAATTTGGTATTGTGGTTTATGGCTTGCCTTCCTGTTACCCAAAAATTCCTATTTTCAGGACATCTAGGGTATCATCTGTGTGACTCCAGTGTTCTAGTTCATTCGACTCTTGATACTATAAGTTATTTGAGAAGTCATATTTCTCTCTGTATCCTCTAATTCACATAGTCCCCCGCAAGTCATAAGCACTTAATGATTTGTGGAAGAAAGAGAAAGAAGTAAGGAGAAGAAAGAAAGATGGGATGAAGAAGTAATGGGGTAAAGAGAAGGCACTGGGAATGAGAGAAAATGAAGCCTAAATAAGTATTTATTAAAAATAAAACATGATCCAGTCTCCAAAGTTCAAACTCCTGATACTGGCAGAGGAAACATCTTGACTCAGAAAGCTTTCCCAAAGCCCCTTAACTCATTTCATGTTTAGGATCCTACAGAACTAAGTCTGCACAAATGGAATGTTGCCTTGGCTCTAGCCAAGACTTACTCATTTAATCATTTGGAGAAACGAAAATGAGGTGAATGAAAAGAAACTAAAGGGAAGGTTAGGAAGTGATGGGTCATAAATGAAAATAGAGTCTATTTGTTTGTACTTATTTTTAAAATGTAGTTGACATTGGTAGTTATATTGCTTGTGCTAAAGTAAATTATAGATGAGGTACAATTTATAAAAGTTGCAACAGAATTTACTTTTCACAGCTTGTGTATATTTGAATAGTAAATGCTCCTCTAAAGATATTCATGACATTCCTCATGCGCCCAAAGTAAAAACTTTTTTCATTGTCATTTCACAAGCCTTAGTTGGAGATTCCACTGCTTTAATATATCAATTGTATGAATGGCTTCTTCTCCTGTATCACCTTCTCCTGTGTGATCTCCTATCCAACTTTAGGTACACCAACCACTTTGTTTTCCTTGCACAGAGGATTAGCATGGTGTGCCTCATCTTAATTACTAAATGACCTGTCCCCACTGTAAGCTAAAATTACTCCAAATTATTCTCATTTACAATTTGGAGAGACAAATATTAGATCAAAGAGACTGTCTTAAAACGTTTGACAAAGTCTTTGAAAAAAAGCCTATAGATAAGATGAAAAAATGTAAGCTAGGTGTTGGCAGAATTCAGAGGATTTATGCCTGACTGCAAAGATAATGTACTTCAGAGCTTGGGTTTGGCCTTGTCCTATTTTACATGTTTATCAGTGATGTGTATGAACACAAAATCATGCTTGTAAAACCCTCAGAAGACCAATATTTTGGAGATCTACATCAAAAGACAGGAATTCAAAACATTCTCTTTGGGCTTGAAGATATGACATGAAGTTTTATGGGGATGAAGCAAACTGTACTTAGTATAAAAATAAAATCAATTGTGCAAGTTCAGACAAAAAATGTGGCTAAACAGCACTGATTGCGAGAAAATAGAAGATTTTAGTTGGCAATTACTTTAATATATGTTAATAATATGTGTATAAAATGTAATCTCCATCTACCTTAACAGAATATTTTTTCTTTATTTTGTCTTTAAGTAGTTGCACAAAGGAGTTTCAATTCAATATAAAATATTATTTTATGGACAATGGATACAAAACTAATTTAATGGTCCCTTAAATTAAGAGATAATGACTAATGAAAGAAGATGGAAGTTGGTGCTTCCTCAACCTCCCAATGTATTTGTTATTATCCCTATCCAGTTCCTGGCTTGCATTGGAGATTTAATGCATATTATTTGAATGCACAAATAAACATAAAGGTAATAGTTCAGTGTCAGACATAAACCTAATGTGAATGTCTTTACACATATCACAGATTGAAAATACCTAAACTTTTCATATACTTTTCAATTTCATATATGTAATGGATATTTGTATATAGTAAAGAGATGCTGGCTTTCTCCTAAAAACATCATAATATTAGACATGCTCAGTTGACAATTTGTAAGAAAAAAGTTTCTAAGGCAGTGAAGAAAACATGGAATAAAATAATGAGCAACGCATTGAATCTATTTTGGTCAAAGTCACCAATGTTATTCTGAAATAGAAACTTCAGTGTAATTGAAATTGATAAGGAATAATTTTTCAAATTCCTGAAAGCCTGGCATTTGTGAATTCAAACATAACAGAGTGGTCTGGTAGACATACCCCAAAGCTGTGTGTGAATAAACATGTGGTATATGGGTTCTTACATCTTTCCACTGAAGGTGAACTTCTTGATTTCCAGTGAGGAAAAGAAGGGTTGAATCTCTCATCAAAAGGAAGACTGAGTTATACAACTATGTACTTTCTGAATAGCATTTGTCATTGGTGATGACGTGAGAAGTTGGAGAAAGCCACATGAACAAGTTTATGGAGTGCTTACAGTCTCAATATTCAAATAAAATATTTGAGATTTTTAAAGTACTGTGAGAAAAATGACATGATGTGCTATGTCAGAAAATGCTTCCAAGCTGGTCTATCTTCAGCCAAGTGTCCTCTAAACTATGAGCCAAAAATGGTAATAACATTTTTAAAAATGTGGTTTGGTACAAATTTAGGAATACTCTGAATAATTTCTTAGAGGATAATTAATTTGTAACAATACATGTACATCTTGGCTTCTAATTCATCCGAGTTGATGGGTGAACTTTCTTAAACTGATGTGCCACGTGATCACTTTATAGTGGCCTCTAAAATACCAGTACAAGAGCAATCCTTAAAGCCAAATCAAAGCTTATGAAGAAAACATACCATGAAAAGTAAGCCAAGGATTCTATAGACAGTAGAGAAAAAGTATGTTTTCTGTAACAATTCTAAGCCTATAACATCCTGGTTTAATATATTGGTAAGTGGAAAAAATAACAAACTCCTAAATATCCAACAACTGCCTTATTTTTTTGTCAGCTAGAATTATTCTAGCTTAACAAAAGTTATATTGAGGTATACTCTTACCGAATATATTCAATAAAATTTCCAAAATGTGGATATTCATATGACATTTATACTCAATTTTTTGAGTAAATTTAAATAATACCCTTAAACAATCATAAAAGTCAGTAAGCATAGAAAATTCTCTTCCAGCTAATTTTTCCAGAGAAACTATGTTATCTAACCTAGATTTCTTTTTTACCTGTCACCATGGACCCCCAAGTGGTGCCTAGCCTTTGAAAGGACCCCACTTACTAGAAAGGTCACTCAATAGGTTCATTAAGATGAGTCTCTTATAGAGGATAAAGCACAGATATGTCAATATCATTTTTCTTTGTGGCAAAGAAAACTAAGACTAGATCATTTTTACAATTAATTTTTACTATTTTTAAGTAGCTGTACAATTGGCTTTTAATCAATATGTAAGTTTATGAGTACAATTGCAGTAGCCAAATTATGGAAACAGCCCAGATGCCCTGCATCTGATGAATGGATCAAGAAATGTGACATGAGATAGATAGATAGATAGATAGATAGATAGATAGATAGATAGATAGATAGATAGATAGATAATATGTGTGCCACATATGCATATATGCACATATATGTACATATACATATATATCATGGATTTTTTTTCATCCATCAGGAAGAATGTTACATCATTTTTCAGTGACTTGTATGGACCTGGAAACAGTTATGTTGAGCCAGTAAGTCAAGCTTAGAGAGACAAACAGCACATGTTTTCTTTCATATGTGGTTTTCTTTCATATGTGGAAGCTAGATCTAGAATATGAAATGTATTTTATGTTTGAATCTAGCAAGTTCTTGGCACTTGGCAATGAACAGGGAAAGGTACTGAAACTGTTATGTTCTTGGGCCTGATGACCTCAAAAAGCTTTCAAATACCTGAATCCAGTGAAGGAATGCCTAGAGGCAAAGCCAAAACTATAGAAGCTAGGAAACTGGGATATACTCCAAGTCTCCTATGGCTATCTGTGGCTGGCTGTTTGGCAAAAAATACATGTTTTTGTTAGCTTTGAGTGGAAACTAGGCGCCTTTTCCCATACCTCACCATCATTGTCATATAATCACTGTGTGTATCATATATAAAATTTATACATTTACAATTAGAAGAGAGCCTCAAAGCAAAGTAGAAGTGATATATTTTCTTTTCTTTCTCCTCCTCTCTCTTCCTTTTCCTTCCTTTGTAAGATACATAATCCTTTCATAAAAAGGAATGTCAGGCTCAGGTAGAATTTCATATTATTCTACCAAAAAAAAAAAAAAAAACCCACAGAACCAAAGAGATTACAGAGGGAAAGCCCCAAACAGAACACTTGGTTACTGTGAATATAACAGTGAACTGTCTAAACAGGCCCAAGGAAGGAATTTTTACTTACAAAACAAAAATATCCTTATCCTAACCTCAATCCCAAAGAGCCTTTGACAGAATCTCTCCAGTTGGGTCCATTAGCCATAAAATTATTATTAGCCATAGAATCATGTCCTCCCAAGGACAACTTGCCCGTTTCACTTCTTCCTGCTCCTTATTGCAACCATACCTGTTGAAAATGGCCCCAGAAAAGAAGCTTTACTCATATCTCGAGAGGAATTTTCTTCATTGACGAGAAGCAAAGCAAAGATCCTGAAGTAGAAACATCATAATTTTATGATATTGGTAGAAAGAACAAACAGCTTAAGTGAGTAGGACAAATTCCAATATCTTCCTTTACAAGGTCCAGTTATTCCAGGACACTAGCTAAGATTTCCTAAGATGAAATGGCCAGACAAGTGTAAAATAAATCAGTTGAACTAGAGAGGAGACGGTGACGTTATCCTGACCTGTCTGCAGCCCGTCTGAATGGAGGGACAGAGTATGAAGCACATGTTAGAGTTGGGGAAAAAAAATTGAAAAATTGTCTGAATCTAGGCTCTTCATTTTGGAGAGGAGAAAACAGATATCCATTGCCTAAGATATTCATATACTGTCATCACCAAACGTGTCACTTCCCAGACAAATGTCCTTTTGATGCTACTACCATGTTTGGGACAAATAGTCTGCATATATGTGCTCTTTTTATTTTTGTCAGTTATGGGGCTTGAACTCAAGGCCTGGACACTGTCCCTGAGCTTTTGTGCTCAAGACCAGCATTCTACCACTTTGAGCATCAAAATTACTTCCAGTTTTTTGGTAGTTAATTGGAGGTGAGTGTCCTTCCCTGGTTGGTTTTGACCCATAATCCTCAGATCTAAAAGATTACAGCCACCAGCAACCAGCTAACCTATGTGCTCTTGATGAAACCATATACATAGTTGATACTATTTGAGACCTAACACAATGGAGTGCAGAGATGTAAGGTGTGAGATATTATCCAACAATATATGCAATTTGCTGAACACTATAAAAATAAATCTAAGGTATGAACTTTGGGAAAAACAGGTGAGAGTTTAACTTATAGAAATTACTAACTTTTAGTGAGCTAGTCTCCAAATTAGTCACTAGTAGGCTTCAGAAACAATGTTGCTGCTTTGGAACAACTTTTAAACATTTTTTAATTAAATATTCTGACATGACAACTAGGTCCATGTGGAATCTGTTGTTTAGCAGGGCAACAGAGTGGTTGCAACATCTAGAATATTATGGACAATCAGAATCAAGCCAAACCCTTCAATGAACAGTCATACAACCTTTCTTCAGTAAAACTTATGAGATTATCCCCAGACTAACACCACATGTTCACTGGAACAGGATGAAGAGTGAACTACTCTCTTTTTCCAATTTCATTCAGTTATATGAACAATTAAATAAAATTAAAATTTGGCTTCTCATTTCTCATCTGTCCCATTACTACTTTCTAATGTCATTTGTAAAGCTTCAAAATAAATAGGCTAACTTATAAACAACATGTTCATCAAAATTGTTCAGTGCCAAAAGTTCTATGAAAATCTTACAGAAAAGTGTGAGAATGAATGAGAAAAATATAGCAATGCCAATTTTCTTGTTCTGGAAAAGTAGCCAATCAATTTATGTGATAACATTTAAGTATATTTGCTTATTCCTAGTGCTTTGGAAGATATATGCATAACAACATGCTTCACCATATTCTGGAAGTAGAATCATTATGTCCATCAGTAATCGAAGGTATAAAGAACATAGAATAATACTCAGCCTTAGAAAATGGAAAATCTTGACATTTGTGATAATGTGGATGAACCTGGAAGATATTACAGTAAGGGATATAAGCCAAGCCCAGAAATACAGGTACTATATAATCTTATTTATATGTTGAATCTACAAAAGTTTAACTTAGAGAAGGAAAAGTAGAGTGGTGGTTATCAGAGGCTGGAGGGTAGTGGGTGAGGGTTGATGAAAATAAGGAGGTGTTAGAGGATGCAACATTTCAATTAGAGTAATTTTTTAAGATCTAGTGCACACTATGGGGACACGGTAATAGTACGGTAATATTTCAAAATTGCCTAAACAATCAATTTTTAACAATTCTTTACTATTAAAAAAGAAAACTATGGGATAGTAGGGGAAAAACAAAGGAGGTAGTAACAATGTTCGATAGGAAATGTACTCATTACCTTACTCGTGTAACTGTAATCCCTCTGCATCTTTACAATCAAAAATATTAAAAAAGAAACATATGCAAGGTGATAGATACATCAATTAGCATGTCACAATCTTTCTACAATGTGTATATGAAAATATTACATTGCACCACATAAATATATATAATTAATAGTTGACCCTAAGGTTAGAAATGTCTATACTAGAACTTTTAACACAATATCTTATATATCATATAAATTTCAGACTTAATATTCTGTATCTTAACCTGTAATATCAAAAGCAGTAAGTGAGGTATTGCATTATTTATGTGCATTTGAAAGGTTATCCTTGGGTTAGTGTGATAGAGCACTTGTCTAGCATTCACAAGGTCCTGAGTTCAAGCTCTAACACCAAACACATAAGCATCACACATGCACACACTAAAGAAAAGCAGAAAGACAGAGACTAAAAAAGTAGATATACTGCAAATTAAAGGCACTTACCAAGATCCTTATAAACTGCCTACAATGCGATGAAGTATGAATTATTTACATTTTTTCCTAATTAAATCATTCCTAGTGGCCTTTCAAACGTCCAGATTCCCCTAAGCTACAGATTTTCAGTAGATTCACCATGGATAAAAATCAAAGAAATAATTTCTGATTATACATGTCTCTATTTCTACTACTTAGACTTTTGTCATAAAATTAATTATCCTAGAATCACAAAACTAATGTGTGAGAGCTGAACACTGAAATGGAAATGTGCATGTAGTAAGCGGTTGGGCTGCTTTTGAAACTTTGAGAAATACAGCCACCTGTTGGGCTTAGTCTGATATCACACTTCGTTCCCCACTTAATGCTCTTAACATTCTTTGAATAGGAGAAATCTAGTCTTTTTTTCCTGAGGGAAAAAATGTAAAGAATAAATATAACCATGACTTTCCATTATTTAGAGAAATAAAGATGACAAAGGCAATCCAGTTCCTTATCTGTTAAGAGATTAGGTCTATGTATTCATAATGTGCTTTTCTAGTGTTAAGTTGATAAGAAAGTTTCATCATAAGATTAATAAATAAACAATAAGATTTGGGGAGTGTAGCTCAGTAGTAGAGAATGTGCCTATATATGTAAGTCCTTGACATCTAAATAAATAAATGAGTTTAATTTTTGTCACAAAAGATGAAGTATTATTATTTTTAATTTCTACTCAACACTGGCATTCTAGAGCAAGGATTGGCAAACATTTTTATTTTAAATTAGTAGTTTAGACTCTGATGGTCAAAGGTATCCCTTTTTCTTTCTTTTTTGTCATAAAGGAGGGTATATTTCTTCACTGTGCATCTATTAAGATGCACAGTATGATGTTTTCATATATACATATGTAGTGAATCAGCTGCTCTAATCAAGCTGATCAAAATATTCACTTCTTCATATAGCTCTGTCTTTCTTTGTGGTGAAAGCACTAAAGATGTATTCTCTTGGCGAATTTCAAGTACATAGCTGGTAACTATATAGTCCCTGTATTGTACATTAGAGATCTAGAGTGTATTCATTCTATGTAATTGAAGTTTTGTGCCCTTTGATAAATAACTTCTCATTCTTACTTCCCATACTTCTGGGAATCATCAATTTTCTGCTTCTCTATATTGAATGTTTTTAGATTCCATATATAAATGAGATTCCACACATAAATAGCGTTTTTCTTTCTATATCTGTTTTATTTTATCCATGTTGTTGCCCATCTGCAGATTTCATATTTTAGGCTGAACAAAATTCCATTATTTGTATTATATATTAATATTATATACAAGTTGCTATTGCAACTACTGAGTTCTATTGTTGTGACACAAAAGAAACCATACACAATAAAGAAACATAAGGAAACATGAGGATGGCTAAGCAACAATAACATTTTATTGACAAAACTGTGAGTAGCAGATGGAGATATAACACTTGTAAGGTTCCATCCCCTGCACCCAGGAAAAAATGTTAGTAACTCAGATTTGAGCATCAAGCTGTAGTTTTTATGTGCCCTAAGACAAAGCGGACATGCTCCCCACTCCAGGACCCTGAACAGCTTTGCCCTCTGCTGTGAGCTCTTCTGCCAAATAGTCATGTGCTACTCACTTACCTCAAGATCTTGTTTTAAATATCAGCTTCTCAGTGACGTAACTACATCATTTACAATGATAGCTATTCTTCTCCTATGGCATTTACAACATTCTGAAATACTTGTTATCATTGTATGTAGACTATCTCTCCCACCATCCATAAATGTAGTAGAAATACTAAGATTTTTACCTAGGCAAAAATATTGATAGATACCATTGCAGTTCCTAAGGCTGTAATCATTTTTCTAAAACTTTACAATAAACTTGCCATTCTCACTTGATAGACGAGGAAAATGAGTCTCAGAAAATTCATTAATTTGTTTTGTAGGCAGTAGGTAGTGTGAGATTGAATTTTATTCCAGGCACATTGATGTCAAAATTAGTTTTCTGTCACAATAATCTAGCCTTGCCCCATTCTCAGCATCTAGAAAATTTCTTTTTCTATAGCCAAATTAACCTCCGCAATTTCTCAAACCTGAGGATAAACTTGACTTCAGTTAGAAAGCAGCTGATAATCTTTAACCAAGCTTGATAGTGAACATCATTCACTTTAAAGAAGCTAGAAAATTTCCCCAGTTCTGAAAACTTAGCTTCTTTTGGAGATGGACAAGCTTATCACTTGGTAACTCTTGTATGTTCAGTTCTTCACCTTTGTCTGGAAACACTATGAGATCTTAACAGTTCCTCTCCCAGGATTAAGACATTAGCTGCGGATGTAGTTCAGTGGTAGAACATTTGCCTAGCATGTAGAAGGCCCTGAGTTCAATATCCAGCACAGAAAAGATGAGAGAGAGAAGAAGAGAGACAGAGACAGAGAAAGATGTAAACAGACGGAGGCAGAGAATCTATATTCAATATTGATTGATAGCAATGAGGACAAAATGAAGAGGGAGAAATAATGAGTCATCATTTTAAAGAAAATTAGACACATTTAGGGGAAAAAATAGAAAGAATCCATAATATCTCTAACCTATACGAATAGTTAGAAAGATAAAATCACTTGAGGTGTAGACTAAACATAGAGAGAATTAAATACAGTAAGAGTAGTATCTTAGAAATACTCAGCCACACATAATTGTAAGCATTACATTTACACTTTTACTACCATTCAAAGCAACCTGAGATGGAAAGATTCAAACTATGCAAAATCCATGTGGCAAGTGAAACGGGGGCCATAGAAGAAAATAACAGGCAAGACAGTTAAACTTGGAGCATGAACTCCATCTCAGGACACCTTGTTCAATTTACTTTCCCCTTGATCATTTGGCCGTCTAAGCCAACTATAATAATTGATTCGTTTACCTAAGACGATTCAGCCAACATCATTCAAGCCAAAAAAATACAGAAAGAACCAGTCCAAGAAGAATGTTTGACAACAAAACTAATAGTTTATGATAAAAGCTAAAACTTATAGATCCAAAGTTTAAAAAGTCTGATCTTTTATTTAACAAAAGAGAAAATAAAATGGATCTGGAAAAAATATGAAAAGTATTCAAGCTTTCTTTCTCCAAGTATGCACAAATTCCAATTAATTTTATTAAACTCCATGACTAACAAGCCAACCTTTGTTCTCTCCCTTCACAAATAATCAAAACTTTCATTATTTTGCATGATTATTTCGTTTCAAATGTCAGCAGGATAAATGATTGTCTCCTAAATGATCTAGTTAGTAACATTTTAAAAGCCAATATTTACTGGTGCCTGTGTTTAATTTCCAAAGCAATGAAAACATAATACTTTGATCTCTGGAGTGTTTCTAATAAAGAGAATAATATTCTAGATATCAATCAATACTTACCATTAAAGTTTTCACCTGGGAAATGCTGCTTGTCTTGGTTTTTAAATTTTTTACTTTACTGACCTCTGCTTATTTTGGCCACTGGGAAATGCTGTTCTCACTTTACCAGAAGAGAAACCGAACTCCACAACCTGTCTAATGAAACAGTGAATCAATGACCATTCTTGGAAAAGAACTAAATATGTCTTATTTCTAAGGTTTATACAGATTTTTGATGCCAGGATAAAATCTCTGTCTAACAGAAAAAGTAGCCTTTCTGAACCCCAAAGGCTAAAGACACTGGAGAAGTTGGCATTCTTAAGACATTTTAGTAAAGAGAGATTCTTTTTCATTATATGATCCCTATCCTTTATAGTTCCAAGTTAAATGATTTTTGTGGTAATGATACTAAAGAAACCCTTATGAAATTTTTACCAAAAACAAAATTTCTAATTAGTGTTTACCAGATGTTCCCTAAGGAAAATATTTCTTTTCATCAAAGAGTTTAGAAGTCGGAGAATGTTACCACAGGTCGAAATAGACTGCGTGGTAAATAAAATGGTGGAATCAGGTTCCTTCTGACCAACTTCTCTTCATCCTATTTCATAACTTTAATCTTTTACCTCTATTCATTTCTTTTCCTTTACTTAAAATAATCGTTCAAAAATATTCAATTATCTGAGAACTATAGATCTTCATGCTAGAAGAAAGCAAAGTCATCTGTGCATGATGCCAGCTGGGTCAGGAACTATCAGAGCCCAAGAAAATTCAGGAAAGCATCCACATAGAGAGGTCATATAGTTGGCATAAGGGATCAGGTTCTTTTTGTGTGTTTGAAAATACCGTATAAAGGGGTTACAATTACATGGACAAGGCAATGAGTACATTTCTTATCAAGCATTGTTGCCACCTCTTTGTTTCCCCTTCCCATCCCTTCCCATCTCTCCCCACCTGCCCCCGCCCCCTGCTGCCCCGCTTCCACCTCCCCATTCCCCGCTCCCCCTCCCAGCCAAAGTTGTAAAGTTCTTTTTTTGACTTAATGTCTTGTACATCTCATTGTTGCAATGGGTCCACCTGTATCTCTATTTAAACAATTTGTTTTTTTCCTTCCCCTCCACAAAGTATACCAACATCAAATACAGTGAAAACAAGGGTTATACCATGGGGGAGGGACATACAAAGCAACCAAGAAATATTTTATAAATATGTTAGAAACAATAGCAAGAAAGAAAAAAATTTGAATCCTGATCTTGGGGTTCATTTCGTCTAACACCAACTTATCTGACCATTGCTGCTTGTCTCAGACATAAACTAGTTATTGCTAATAAGGAAAACCATGGGACCTATGTTTCTTTGGGCCTGGCTTACTTCACTTAATATATTTTTTTCCAAGTCTTTCCATTTCCTAACAAATGGGGCAATGTCATTCTTTCTGATAGAGGTATAGAATTCCATTGTGTATATATAGCACATTTACTTGATCCATTCATCTACTGAAGGGCATCTGGGTTGGTTCCATATCTTAGTTATGGTAAATAATGCAGCAATAAACATAGTTGTACTGGTAGCTTTAGTATGGTCTTCTTTGTGATCATTTGGGTAAATGCCCAAAAGTGGGATTGCTGGGTCAAGGGGAGCTCTATGTGGAGTCTTTTGAGGAACCTCCATACTGCTTTCCAAAGTGGTTGAACAAGTTTACACTTCCACCAACAATGCAGTAAGGTTCCCTTCTGTCCACATTTCCTCCAGCATCTGTTCTTAATAGAGTTCTTGATTATAGCCATTCTAACTGGGGTGAGGTGGTATCTCAATGTTGTTTTGATTTGCATTTCTTTTATGGCTAGGGAGGTTGAGAATTTCTTCATGTGTCTATTGATCATCCTTCTTTCCTCTTCAGAGAAGTTTCTCTTTAAGTCTTTCGCCCACTTATTTATTGGGCAGTTGTTTCTTTGAGGATTTGGTATTGGGGGATTTAATTTTTTGAGTTCCAGGTATATTTTAGATATGAGACTCTTGTCCGTTGTACGCTAGTGAAGATCTTCTCCCAATCCGTGGGCTTTCTATTGATCTTGCTATCTATGTCCTTTGCCATGCAGAAGCTCTGTAATTTCATACAATCCCATTTGTCAAAACTTTCTTTGATTTGTTATGTTTCATGGTCTCTATTAAGAAAATTTTGACCTGGGCCAAGGAGACCTAGGGTTTCTCCTATTCCATCCTGTAATGTTTTCAGAGTGTCTGCTTTGACTCTGAGGTCTTTGATCCATTTGGAGTTGATTCTGGTGCAGGGTGATATATAAGGATCTAACTTTAGTTTTCTACAAGTGATTAACCAATTTTTCCAGCACTATTTACTGAAGAGGCTGTCTTTCTTCCATTCTATTGTTTTAGCTCCCTTATCGAAGATTAGATGGCTATAGGTCTGTAGGTTCATTTCTGGGTTTTCAGTTCTATTCCATTCGTCCTGAAGTCTGTTCTTGTGCCAGTACCAAGCTGCATTGATTACTATGGCTTTGTAGTAGAGTTTGAAATTTGGTATTGATATTCCTCCAGCACTGTTCTTTCTGTTAAGGATTGTTTTTGCTATTCGGGGTCTTTTACTGTTCCATATGAATTTTTGGATTGCCTCTTCTATTTCCTTGAAGAATGAGGTTGGAATTTTGATAGGTATCACATTGAATTTGTAGATAGCCTTGGGAAGTATTGCCATTTTCTCAATGTTGATCCTTCCAATCCAGGAGCATGGGAGGTTTTTCCACTTTCTAAGTTCTGTTTTGATTTCCTTTTTCAGGTTTTTAAAGTTTTAATCATAGAGGTCCTTCACTTCTTTGGTTAAGTTAATTCCTAAATATTTTATTTTTGTGGGTCTATACGAATGGAGTTGCTTTCCTCATATCAGCCATGCTTTTCTCATTGTTGGCATACAGAAAAGCCATTGATTTTTGAGGGTTAATTTTATACCCTGCTACTTTGCCAAAGTTTTGAGTCAGCTTGAGTAATTTGGGAGTGGAGTCCATGGATTCTTTAAATACAAGATCATGTCATCTGCAAAGAGGGAGAGTTTTACTTCATCTTTCCCTATTTGGATCTAAGGGATCAGATTCTAAGTAGAGTCTAGGCTGTTGAAGACATAATTTCAGAACTTGAGAGGATTAAAACAATTTTTCCTGAGAGGGGCAAGCCAACATGAGATGTCAGAACCCAAACAATCCAATCCAGGTCATCCATGAACATCATGGGAAGGACATCCATCCCAGAGAACTCTAGCATGAAGTAGAAAGCTTGCTCAGGGTAACAAAGGTGCCCATACAGGAACAATCTACAGGCATCAGAGCACAGCAGTATGAGACATTCATATCCAAGATTAGACATCAGGAGTGATAGTGCCTATGAGAGATTCTGATACACACATACACACACACACACAGAGAGAGAGAGAGAGAGAGAGAGAGAGAGAGAGAGAGAGAGAGAGAGAGACAGATGGAGACAGAGAGAGAATAAAGAATAAACCAGGTTTCTCAGTGTCAAAAATGTCAGTACATATATAGAGAAAAACAAATTAAAACAAAATCCTAGAATAGACCTGAAGATAATAAGAGATAATATTATATTGATAGGTAGGTAGGTGGTAGACAGAGATAGAGCTTTCTAAGTACCCATTAATATATAATTCACTTAAACTTTACCCATCACTAAATGTAAAGGTTGTGTGACATAATGGGGGAAAATGCTTTTAGATTCAGGTTGGACTAATATCTAGATGTGAAATTTATTCCAGCCATTGAATGACTTTATATAACCATAGTGAACATATGTGGCAGGAGCAAAGCAAACTGTAAAGTATCTTCAGTTCTTTTAAGGTGATAGTTGTTGACTATTGGTAATTTTTGACCCCCCAGCCCAAGAGGTATTTATTAATTACCACAGATATGTTTGTTTATCACAACTGGCAGGTATAAATAACAGCTAGCAAATAAAGGTAAGAGATTCTGCTAAACATCCAACCACACCAAGGACAGCACTCACAACACTCACAACAAAGTGTTGATACCGTGTGCAGTTGTGTCATGGAAAAGCTCTATTGAAAGACAAACCCAATAACTTAGAATGCAACTGAATTTAAGGATGGGATCTTTAGAGAGCTGATCTTTAGAGAGTCAGTCTGAGGTCATAAATGTAGATGCTCATATCACTGGGAGATCTGCACTTGGAAACTCACCTCAAGTCATGACATCTCTTTTTAAATAGCAGGCCCTTGTTGAGGAGACTCTATATGGGACAAATGACTATAAACAGTTGGTATTCTGTGTCCAGTGACTCAAGTCACTGGCTGACATGTCAGCCTCTGAACTCATCTACTAAGCGTCCTCTAAATCGTTATTTCTGCTAAACCTTTAAAGTAAGCAGATAGAAAGTAGTACCTGGCTGCTGGAAGCATGGACCTGGAGTCTTTTTTCATGCTTGGTAGAGCACAAAAGCTTTGTTAAGAATCACTCAAGTACAGAACAAGTTTCTTTTCTTGCTAGACTGTGTGACAGGCTGAGCGCTGGCCACTTGTGACAAAAGGAGAATTCAACACATAACTTTGCTGTGTTTCTTGGGCTGTACATGCATACTTGCTGACTTCTGTAAGGCTTGCTAGTAGCTCGGCTTCTCAGTCCTTTGTCCTTATTTGAACATAGAACACTAAATCCTGCTTTAGCAACACCCCCTAGTCAGAGAAACTTAAATCTCGGGACTCTGGGAGTAGACCACAGCCCTGGGAAGAATGAGCTCAACTAGGAAAGAATAATTCTCACCTGACAGTGAAAAAGTTGAAAAGGAAACAAGTAGAACACCTGATTTTCAATGGCCTACCTCTGCCAATCTATTTCAGAAACAGAATGATGGAAGCAAATACCTTAAATAGAAGGATGGAAGAAAATAAATACCTAAGGAAATACAAAATACTAAGATGAGTCTTATGCCACAGGGCCCAGCGAAAGCATTACTTTAGAAGCCAGTACTCATGGTTTATTGTAAATCTAAGAATGCTTTGTATCATTGTTTAACTGTACATTAAATGACATATGTATATGCCACTTAATTATTATTCATGCAAAGGAATATTTATAGTAACTATATTCCATTATGGCTTATTGCAGAATGAAATGCCCATAAAACAGAAATGCCAATCTGTCCAGGTTTATTGCTAAGTAAGCTCAGGCTTGTTGGCCAGTCGCTTATCCTGACCTGAGAAGATGGCAAGACTGTGCCTTCTCCTGACCACGCTCCTCTACTGTATACTTATTAACAGTATGCTAATTTACATCCAATTAAGAAGCCCTAATGTGAACAGGACATTGAAATCCACTAAAACCACACTATGTTTCAGGAAAAAGGAAACATAACTGGCCAATACATACACTGAATGCTAATTAACTAGAAAGGAAAAAAATATTCTCAATATGATCCTCTGGTAAAGATATGATTTTAAAAAATAGGCTGTGGTAATAAAGATGGTAAAAAATAATAATTTGGTATTATGCTTTAATACAACACCCATATGACCTTGGATTTCATCTTTTTTTGTAAGAAATGTATAGTGCATATAAATTCTTATGTCCACATGTTGATAGCCATATATAGATACTATGGTGTACATACATACATACACATGATCATTTCCATTGGAATATTTTCTGGTAAGAAAAATTGGCAGAGGGGCTGGGAAGGTGGCTCAGTGGTAGAGCGCTTGCCTTGCATGCTTGAGGCCCTGGGTTCGATTCCCCAGCACCACATAAGAAAAAGCCGGAAGTGGCGCTGTGGCTCAGGTGGTAGAGCACTAGCCTTGAGCTGAAGAGCTGAGGGACAGTGCCCAGGCCCAGAGTTCAGGCCCACTACCAGACCCAAAAACAAAAAAAAAAAAGAAAAAAAAGAAAAATTGGCAGAGCTTTATTGAGTAAACAAACAAGCATACAGAAAGACAAGCAGCCAAACAGAAAGGCAGACAAGCAGACAAGCAGCAAGGCAGAGGCACACTCAGTTCTCAAAGGGAGAGACTACCACGGGATTTTGTTAAAACATTGAAAGCAACACATCTGCTCATTAAAAGAAACATGTTCAATATAATATATAGGCCTGTATTTTTTTTATTGTGAGAATACCATACAGAGGAGTTACAATTACATGGGCAAGATAATGAGTACTTTTCTTATCAAGCATTATTGCCTCCCCTTTGTTTCCCCTTCCCATTCCTTCCCATATTCCCTCCCTCCCCCCACTCGATCCTCCCCAACACACACCAAAGTTGTAAAGTTCGTTTTTCCACATAACGACTCGTACATCTCATTGTTGCAATGGGTCCACCTGTATCCCTATTTAAACGATTTGTTTTTTTCCCTTCCTCTCCACAAATTATACCGACATCAAATACAGTAAAAAGCAGGGGTTATACCATGGGAGAGGGACATACAAAGCAACAAAGAAATCATCTTATTGTTAGAAACAATCACCTGAAAGAAAAAAAATATTTGAATACATATCTTAGGGTTCATTTCCCTAACATCAACTTTTCTGACCTTTTCTGCTTGACTCAGACATATACTAGTTATTGCAAATAAGGAAAACCATGGGACCTATGTTTCTTTGGATCTGGCTTACTTCACTTAATATAATTTTTCCAAGTCTTTCCATTTCCTAACAAATGGGGCAATGTCATTCTTTCTGATGGAGGCATAGAATTCCATTGTGTATATATACCACATTTTCTTGATCCATTCATCTACTGAGGGGCATCTGGGCTGGTTCCATATCTTAGCTATGGTAAATAATGCTGCAATAAACATAGTTGTGCTGGTAGCTTTAGTATGGTCTTCTTTGTGATCATTTGGGTAAATACCCAAAAGTGGGATTGCTGGGTCATAAGGGAGCTCTATGTGGAGTCTTTTGAGGAACCTCCATACTGCTTTCCAAAGTGGTTGGACAAGTTTACACTTCCACCAACAATGTAGTAAGGTTCCCTTCTGTCCACATTCCCTCCAGCATCTGTTGCTATTAGAGTTGTTGATTATAGCCATTCTAACTGGGGTGAGGTGGTATCTCAATGTTATTATGATTTGCATTTCTTTTATGGCTAGGGAGGTTGAGCAGTTCTTCATGTGTCTATTGGCTATTCTTTCCTCCTCAGAAAAGTTTCTCTTTAAGTTTTTAGTGCATTTATTTATCAGGCAGTTGTTTCTTTGAAGATTTGTTATTGGGGAATTTAATTTTTTGAGTTCCAGGTATATTTTAGATATGAGAACCTTGTCTGTTGTATGGCTAGTGAAGATCTTCTCCCAATCCATGGCTTTCTATTGATCTTGCTATCTATGTCCTTTGTCATGTAGAAGCTCTGCAATTTCATGCAATCCCATTTGTCCAACCTTCCTTTGGTTTGTTGTGTTTCTGAGTCTCTTTTAAGAAAAATTCGACCAAATTTGGGCCAAGGAGACCTAGGGTTTCTCCTATTCCATCCTGTAATGTTTTCAGAGTGTCTGCTTTGACTCCAAGATCTTTGATCCATTTGGAGTTGATTCTGGTGCAGGGTGATATATAAGGATCTAGCTTTAGTTTTCTACAAGTAGTTACCTCCGGATCTTCTGAGTTACCTCTCACCTTCATTTTATTTCCACTCATATTTTTTCATGACTTCTCAAAGATTATTGTTTTCTTCCTCTTGCAGTTCCTATTACTGTATGACTAACTACCTGCCCCTACAAACTGCTTGGATAAAACAGCCGTGTTGCTTTGCTTGCTATTATCTGGGTCAGGAATCATACAGAGTTCACTTCACCCTCTGATACCTCAGTCATCTGACGGATGGACAAGACTAGACTGAATGTGTAATTTAATTCCCAGACATCACTGTAAGTCTGTACCAAAGAACCTATTGGAGTCCTGTGTAGTAAACTCAACATAGTAAAATGTCCTACATAGTAAGTGATTTCTTCTAGGGCAAGCATTTGAAAAGCTATAAAAAGTCACATGACCTTTCCAAATCTCACTCAAGTCTGAACACCACTGATTTTAATTCTTCCTGCTTTGATTTCTATGTTTATGTACATGTGGAAAAGTTCTGTGGGAAAACTATGAAGTTCTTCACAAAAGTTAGAAAATAAGTAATAATGATTATTTTAAAAAATTAGGTCATCTCTATGGCAGGATAGTGTACTGAAATATAAAATACGGTTTGAATGGTCTATTTTTCCTTTCATTTTTTTCATCAGGAAAATGAAATCCAGTGTTTTCACTCTTTGATACAGGGCCATTATGAGACCAAAGCAAAATTTTCTAACCATTTTGTTCTTGTCTTTCATCTTCATAAAACCAGACTTAATGAGGAAATTATGCTAGAGGACAGCGAGGGGAAAAAAGCACCTTTTACAGGTCAAGTAAGGGAAGGTGGGTAGGAGAATGGTAAGGCTTGTTTCATTCCCTCAGAGATTTCCAAAGGTAAATTCTGTCAAGCCAGAGAGAGTAAATGTCAAAAGTTGGTAAGCAGCAACCTTTGTGCTTTCCTTTATTTTGTAAATGAAGGAAAGTTTTAGACACAACCAGGTTCATTTATTAAGGTATTGTCTACAGCTGCTTTTGAGCAACAATAAAAAGTTGAGTCATTATGACCTAGGCATACATCATGTGATATATTTACTATCTAAAAACTTTTACTAATGATCTACATGAACAGCAAGAACTGGAGTTAGCTACTATAAAACTAGTGCTACCCAACAGCAGTCCTAAGACCACAGCTTCCTGACAAGATTACTGTCCCTGCCATTACAAAGGCAGGGAAGGTATCTCAAATAATAGATGAGCTTCAGTGGGGACTATATGAGTGGCAATATAACAGGACATAATTTTGAAGAAGATAAACTCATGACTCATGTACTAATATTAACAATAATTGACTTTATCAATCATTTTTGACTCATTAATTAATGGAGGAACAGGTCAAACATAATAACCAGTCCAAATGAAGATTTGACTTCCAGGAATTTATATTCTCCACCTTGTCAAAGAAACTAGCAGTAGGCAGTAAAGTAGAAAAAAGCAGGTTTTAATTAGGAAGTCTTGTGATAAGGGAAAAAGTAAATTGAGTGTAAATGTGATATTCATTTTGATTACAACACAAATTAGCTGAGATTTTTCACTAGAGAGCAAGATGGTGGGGGGAGTGGTGTCAATGGATGGAAACTTACTAATAAGAATCATCAGCGATTAGGGAGATTCTGACTACACAGAACAACAGGATTCCCACTGAAGGCTGGCCAAGTTGTCATATGTTACTTGATGATGGACAGGGCTGAAGGATTTGATCAACTCCCTAGGGTAGAGGTTCTGGCTAAACCAGTTTAGGAAGATTCTTGGCATAGTTGGCCTGATAATGACAGGTGCTGAAAGTCAAGGTAGAAAGCTTTTAGAGGAACCTGATGGTTTGGGTCTTTGTCAGTCTTGTTTCGTGGGAAGAAGGAACATTCTCCTTGAACAATAACAAAAATCTGTTTTATGTTTGATTACTCTGTACCAGCTGGACCATCTGTTGAGAGCTGGTAGTAAAGGGTATTTCCTGGTTGAGGCTAAACAGACAGGTGTTTAACAAGGAGAATTCCTATAAAAACAAAAGGAAACACATAGGTTAGCATTTGGAGTTGACTGTAAATGCCGTTTGTGAGACCCGAGGGAAGTTATTTGAGAAGATTTGTACTTGAGCTGAAAGGATAGAAAGTTGCTGAGAGGAAACACCAGGAAAGTGTTCTAGAGAAGCTGACCTAACATGTTTCACGCTGAAGGAAGGCCACCTTCATGCTGAAGGGATGTGTAAGTGGCAGATATTGAGAGTGAGAGTTCTGCTAGGTATCCAGCCTCTGACTATGAGTTCACATGTTGTTTCTAAATTTTAGGGAAATCGTCAATGTTTATTGGTACACTATAGGTTACCTTTAGGACAGACAAAATTATTTGTTAACACTTTGTTTTCATTTTCTCATGTTTTCAAGCCTAAAATTACCCATCCCCACACAAAAAAAATGTTTTGGGATCTGAGAAGGCTGCATTCACTTTACTAAATGAGTATAGCTCTCTCAGTAGGGGGAGTTTTCTTCCCCACAAACCCCAATTAATTATAATTTAGAAAGAAGCTCTTTTAATATTCATCCCTGGAAACTCTCCTTTGTCCCTTCCAGATGATTAATTGTGGTTTTATTCGAAATGACTTATATCTTGTGTCAAATTCACATGACATAAGATCTTTGTGGTCTAAGCCTAACAGTCCTACAGATTTCTGCCTTCTGAGGGAGGGTAACTCAGTTTTGGAAGAAGTAGTATTCCAGTTCCTCACCCGATGGTGACCTGGAGATTTCTTACCAGACTTAAAAAAGATAACCAAGTCCTATAATACATATGCATCTGGGATGATTTTATCTTGATAGTTAAGGACACAGAGAAGAGACAATATAAATAGAAGGATTAAACAGGAAATTAACTTTTGGATTAGAATTATCTCCACCATTTCATGAAAGCAATTTATAAATAATTAATAATACTATGCAGTTATCATATTACCATCAGGGAGCTCAGAGTATTGTAAGATGTACTATATATTCAATTCTTTTCTTTGAATACACTACTATTTTTCCAAAATCAGCACCAATTTATTTTTATAGCATTATTTTTTATGTCCTGCTTTGGGGTGTGTGTGGGGGGAGAGTTTAAAATGAATATTCACTTTTCTCTAAGTACTACTTTGGAAGAACTTAAAACATGCTCTGGGGGAAGGAAGGGTAATGGGAGAACAACAAGGGAAGGGCTAATAATGCTTGACAAGTAAAGTACTCATTGCCTTACTCATGCAACTGTAACCCCTCTGTACAGCATCTTTATAATAAAATAAATTTTTTTAAAAATACTCTTCAGAAAAGTTTAAATCATAAGTACAAATAAATGGGTGGTAAAGACTTTATTCACTTACCAGTGAGGGAACAAATTAGATATTGTAATCATGTAAAAAGAGAACCTGAGCAATAGACATATTTATAAAGAAGGAATATTGAAATGAACATTCAAATTGAGGCAAAGTTGGGTTTTCCACCAAAGAAAAAAGAAATCAATGAAATCTCTCCTGGATAAGCTAGAATTTGCATGTCAATAGGCCAGAATTATTTTGTATTGTTACCATTTATCTTTAATTTACAGGACTGAAAAATAGCTCACCAGCATTAAAACTGTAGAATCAGATGGCCAAAGGGTGTCTCTCCTCCAGGACAAACTTCCCAGTGAAAACTCACATATTTTTCTTCAAGAAAAAGGTTTTCTACTTGGGGTGCTTTTTTCCGTTAGATTTTTTTAGATAGAGGCAACCTAGGCTCACCCTGAAACAATTGAGTTTCCAGCTAAGATTCTTTTTATTTCTCTCATAGAATACAGTGAACTTAAGAATTTACATAATGCTGAGTTGGTGGGAGGGATCTCTATTTCACTGTAGGAAATAATAATTTTTGTTGTTTTTAGATTATGTTTATTCTGTATATTGATATCCACACTATTAACCAAATATTTTATTCTCATTTGCTTATTCAGTGTTGGGTCTAGAAAAAAAATGGAAGCAAATCAGGCCACTTGGTCTTCAAGGAACTTGAATATAACAGATACAAAGAAATTTACTCATTACCTTGCCCATGTAATTGTAACCCCTCTGTACGGTATTTTCATAATTTTAAAAAGTGATATTCCAAATAAACTTTAAAAAGGTGATATTCCAAATAAACCTTAAGTTACACTTAAAAAGTAACTTTCACTCTATAAACTAGGAAGTACTAAAAACCAAACCAGGATTTTGCTTTCTTTAAATCAATGACATTCTGAATCTGAGTTCCAATCACCTGCTTAGCTGTCTTTAATGAATCTCAGTTCTTATGTGGCTTTGTTAGAACCATATGAAAACCTCCAGCGTTTATGAAAAGCAAGACATTTGCAAGGCTTTTCCATAGCTTTTGGTCCTGTGGGGGGAAATCATATGAAACTTCAGAATGCAGTAGTGTCATCTTTGCTTTTGATTATCTTTCACTAGGCTACAGAGATCAGAATCAATTTACACAACACTCACAGTAAAGCAGTTGCTTCCTATGAATAGCTAAGCAAACGATTCCCATTCATGCCAATTAATTTTATCAGACTGATTTAAAAAAAAGAAAAAGAAAAACTCTGTCCTGACTCTAATCAGACTTCTCTAATACCTTTAAATATCCTGATTCCTCAAACACTTCATGCAGCATTAAATGAAGGAAACATTACAGGTCTTCACCAGTAGAGGGAAATACTGTCCCAGGGAAAACCAAGAATTCTCATGCTCACTTTTTCACAAATGAATGCTTCCCCTAGGTTTTTCTCATTTACTGTGTGCTCAACAGTAGGACATTTGCTATTCTCTGTCTAGAACATAATTGTTTTGAGGGAACAGGAGGAAGACTGGGGGAAGAGGTAAGAGAAGAGTTATCTGAAATCGTCAGGTTCAGGAGATACACAAGGCTCAATAGTAGAAGAGCTTCTCATGCAAAAGAAAGAGAACCTTTTCTTTACATGACACAGTGGTTTGCTGCTTCCTAAATGTCAAAATCCAAAGCTTTACTGAAATCTCAATAGTTAATGGCTAGCTCCTACCAATGAAGACTGCTGGCTAGTTTTCAAATCAATAGAAACACATCATGTATAGGTATTCCTAATTTGTCTCAGGAAAATATGAGTTTCCAAGTATGTAGCTGTTTTCTGCTGGATGCAGCCATAAACTTTTGATTTTCTCCTCAGCCCTACTCAAGCTGCCAAGATTAATACACTGATTTCATGAAGGGAATTGGAATACTGAAGTGGATTCACACAGCAAGTGACATCACTATGTGAAAGAAATGAGAGGAGCCTCGTGTGTGTGTGTGTGTGTGTGTGTGTGTGTGTGTGTGTGTGTGTGTGTGTGTGTGAAATGTCAGTCTAAAGGATCTGCTGCCAAATCAGTTTTAGAGCACTCTCCCTGAAGTCACAATAAGCAGAGGCCAAGGAAAAGGAAGTGGTGCCTCTTTAGCAATATAGCATAGGACCGTGGTATTAAGAGAAGTGGTAAAATGTCACATTAGGAGCTATCTTTAGAACTGATAAAAGGAAGAAAGGAAGGGTGGGAGAGAATCAGAGAAGGAGGAAGAGAAAGAAGAAGGGAGGGAGAGAATAAAATCAAAGGAGGCAAAATGACAGAGCCAATTGAAGACATATTGACAATCTCTTACAAAGGTAGACATACCTTTACCTGTGATGAGCTGAAAACATTTCTATGCCAAGAAAACACCTGCTCGTGGATGCAGATAGTAGCTTTATTCATAATTGCTAGATAAATTATGGTACATCCCAACAATTATGTATTTCTCCATGATAAAAAGCAGTAACACATGGGTACCTAGTAAAAACGTAGTGATGCTTATGGTTCTGCCCCATGACATTTTAGGATAAAAACTTTGTGTTTCAAGAGGCCTATTGAGTATTTTTAAATTCTATTTGTTATTGTTTATATCATTATATAAGGCATATTATTGGGGCTTATACTGTGGTTTAGAATTTGTAGTTCATTCAAACATCACTACCATCAAGAGTGGTTATCTGCCATTCTTATAAAAAAAAATCTCAGTCTAGGTAATTATTTTGTTTGTGTTCATTTCTGATAATTAAGTAGGTGACTAATGGCCAACCACTTTGTATCTATAATTTAGATAGTATAAACACACTATTCCTAATATTACTCCTCTAGTTGTTTTGACTGGAAATATCTTGGTTTGTCCCCAAACATAATAGCATAATTTCCTTCTTTGATGAACGATAACACAGTTGTACATGCTACGTGCATAAAAATAATTGGAGTTGGCCATGCTTGCTTACTTAGGCAGCCTCATTTTCTAGGAAGCAAATGAGTGGAATATAGGTCCTGCCCTTAATTTCTTCAATCCAGCATGCTTGAAATGATTGCATAGTTCCACATTCTGCAAGGACAGTTCCATCAATGGTGTTATCCTTTATTCTGGAAAAATAAAGACAGTATCTTTTTTCTTCTGGTGCATATCTGTGCCTTTATTTGTTCATTTCTCATTTTTATGTTTTCACTAAAATTGCAACCTCTAATTTTTTAAATTTTGTCCCACTTATTTCACACCATGAATAATAGGATACATATCAAAAATAATGGTTTCTCTTCTTTATTGTGAGGAAAGCCAACTCAGTTTCTGAAGACTTCTTATCATAAAGCTCATTCTATTCTCATTAGAGAACACTAGCTGCTATATCGACTTTAATAAGTATATCAAGATTCTAACAAGAATCCCAATACCAACTTTTACTACTCATGAAGATAATTTTTTTCTTTACTGAAATGATAAATTGCAATAAGCTACAGAAAGATTTAAAATAGATGCTCACACAGGTGACACAGTTATACTTCTTTCACAATTCTACATTTTGAGCACATTTGCAAACAAAAATATGTTAGCATGAGAATTGACAGTATGGTAAGAGCACATCAGGGGAAAGCATGTGAAACTATGCCTCCAAATTAACAGGCGGCAAATGATGAGTGAAATTTTGGTTGCTGTTGCTACATGCTCTCCACCCATTCATATATCAATAAATCAGGATTTCATTTCCCTCTCATCCATTCTAAGCCTTTAGTCCAGGCTCCTACAGAAGCACCCTGTCCCTCTATACCTCCTGTCTTTTGTGGCTTAAGTCTTTCAACAATTACATTATAAATATATATATATATATATATATATATATATATATATATATATTCCAGGATTGGACCTAGGCCTGCACACCTATAATTCCAACACTTAAGAGCTTGATGCAGGAGGATTACATGGAAAAACAAAACTGGAATAAATTCCCTTTGTCTTTGACATTCTTAAACTCGGCTTATATCTTTCAGGTAATCTCCAGTGGCTATTCTGGAGAAGATAATGCAAACTCCACTACAATCCCTGATTTTGAATTCCGAACTCCAAAATGTTTTTGAAAACTGTTACGTTTTTCATCAGTTATTGGTAAATTCATTTGGTAGTAAATCTAAACTGAACTCAGGAGAAAGTTTACAATCTTTACAAAGTCATGTATTGAAATTTATTTTTTCATACATGTCAATTGAAAATCTGTTATCACACTTGATTTCTACCCTCAGTTATTATTGTGGCTCTATATGAAATTCTGTATAAGCAGGAAGGTCACAGAGCCACATACTTACAGGAGCCCCATTCTTAATTTAAAATTCTGCTGTTGCCATCTTGAAACCCGTAATTGCTTTTGAAGAGCACTTAAAAGCTTTGTTTTTTTCACAGGGCCCCACAGATTATGTAGCTAGTTCCATAGTACCGTTCTGAGCTCAAATCGGTGATGAGTTCTGAAGCACATTTGACCTAATGGCTTCTGTTTAGTGAGCTCTACTACTAAACCATTGACATTACCACTACTGTTACTATCCACAGTTTACACTGAACCTCTCCTACAAGCACATGATCTCCTAAGGACTTTACACACAGAACCCTGTAATGTATTACACATAGAACCCTGTATGTGTTCTATTCTTCACTTTTAAAAATTAAATACAGTAAGATGTGGCAATTTATCCTAAAATTTATGGCTGCCAGGCAAATCAGGGCACCATTTAAACTAAACTCTGGAACTTAAGAAAACAACATTTAACATTCTTGAAAGTAAACATGCTTTGGAATGAGTAGGATGATCCATGTGAGATTGCCAATATTCATTTGTTTTGACTGAGGAAAAAAATAGCAATTTCTTTGGGCATGGCTGAATAAATATGAATGACTTACTTGTAAAACACAAGCCCTATGTATTTCATTGGCCTGTTTTTAAGTTTGAAATGATGACCAAACTAATCTTTCTGTTAAAATAAATAAAAGGTTACAGTGAACTCAGAAGAAAAATGTATGTAGTTCAATTTAAAATGAGTCACATGTCTCATCCTGTCTCAGCAGAGATGACATCACCGCTCCTAAATGGGGAGGACTGGGCACAGGGGAGATGTGTTTTTATTGTGATCAGCTGCAGAGGATCAGCAAGGATGACTTCATCTGCAGCTGAGGAAGTTGACCTTTGCCCCTTTAGACATGTGAAACAGGGGAAAAAATTCCTTCACAAGGGAGTTGATCGAGCATGTGTTAAGTGCAAATGCTCAGACTGAACTTGATGCAGACTCAATGAAGGGAAAAGAACACTGAGTAACCTGGGAGCTGGGTGTCTTCTTTGGCATATCTCAGCCATACTACCAAAACATGCTTTTCACTTTTCAATAATATAAGTTAAGAAGCCTTTCAGAAAAAGCTTTACCTTTACAAATTTTTCCATATAAAGTTCTTATTGTAACCAGTTTCTCACAAAGATATCTTAGCCCTAAACAAAATGATTATGTTTACCAATAGGTAGATTAACTTCATTGTTCAAAAAAAATAGTACACATCAAGTGTTTCTATTTCAATTTTTAAGATGTTAATTTATATGAAAACAAAATGAATAATATAAAAATAGTACATAATTTTCAGCTAAATCTTTATATTAATTATGATGATAAACTTTCTCAATAATAAAAATAATAATAATAAGCCAAATGAATGTCTAGGAATGCTTGGAAAATGAAAGGAAAATTTTCTATTGTGTGTTCTTTTCCTGTCCTGCTTCTGTTGACCTGCTCAAAGAGTAAAAGCTTTCACTAGTGTAGATTTCCTTCAAAAAGCTCTACAGAACCCAGAGATTGCCTAATTCCTTAGGGGTTTTTAACATGTCTGATTTGTTGTTAACATTCGTGGGCACCATGACTAGAAGCTGTTAAAGTTATTTAAGAAGAGTAAACTAGTCAAATCAAAAAAATCTCATTCCTATCTCTTGGCAGGTAATTGTTAATCAATATTTTTGTAATCTGGTGGGAAGGAGATTCTTTGTTTGGCTAGAAGCTAATTGGAAAGATGGAAGTTTTCCAAAGGGTGCTATACTGCTGAAACATGAAATGTGAGAAATATTTCAACCAGGTATGAAAGGCAGTTCATTATTCTAATTTTAAGCTGGGCAGTTACCCAATTTAAAAAGCCAAGTCCTTTGTAAAGTATCCTGAGTGATTTTTATCTTTCCTATTGCTTCTCATTCTCCTAGTTCTCATTTCCTTATGCTGAGAATCTGAGAAGACCAACTTCTTTAAAACATGTGAGTAAAAATGGCTCATGATTTAGGCAGTTAATATTACCAAGGTTGCCTCCATTTTTATTTTGTTTGCTTTTGTGTGTGTGTGCTAGTGGTGGAAATAAAGGTTTGTCCAGTATTTTTTCTATATAATAAAACATATGAAAATTGGAATGAAAAATGCTAAAAGAAAAATGTCAAA
The DNA here is from genome assembly GCF_019054845.1 of Dipodomys spectabilis. Taxonomy (NCBI): domain Eukaryota; kingdom Metazoa; phylum Chordata; class Mammalia; order Rodentia; family Heteromyidae; genus Dipodomys; species Dipodomys spectabilis. The sequence continues at coordinate 23,299,324 of NW_024870709.1, read as the reverse complement.
TGCTAAAAGAAATGTCAAGAATGTCAACTGTAGAGAACATGCAATCTAGTAATATTTATGGTGAGCAGATATTAAAATTTTCAATATTTTTTTTCCTGGTTGTTTCTCAGAATTCTTACAAAATTGGTTACTACAATCTACTATCTGATTCCAAATGACTCTTTTAATTTATGGGCTTAAATTTATTTTCAAATACTAAAGTAAGTATAAAGAAACACTGGAAAGCTTCTAAGAGAATACTACTAGTTTGGGTGGTTTCATGTGAGAGCCAGTCTTACATTTTGAGCAGTTTTCTTGACAAGTCCTCTAAAAATCATAATGATGTTCATGATTCATCAGAGAAAGATGAATAAGAATGATTTCATCTGGCTTTTTATCAACAAGTTCACTTTAAGAAAGCAGGTCTTAAATAATTAGAAAATAAATAAATTTTTATCATAGCACTATTTGCGATAGCAAAATTGTAAAATCTGCCTAGGTGTCTATCAATCAGCAGTTGAATGGATAAAGGAATTTGTGCTATAGATAGATGGATATCTATATCTATATATATATACATATATCTATGTGTGTATATGTATGTATGTGTATAAGATGAAGTTTCCCTCAGCCATAAAGAATGAAATTATGTCACTTGCTGGAAAGTAGATAGAACTAGATATCACAAGTGAAATAAACCAGTCTCACAAAGTAAATGTCACATGTTTTCTCTCATTTGTGGAAGCTATTGGCACAAAGTAAAAAAGTAAAAGAACAAAGGAGGCAACAATGCTCAATAGGAAATGTATTCATTACCTTGCTCATGTAACTGTAACCCCTCTGTACAGCATTTTTACAATAAAAAACAAACAAAAATAAATTAAAAAATAAAAAAGTAAAAGGAGGACTAGGAGGAAGAAGGGGAAGGGAAAGGAAAAGAAGAAGCAGGAAAGTGGAGATAAGAAAGTAATAAAGGATCAAAGTTCATTATGTGAATATGTAAACATACCTCAATGAAACCCCTTATTTTACATGGGCTAATAATAATATGTGACTTAAAAAAAAAAACCATTGGAAATTCTAGGAAAATATTCGTGTTCTCTTTATGAATTAGGAAAACTATTGAACTATTTCTGGCTCTTCTATTCTGTTCTATTGGTCCTCAGGCCTGATTTTTTTGTTTTGTTTTGTTTGTTTTGCCAGTACCAAGCTGTTTTCATTACTATAGCTCTGTAGTAGAGTTTGAAGTTTGGTATTGTTATACTTCCAACACTATTTTTTCTGCTCTGAATATTTTGCATTCAGAGCTATGAAATGTCAAGGAAATTGTAGATTGTTTCTCTATCTCAGTAAAGAAGCATTAAGAGATATTGATGTCGTTGTTGGCTAAAAGGACCCTAATACAATGTAAACTTGTTCAACCACTCTGAAATGGAGGTTCCTCACAAAACTGAATATAGAACTACCTACGATCCACTGAAACCACTCATGGGCATTTATCTAAAAGATTACAAATCAGGATACAAAAAGCCAACCATGTTCATTGCAGCACTAGTCACCATAGTCAAGGTATGGCATCAGCCCACATGCCTCTCAATGAATGGAAGGATAAGAAAAAAAAGTTGCATATATACACAATGACATTTTACTCATCCATTAGAAAGAATGATATTGCATTACTGCAAAGACATGGAAAGATATGAAAAAAATATGTTAAATGTAGTGGGTCAGTCCAAGAGAGACAAAGAATGCATGTGTGGAAACTAGAATTAGTTATAAATACATAAGCAAATACTTCAGATGTTATGCAAATGTACATATATGTATTAACTGAAATATAGTATATTAGGAAGAGTACTTCAACAATGTAATTCCTTAGAAATTTTGATTTCAAAATTAAAATATAAGCCGGGCACTCGCAGCTCATGCCTGTAATCCTAGCTACTCAGGAGGCTGAGATCTGAGGATCACGGTTCAAAGCCAGCCTGGGCAGAAAAGTCCGTGAGACTCTTATTCCCAATAAACCACTAGAAAGAGCTGGGAAGGTGGCTCAGTGGTAGAGCGCTTGCCTTGCATGCATGAGGCCCTGGGTTCGATTCCTCAGCACCACATAAGCAAAAAGAAAAAAGCCGGAAGTGGCACTGTGGCTCAAGTAGTAGAGCGCTAGCCTTGAGCTGAAGAGCTAAGGGACAACGCCCAGGCCCAGAGTTCAGGCCCCACGACCGGACCCCCCCCCCCCCAAAAAAAAAATAATAAACCACTAGAAAACTGGAAGTGGCGCTGTGGCTCAGGCGGTGCTTGCCTTGAGCTGAAGAGTGCAGGGATAGCACCCAGGCCCAGAGTTCAAGCCCCATGACCAACCAAAAAAAAAAAAATTAAACAACAGAAAGCCAATACTTGAGAAAGGGAGGGTGAGGGTAGGAACAAAGGTAAGGAGATAGACAAATGAAAAGACAGGTGGGGGAGAAATGTCGTCAAAAATTAAATGTGGGCTGGGAAGGTGGCTCAGTGGTAGAGCGCTTGCCTTGCATGCATGAGGCCCTGGGTTCAATTCCTCAGCACCACATAAGCAAAAAGAAAAAAGCCAGAAGTGGCGCTGTGGCTCAAGTGGTAGAGCGCTAGCCTTGAGCTGAAGAGCTGAGGGACAGCACCCAGGTCCAGAGTTCAGGCCCACAACTGACAAAAAAATAATAATAATTAAATGTATATCCTACAAAAATTTAAAAAATGAGAGAGGGGGTGGGTTAGCAGAGATGGGTAAGAATGTTGAAAGGAGTGACATTGATCAAGATGCATTTATTCAATTGTTGCTTTAAGTGGAAACTAGTTAGTACAACTACTTAAAGATAAAATATATTTCAAAAGAGTGAATATTTTAGTTTTAGTGAAATAACGATCCTACTTTTAGTATTAACCTTTATTAGGCTATATAAAGACCAAAACTTACTTGGATTATGCACCCAGTTAAATAAAAGAAATTTGTTTCTGGTCCTAAACTAAAAACCTGACTTGAACAAATAGAGCTAGTATTGCATAAACACTGTTATCTAGGATACCTTATAATAATATTGGAACTACTTATAACATTAAGCTCAAAATCCTTTAGATATTTTGCATTTTAATAACTAAGGAAAGCATTCCCAAAATACTATATGAATAAATTTTAAAAATGTAAATATGTTTTACATAATCTCAATTGCCAGTAAGTGTCAAGGCTAATAAAAAAAATCTAACCAAACTGTTAGCAATGATTGTCTTCCTCATTTTTGTTGAATTGTTCATTTTTTTTCAATATTACAATACATTCTAACAACTTACTTTGCAAGAGGAAAATTTCATAAAATTAGTAGATTGTTTATAAAAGAAAATATGACTCCTATGCAAAGGAAGTGCATTTTTTTTCAGCTGTGAAGAGTAGATGAGAGTACTCAGACAATACTATACACCAACAACATTTCAGAATCAAAGGATGAGTTAACCCTTTGCCTTCCAAAGACTGAGTCCCAGGTATTAGTTTCTCTGCATGATTGCAGTCAAATGATCTAAGAACCAAGGTTGGTGGTGAGGAATATTTGCCTTTGTCACAGGCCGGGAAGCCCTCCTGGAATGGAAGAGACCAACAGCAGGAAACGGTGACATCACTGAAAATGCTTTATTGATGGAGCCACTAAATAACTTCCTAAATGACCAGAAGTGGTGGCAAGCAAATATATCAGCAAATCTTCGTGGTTTTCTTATTCAACCTCTTCCTATAGGAAACCACCTTCTCCCACAGAGGACTCATGAGCAATCATTGCCAGGCCAGAGCTCAACAGAATAGCTCCCCTACCCAGAGTCTTTGTGAAACATTTACACAAAGCTAGAACCCATTTCCATCACTTATTCTGTATTTATTGAGCTCCAAAGTACTGCTAAGGCTAGGAAACAAAATAATCACCTCATCTAAAGTATATGAGTGGAAGAGAGGTAAATTTGACCTTTATTTGTCAAGTAGTGTTTTGACATTGTGACTATAAGTTGGACTCCAATTACCACAGAATTGGCACTTTATAGTAAAGTAGACTTGGGCTTAAATCTTGACAGGAAAGAAATAATGGATTTACCTGCAAAATTTCCTTAAAGTTTTCTGAGGTTTATATATATATATCTTGTATATAAATACCTTTGTATATTTATTCACCAGGGGCTAATGCGTTTAGTAATTTCTGGTGAATGGTTGTGATTTCCATTAAATATTATTTGCTTTTGTACTCAGTAATACATAGTTGATAAACATAATAGTAGAAGTCTAGCCATTATTACTTGAGGTACATATAGAAAAAGAGAGTAATCATTATACAATCTAGAGTAGTATATCCCTGAAGAATATTCATGATGAATGGCCCTTTGTTCTTTAATTACTAAACTGAAATGCATCTAAACTTTTTTTAAAAAATTTATGTATTTCAGATAAAGTTCTAATGTCGGCATAGAAGTCCCCAGATAATTTGCCACCACCTATCTGGTGACATTCCCTGTTCTGATTCCTCTAAATTTTTATGTCCTTTCTCAGTAATCTAGCCATTCTAGGATTTAGAACTTTGTTTTTTTCTGGTACTGGGCCTTGAATTCAGGGTCTGGGCTCTGTCTCTGAGCTTCTTTGTACTCAAAGTTAGTGCTCTACCACTTGAGTCACAGCACCACTTCTGACTTTTTCTTAGTAGTTTATTGGAGATAAGAGTCTCACAGACTTTTCTGCCTGGGCTGACTTGAACTGCAATCAATCTTCAGATCTCAGCCTCCTGATTGCCAAGATTTACAGGCACCAGCCATGGGCACTCAGCTAGAACTCTTTCTTACTCCTGGAAATTCACTTCCCAAAACTTAATTCCTTCCATAAACTTTCTATTGATATTGTTCATAAGGATAAAATTGGCATCTCTTCTCAAACCTTTAAATTTTATCTTCCCTGGCTTCAATGTGTTCTTTTGACATGCTGAACCGCATTAACACCACATTGCCCAGGCTAGAATGTCATGAGTACTATGTTTGCCTTGCAAATGTGAGCTACTAATTACCTTCCATTTATCAGTTATTATTGTGGTGCATGGGTCACTCAAATTTTTATTGAAAGTGATTTGTATATTGCTACAAACTCAAACCATTTACCTAGATAAATCTATGATGATCCAATTATACCACGTATACCTGACATAATCTGCAAAATACAAGAGAAAATAGATAGGTCAACTAAATTTTATTGATTCAAAAAATAGTTATAGTTCCTCAAAACTTCCCATCTTCAGCCAGACTCAGTGGCTCACATCTGCTATCTTTGCTACTTAGGAAACAGACATCGGGAGGATCCTGTTTTGAGATCAGCCTGGGCAAAGTTTTTGAGACCCATATAACCAATAAAAGGTAGATGTGGTGGTGCATGCCTGTCATTGCAGCTACATGGAAATGATAAATTGAAGCCAGGCTCCCTGGGTTCCTACCTATAATCCCAACTACTCAGAAGCCAGCTCAGGAAAGTCCATGACAGCTTAACTTCAATTAACCACCAGAAAACTGGAAGTGGCATTTTAGTTCAAAGAGGTAGAGCCCTAGATTTGAGTGAAAAACTCAGGTACAGTGCTCAGGTCCTGAGTTCAAGCCCCACAACAGAAAGAAAGGGAAAGAAGGAAGGAAAGAAGGAAGGAAGGAAGGAAGGGAGGGAGGGAGGGAGGGAGGGAGGGAGGGAGGGAGAAAGGGAAGGAGGGAAAGGAAATGGTAACTAGGATGATCACAGCACCGGTCAGCCTGGGCAAAAATTCAAGACCCTGTTTGAAAACTATACTAAAGCAAGTAGTAAAGTATTTGCCTGCAAGTTTGAGACCCTGGGTACTGAAAAAAATGAATAAACAATAAAACACCACATTTTCTTTAATAAAATACAGCTTAAAAATAATTTGTAGTTTGGGGATTGTTTGATTGAGTTAGCCAACTGTCTCTGTTCTCTGTGTTTCTTTAAACAACAGGTCAGTTACTGTAAAACTATGTATTAAAAGTCTTATTTTAAGCACCTGTTTATTTTCTATAAATTTGATTTATTGGCCTTACACAAGTCACAATTTTGGGAATTCCATTATTTTAATTCACCAATAGTTAGATTCATTGAGGAATTTGGAGACTAGAATGTCTTGGATCATGGTCATTTTTTAACTCTTTTCAAGATAGAATCTCAGTGCAAAAACAATGCATGTCAGATCATGATCTTCAAGCAAAATGCATGAAGCTTTTCAGGGTACCCTAAAATAAGAGGAAATCAAGGAGACTATCTTCACAAAATAATTGACAATATTGTCAATGGTTTTTCTTTGAATCACTATACAATGAGTTGCTTTCAGAGCATTTGCATTTGCTAAGAGAAAAATGACTCGTGGGGGCAAAGACAAGTTGATGAAACAAATAATTCCGTTTTATCTACCCCAAATCTTTCATTTTAATTTTTGTTGTATTTAAGAAGTGGTAGAAAGGGGATTTCAATTCAGCATGTCAGTTTATGAGTATAATGAATCTTGATCAATATCACTTCTTTCGTCATTCTCTGCATCTCTCCCAATCCCCTTAATTTTTTGAATTTCAAGTCCACATATACACATTGAATATTATAATTGCATTCTCTCACCCTCTTTCTCCTTTCATCTACTCTCTTTGCTTAATCAAGAGATTTTATTTCATGTTTAGAAAAAAATTTCATAAACAGAATTTTGTGCATATGTTTATTTTCATTTCTTACTTTGAATAGTAATTTGCAAATATTATTTGGAAGTTCCACTCAACCTTGTTCTTTGAAGTTGTCTTATAAAGACAAACAAAAGAATGAACAAAAACTGAGAAGAAAGGGAACAGCTAACTTGAAACTTAGTGAAGTCAAGTTTTTATTTATTTTATTTTTAGGTGGTTTTCTAAAAAAAATTTCCTTGATGAATCCTGGAAAAGAACCCTTGGAATTTATATTTATTTCTAACACTCATCTTCACAAAGTGAGATTATACATCATTCTATCTTTTTATGTGTTTTTTTTACAGTAAGATCCTTTTGTCTACTTATATAAGCCATTAAACACACCTATAAAACAAAAAATTAGGATGACCAGGTCAGAGAAAATTTAATGTCAAGCTCCATTTTAGAGAAATATTGCCCATTTACTATCTCCACAAGAAAGAGTGAGCAAAATCCAGTTTTTAGTTTCATTTCACAAAAACTTAGTTCGATTATCCAGAAGCCCAACACAGAAGAAGTATTTGGAAACTCCTTGTCCTCTATCAACTGTTATCTAAGAATTTCTCCATGCTCCTTTACTGTGCCAATACTCAGACTTTAAAGTGTTTATCTCCTATATTTGTGTACTTCATCCTTTTCCTAAAGTTGCAGGAATGATTTTTCTTCTTTAAAAATTATATTATTGTTGGGCACTGGTGGCTCATGCCTGTAATCCTAGCTACTCAGGAGGCTGAGTTCTGAGGATCACGATTCAAAGCCAGCCTGGGCAGAAAAGTCTATGAGACTCTTATCTCCAAGAATCCACTGGAAAACTGAAAGTGGCACCGTGGCTCAAGTGGAGAGCTCTCTTCTTGAGGTGAAGAGCTCATGGACAAAACCTAGACCCAGAGTTCAAGCCACACGACTGACAAATATTATCTTTAAGTAGTTGTACAAAAGTATTACTATTTAGATAAAATTTGACACTGGCCTTACTTTAAGACATGTAATCCTTAGTAAATATTTCACAGTACAAGCCTGACAGGCTTGTTAACTTTGTGTAATGTTAACCTCACAGGCCATGAAGTATACTAAAAATTAATCTAGTTACATTCCTCTGGCCCTACTGAGCCTTCATTTCTTTCTCTATTGCACTCTGTAGGTTGCTCTTCCTCTGACTTCTTCTACATCTTACTCTGAAGTGTCAGAATTTTTAACTCAGACATCTGGCTCTGACATACGTACACTATTACCCTGTCATGCATCATCGGACAGCAAGGCATGACAAACTCATATTGCTATGAATAAGGGGAAAAAGAATCTAAATTCTCCAAATCTAACCCTCATTTCCAATTCCTAATCTTGCCCCCCAAAAGATCTCATTTTCCTTTCTTATGTTAAAGGAGTGATTTCACAGCTTACTCATTTATGATTTTGTCCCTCTGATATATTTGGAATCTGTGTCCTACAATCCTCAGAAAATGCCTCATCTGGTTAACCAGCCTAACTTCCTGGAGAGATGATCGGACCTGAGTTGGAATGATATTAGTGCGATTCATTTGTATGGAATTTAGAGAGAACATATTGTTAGAATCAGCAGCAGCTGTGTATTAAAAGCCCTGCCTTGCTTCTTCATTTTTTTCCCCTGAGATTGAAGTACTCTGGTCACCAGTAAGCTCTCCAGTAATGACAGGGAATCATGGTGACTTCTTGAAAATATTTTTGCCATGTTTTCAACAGAAGAACTTAAACACAATGCTAAACTGTGAAAGGCCATTATTATATATTCAATCTTTTATAATAAAGTGTCAATTAAGTTCTACATTTTTACTCTCATAAAAGTAATCACCTGAAGGCTACTATGAGAATAAATATTTTTTGTGCCATAAAAGACACTACTAAGAAACTTGGAACAAATACAACCAAAAAAGAAAGAAGAAAGAAGAGGAAGAGGAAGAGGAAGAGGAAGAGGAAGAAGAAGAAGAAGAAGAAGAAGAAGAAGAAGAAGAAGAAGAAGAAGAAGAAGAAGAAGAAGAAGAAGAAGAACGAAGAAGAAGAAGAAGGAAGAAGAAGAAGGAGGAGGAGGAGGAGGAGAAGGAGGAAGAGGAGGAGGAGGAGGAAGAGGAGGAGGAGAAGGTGGTTATGTAAGAGTGGAAGAAACATGAGGTAAAGAAGAGAATGAGGATAAAATGAGAGGAAAAGATTTAGATACAACCAAAAGATTTAGATACAACCTTCATAAGTGTCCTTGAGAGGCTAACATTGCAACTGTTCAAAAAAATAAATTTCTGGAAGTCACAGACCTCTACACACATGTGCTAACCTTTAGCTATTTTGTTTAAACTTGTAAATTTTTCTAGTCCAAACAAGAATGATAAAGCCTTCCTATTGTTGAGTTATAATTTTTACAATTCAGAACAAAAGTTAAACACACTTACTTACTTAACCTCCTTCCAGAATAACTCCATCCAAAAGCCATTAAACTTTTCTGTAATATTTAAATTATTTAAAAAATTTTAAAAACAAACAATTAAAAAGCAATTCAGATACAAATAATGTTAATTTAGAAAAATATAGGGAACAGGAATGCATAACAGTCATCACACATATAAAGCACCAATAGCAAGAGCAAAAATTAAAGAAAGTCAGAACATCCATCAAACATCTTACTTGTTCCAAGAGGACACAGGTGCTGGTGTTCAAAATAGAATACTTGATGGCTTATTTACAAAATCATTATGTGCAAAAGTATGACTAAAAGAGATAAAGGTAGATAAAGGAGGAGTAGATAGAAGAAACTTGGCCTAGTTTCTGTCAGTTATATGAAATTAAGAAATCAGTGCTTACTTTTGAGCGGTTAACACAAATAAAGACTCTACTTAAAGTGTCCTTTAAGAAAATCTTATGGAGATGGGAAATTCTTTGAAAGTTCCAGGAAAACAAGCATGGTGGTATTGAGGAAGCTGGAATAAAGAGGGTAAAAGAGTATGAATATGGTCTAAATAGATTGCTGGCAAGTATGAAGTCTGTAATTTAGATCTGATGGGGTTCCAACATAAATCATTCCTAACGTTGTGTTAGTAATGAGAGAAATTTTGCGTAACAGTAGTTTTGTATAGCAATAATTTTGTATAGCTGGGACATTCCATATCCCAGATGACTGCTAGATGCTTTCCTTCTTATATACTCTTAAGTAACAGTAACTGTTAGAAACATTCCTTTGGGTACATATAACCACAATCCAAGAAAAATTAAGTAAAAGGGAAATGAGTTGACTCATCCAGTTAGGAAGCACAATAAGGTCATAAACTTAGAAGAGAAACCACAGAGACCAGTGATTCACTAGACATGACCTTAGTGCTGCTGCAGTACATGGCTCTCTCCAGCTCTTGATTCTATCCGTATCTGCTACTCTTTATATGCTGGCATCTGTATTTTCTACTTTATACGCAGGCTCTCTGTCTCTGTCTCTGTCTCTGTCTCTGTCTCTCTCTGTCTCTCTGTCTCTCTCTGTCTCTCTGTCTCTGTCTGTCTGTCTGTCTCTCTCTCTCACACACACACACACACACAGAGCATTGGAGAGGAGAGTCACCAACAATTCAGACCCTCATCTTTCAGAGTTTATATGCTCAGAAGAAAGCAATTCTTCTCTACCTCTAACCATAACATCCTAGGAAAGAATTCTGGTTTATCTGATTTGCTTTGAAATGTCCCTTCTGAGAATAATAACTGGCCAGGTGAATGTGTTATAATGATTGACTCAGTCTGAATCAGGTATTCAAAGAAAGGAAATACTGTAGCTATAAAAGGCAGGGCTGGAAAGATAGTGGGCAGAAACAAGGCATATCAGATTCCTCAGTGATAAAGTATCAGTGGCTATCTTGGTATGTTCCAAGGTGAGCATGGAATATACCAAATAAAGTGTGCCTAAAGAGAGGACAAACCTTTGATCATTTCTAGTGGTTATTCACACTCTCTGCAATGACATTTTACTTCTGTTATGCAACAGAATGCACAGAGCCCGAGGGACATGCAGTATGATAATATTAATATGCTATTGACTCCTTCTCATTAGTCATCTAGGCATGGTATGACCCCAAATTGAGTGTGCGTGCTCTCTTCAGCTCTGAAAAATAATCACAATATTTACATAAGCATCATACATAATGGTTTAATGATTATATATCTTGTTATTACCAAATTCTTTCTTTTTCCCTGTTGGTCTTGGGGATTGAACTCAGGGCCTAGGCACTGTCTCTGAGCTCTTCTGCTCAAGGCTAATGCCATACTATTTTGAGCCACAGCCCATTTCCAGTTTTCTAGTGGTTAATTGGAGATAAGTGTTTCGCCACTTTCCTGCCTTGGCTGGCATTGAATCAGTTGCTGGCTCATTATGAAATACTTTGTTTCTAGTTGTCATGTTGAAAACCAACTTTACAACTTTGGTGTGGAGGGAGGGGGGGATTGAGTGGGGGGGCAGGGGAAGGCTGGGAAGGGATGTGAAGGGTAAACAAAGGAGGAGGCTGCAATGCTTGATAAGAAATGTACTCATTATCTTGCCCATGTAATTGTAACCCCTCTGTACAGTATGTTCACAATAAAAAATAAAAATAAAAAAAGAAATACTTTGTTTCCACAAGTTAATGTTTTATAGTGCTATTTTGTTCCATGCTTTGATTTAAAGAGTCTATTTTCTATAAATGCTCCCCTCCCTCAAAAAAAAAAAAAAAAAACCCACACAACTCCAAATCTTCAAAGTACTTTGTATTCTAACCTCCAAATGCTTTTGCAGCCTGACCATTTCGTATGCTTTCATTCCTACCTTTCTTTCATCCAGTACAGCTTATTTCTTGTTAGTATGTGTCTCTTTTCAGCACTTCTCATTCATTTACTAAATCAGCACACATTCGTTGTTATTTTTTATGCCAGATATTGTAGTATTCGAGATGTAAAAACAAATAAGACCATGTCTTCTTCAAAGAACCCACTTTAATTGTAGAAGAAATATAGAAACGACTGTTGTAAATAATGATCAGTCTCTGTGAAGCTTGTAAATAAGAAATTGCTAGATCTGTTGAATGTATGGACAATTGGTGGATATCATAGTTAAGACTAAATTTGGAAGATAAGTGTATGTTTTCTAGGTGGAACAGTCAGAAAGGGAATTCTAAATAGAGCATATACACAAGTCCAGATATAGGTAAATAGGTAGCTTGTTTAGGAAATTTTGTTTGTTGGCATCCACTAAAACAGCACTCAGATTTAAACAGTATACTGCAAACCTTTTTAAATAGGTTGACTAATATATAGGACATGTATATTGTGTATAATTATAAGCTACTCTTCTGGTCACCTATAGAATTTCATCACCACTGATTGAATTTATATTTATTCAGCATCAGAAGTCTCTTTTGATAAGTCAGCTTTTTAGCCTTGTTTTAAGAATTACACCATTGAATTGAAAGTTGTATAAATGATGTTGCTCAACCTCCACAGTATCATTTAATCCACAAAATTCTCTGTTGAAGGAAGATATCTTGAAGTTTGTAGGATATTTAGCAGCATCCCTGATCTCTTCTCCTAGATGTTAGGAGCAACCTCCCTTGAGTTGTGACAACCTAAAATGACTCCAGATGTTTCATTGTTCAATGTGTTTCAAGAGATGCAGAATCACTGCTACTAGAATTGGGCCAAATTATATAAAAAAGAAAAAAACCCTTGTACATACATATTTGTAGGCACACAATGAGAAACATTGATTGTAAGTAATTAATAGAGAATGTGGCAAGTTATCTAAGGATAACTTAGAAGAAGCAGTATGAGAAGTTTTGCTTAAAAACATGGTTGCCATAGGACAAGTGAGAAGAGACCAATTACTGATTTAAAAAAAATGGCAGTGATGGTCACACAGGCAAATTGAAGGGAGCGTTTGATGGGCAGCAAAAGTTTTGTCTCATAGGATTCCCTTTCATTTTCTCTCCTTTCCATGAACCTTACTTCAGCTCTCGTATACCTAAATAAAGCCATCCAAGTTGACAGGTCTGTCTTTGAAGTTAGTAGCTCATTAATTGAGCCTTTTCTCTTTTTATACTTTTATTTTTGGGGGGGGGGTCCTGTCGTGGGGCCTGAACTCTAAGCCTGGGTGCTGTCCCTCAGCTCTTCAGCTCAAGGCTAACGCTCTACCACTTGAGCCACAGCGCCACTTCTGGCTTTTTTCTTTTTGCTTATGCGGTGCTGAGAAATCTAACCCAGGGCCTCATGCATGCAAGGCAAGCGCTCTACCACTGAGCCACCTTCCCAGCCCTTGATGCTTTTGATTTTTAATGTCCACATTAACACTAGCTTTTAAGTCCAAATTGTAAAAGTGATTCAATAGTGGAGCATATTTTACTCATACTTGCTTTTTACTCAGTGATCAACATTATGTTTTCCAAAGAGAGACTAGAAATATTATTTTATGAGAAATTGTGGAATGCTAGCATATATATCTCTGGGTATGATATAATCTATACTGTATTTTCTGATTTATTTTTACAATTCCTATTTACTCTTAGAACTGGAGAATGTTTATATTTATTAGTCTTGCAGCTTTTCTTATAAAGTATTCCTTGGAGAAATTCAGCCAAACAATGGTCACATATCTCTTCAAAAAAGTAACTAAATACAAATTGGTATCAAACTACTACCCAATGCTTTTGAACTACATTGAGAAAGATATGAATGAGTTAGGCAAAACAATGGCATGTTTTTCCTACCCTATAAAACACTAAAACTATCACTTACTATAGTTTCTCAACTATGTTCTTGTACAGATGCTTGTAGCTACTATATTTTAGGTTTCCAAGTAAGTGATAGAAAATATTAATTGTGAATAAAGGTTTAATTACATATTATCGAATATTAGAGTTTTACCTGTAGTGATAGAAGTTGGGACAAAAATCAAACTAACCTCAGCCACATTGTAGATCTGATTTGCCTTTCTGTATTAATTAATGGTCAAATTTTCAAATTGCATTTTTCCCTTTTCAAGTCATGGGACTTGAATTCGGGCCCTGGGTGCTGTCCCCCATGGGGTTTGTTATTGCTGTGGTTGTCATTTTTCCTCAAGGCTCTTCCACTTGAACCACAGCTCCATTTCTAGCTTTACTTTTTAAATGGTTCTTTGGAGATACATATCTCCCCTGAGATATCTTCCTGCTTGGACTGACTCTGAACTGCATTCCTCAGATCTGAGTAGCTTGGATTACAGGTGTGAGCTACTGGTGCCTCATTCAATTTGTTAATGTGTATCTTAAGCCTCATATTCTATTAAAAATTCAAGAAGTACACACAAAAAATGGGTCAACGACTTGCTAACAAGGAAATTTTGGGAGAAACAAATGTAATTCCTCCATATGCAGACTGAAGAGTAGAGCTGAGTGGCTTTCTTGGTTAATCTGCTTTAGATGATTTTTCTACTATTTTGACTTGAACTTGAGATTTTTACTGCTGTCTTTGTGTCACATAAGAAAATTCTGATATTGCTGCATTGTTTGTCCAAAAATAACCTCGCTTTCCTCAATACTTTTGGGAAATGTTACAGACATGAGCCACCATGCCTAGCCTTGAAAATATGGAATTTGCATGTAAGAGAAATTTGAAAAGAAAAAAACAAAGATGTGGGCTAGAGACATCTTGTAATGATGTAAGAATTGAATGAGTGACTCTAGGCTGAGCTCAGAAGACTTAAGATGCCAAAGAAAATGAAGACTGTAATGGCCAGGCCAGAACTGTGCTACAAGCCATTCATGTCGCGTACCGACCAAGAATTTGTCTACATTTTCCTCCCATTCTGAGATGTTGAGTGAAGCTGAAATTCAAAGTAATGGGCTAATTAATTTGGTAGTGAAAATTTCAAGAGAGTATAACATTAAACCATAGTCATGGTTGTTGCTAGCTTCTTTTAGTCAGGTTTGCAGTGCAAAGTGAGAGCAAAAAGTAGTGGAAAGGTTTGGGAAATGTGGGGTTTAGCCAGTCAAAGAAAGTTGAAGATAAGAAAGACTTGATTGTTTAAGGCCATTAGAAAGAAATCAAATTCGTTGCTACTTTGGCCAGGGACAATAGGAAATGCACTTTGAGGGCATCTCAGAAACCGGTCTAGGCTCCACTCATGCAATGTCCAGGTATAAAGATGCTAAGTCATTTGGATGAATTTGTGTTCAGAGTTCCAGGCTGTTCAGCAAGCATGTTCAGGCCTATCTAGGGAAGTGTTTTCTTAGACTTATCTGCCCAGTCACTCATATGCCACTGCAGTAGTTTTTCAAAAGGGCATGGATACTTCTCCAGCTCAGAGCAGGCCATGGGATCACTCACATGATGGTGATTTTATAAGTTTACAGAATGTAAGAGTTGGATGGTCATTGAAGCGTCCATCTCTGTTTCACCCCGGGAAGGTGATAGAGTGATCCATGACACTGTGAGAGCAGAATGGAAGCTTCAATGGAGTAAGAGATGCTGGAAACACAGAAAGTATGTCTGCTGAGGAAAGGTAAAGAGCTAAAATGGGAGTGATGAGATTAACTCACAGAAAGATAATCTTAGGTTTATTAGAAGATAAACATTGCTTAATATCAGAGTCATTCAAAAATAGACTGACCATCACCAGTACAGAATTGTTTTCATTTATGAGAGATATTCAGGCACTAGGTGAAAAATCTCTAAAGAGAAATTAGAACTCAGAAAATAATTATCCTGAATGATTTCTGAAGCCAGGCACATATAATGTTCCTGAGTATGATGGCATGAGTTATGGCAAAGAGAATATGAAGGAGGGAATGGGAAAACAAGAATGATTTTCATCATAGAACATTCCATAATTATACATATTGTTAAGACTTTTAATTTAATTTTTTAAAGCCATTTCTACAATTAGATTCCCCCCCTCCTTGGGCTGGGAAGGTGGCTCAGTGGTAGAGCGCTTGCCTTGCATGCATGAGGCTCTGGGTTTGATTCCTCTGCACCACATAAGCAAAAAGAAAAAAAGCCAGGAGTGGCACTGTGGTAGAGTGCTAGCCTTGAGCTGAAGAGCTGAGGGACAGCGCCCAGGCCCAGAGTTCAGGCCCCAAAACCAGAACCCCTGCCAAAAAAATTAGATTTCTCCCAAGTGATCATTTCTTTCCAGTTGCATTCCTTCAGTTGGGAATTTAAGAATAAGACTATGGCTTCATGAGGAGTCATTGTGCTCAAATATTTCTGTCATAGAATAAATTATTTATATATAAGGTTCTACCAATCTCTTAAAAGATGTCTCTCTCTTAGATGTAGCTGCCAATCACTGATCAATTTCCAGATGATTTAGTTTAAAAAAAAACAGTAAATTATATTTTTAGATCAGAAGCAGAATTTCTATAAATTCTAAATATTGTATTTCCAGTCACTGAAGAAAGATGAGTAATGAAGCTCATAGTTTCCAGAACATTTACATCTGAAATTAAAATTTTTTCAAAAACAAAACAACCATTATAGAGCCATTTGTTCTCATTGTGCAGAAGAGTT
The DNA here is from genome assembly GCF_019054845.1 of Dipodomys spectabilis. Taxonomy (NCBI): domain Eukaryota; kingdom Metazoa; phylum Chordata; class Mammalia; order Rodentia; family Heteromyidae; genus Dipodomys; species Dipodomys spectabilis. The sequence goes on along the minus strand of NW_024870709.1, from coordinate 23,283,085 downwards.
CACATTTTGTTTCCTTATTTCCATGTATTTAAATTTGTAATGATTGTGTTTTAGGCCCCAGTTTCTCTCATCTCAGTCATTATAATTCAGTGCACACAAGTTCAAATTTTTACTGCTGGACGTATCTAAGCATTACAATATCAATTAATTTAGTCTATTTGTTTTCAAGCTTCATACATTTCCTTCATAGGGAAATTATTTATGGATAGGTAGATAGATATAATGACATATTGAAGGCACATATTATCTCCTTTCTTACAATTTTAATACAAACGCAGAAACAAGTAGGCCAAATATTTTCCTCTTATTGACAAGCAAATACCTCCTTTGGGTATCCCATGATTCACCACTCATTTTTAATCCTGTGTAATTTTTTCTCATTTCCACAAATCCAAATCATGCACAGACTCTTCCTGAGAAAGTCCCTCTTGATTAATCACTACATGTGACGCAGCCTGGTGGGTAGCTAAACTGTGTAACAATGAGAATTGCTAATGAGACAACCTTGTAATGGCAAACCCTCCACTGAAATCTGCAGCATTCTGAGCTAGTCCAAGTGTTTCCATTCTTTCCAGATAAAATCACCCCTAAAAGGTTTTGAAAAACTAACATGGCATTTCCACATTTATAAAATTGATTCACACATGTCTGTCATCTTGCACATGCATTTTATTCATCTGATTTCTTAGAGCCATTTCCTTAAATTAGCTAATTCATCCCGACAGACACATCCAGATTGCAATGATTTTTTTCTTTAGAAAATTTCTTACATTTCTACTTCTTACACTAGCTCTACATCTTACTACAAAGCTGGTGACACCAGAAAAATTGAAATGTGTCATGTTGTTTAATGCAATGAGCTTATAATTCATAAAGTTATTTATATATTTTGCTTTTAAGCATATTCTAAGGCAGATGCCGCACATAATCCTAACTGAACAGCAAATTGAGAAGTTAGTAGTTTGAAGCCAACCTGGGCAGGAAAATCTAGAAACTCTTATCTTCAATTATCCTCCAGAAAACTGGAAGTGGAGCTGTGGCCAAAGTGGTAGAGCTCTAGCCATGAGCAGAAAAGCTCAGGAACTATGCCCAGGCCTTGAGTTAAAGCCCCATGAACAACAAAAAAAAGTCTATTATATAACTGTGAGATATTAGAATACTGAAGAGTAATGCATAGTTGATGTTACTCAACAGTGTTAAGAAAGGACACAAAGAAAGATTTCATGACATTGATGTTGGCTACCTCCAAAGAAACCACAGAATCACATTTTATACAAGAAATGACAGACTGACATTTACTGAAGTGTGCTCCAAAGCAATTTAGCATGAGGACAGGGTACAACTGGCATGTAACATTCGTTTCACAGTTTATTATATGATTTACACTGTAATAAGAACAAGATGCGATGTACATTTTGTGCACAGAAGATTTATTCTAAAAAAAGACTGCAGGATTTGTTGGTATTCCTTGGTCCTTTTTTTATGTGAAGAAAAATATGATTTGATTTGAGGTTCTATTCCTGTCCTTGATCCTTGACATGGTTTTAAGAATTTTCCTCATTCTTGGATTTTTCTTTGTTGTTGTCTTTGTTTTTTTGTCTTTTTGTCTTTTTTTTATTATCAGCCATTGGGAGGATAAGGGAGGGCACAGAAATGGAAGGACAGAGGATGAACAAATGAAGCAGCGCTACTCTCTAGACACTATGTTGGAAAATAACTATACACTTATAGGTAGGAATGGGAGGGAAAACTAGGAGAGAGTGACAGAAGGCATTAACACTGTCCAAAAAGAAATGTTCTCATTACTTGACTTACGTAACTGTAACCCCTTTGTACAAAAATTTTAAGACTATTCCTCATTCTCAATTAAGATGGAAAAACAATGAGGCAAATGATCCAGAATATTTTCAACTTGCTGAAGAAAGAGCTGTTATAAATAAACCCAACACATTTGGCTTACAATACTAAACCCTTCAATAAAGTAACAATGAAAAAAGATGATCATTAATTTATAAATGTGTATCATACATAGAAATGATTGGCAACAGTAACAGCTAACATATTTTGTGTTTATTATATGTATGTACTGCTTAAGGTAAATAAATTCTTTAATCTCTAACAGCATCACAAAAGCTGCTTATTGCAAGTATTCCCTTTTTTTTTATTTTTTGCAGTACTGGAGATTGAACTGCTCTGGGCATAATAGACAAGTGATTAATCACTTGATCATGGCCCCAGCCCTTTTTATTTTAGTTTTATCATTTAAAGTATTCAGCTAACTTCATGCTGCAAACCTCCAACCTCCACCTCCTTAATAGCTAAAATTACCTGGACCATGATATTCCCATTTGACACATGAAGAAATAACAGCAGAATGAAGTTATGTACTAAATATTAAGCAGTACGTAACAATCTAAATCTCAATCATTCTACTGTTTTCCTCTTTTTTGCCATAAAGGGAGCCCAAGGTCTTGCATGAAAGGCAAGAGCTCTGCAACTTCATTTTTAATTTTTTTATTTTTGAGATAGGGTCTTGCTAACTTTTTCCTGGCTGTCCTTGAACTCACCATTCTCCTCTTGTGGCTCCACAGTAGCTGGGATTATAGGCTTGCATCATTCTCCCTCTTGCTCAGAGGAAGAACTGTTTTCTGAAAACACAATTGGTGTGAATCAAAACAAATTACTTATGGAAATTAAAGACCCATGCAAAATGAGAAAATTACCAGATGTGTTGAAACATTAGTCCATCTGGTTGTTTTACAATAAAACTTGTAATTACAATTTCCATAAACAAAAATCATAGGATATGAGAGAAATACACAAATAGAAAGCACATTCCAAAACAATCTAGTACAGTCTTTGTCTTCAATTAAGTGAAAACTGGAATAACAATCTTGAAAGTAATTTGAATTACTGGGTTTATTTTCAACAAGTATTTACTTGCTTGTATTATGAGTAATTGGAATAGTTTTAAAGATGTAGTTCTTGTCTTCATGGAATCTACTGCTAGGAAAATGTGTCGTTACAGAACCACATTTAAAACACAGGACAGTTGTATTTTGTTTAAATATCACAGTAAATAAGTCAGACAACATACCTTTGCAATTTCCAGATGCTATATGTACTCAGTGTAGAAAGCAATGTGGATCATTCATGAGAACTTTGTTCAAGGAGAATGTGCTTGAGCTCAGGCCTACATATGGGGTAAAATTAAGAGGTGGCATACTCCAGGAGGAAGGATCTGCTTGATAAGTTATAGAGAGAGTGAAGAGAAGTCGTGGTTGGAAGAAAAAAAATGTAGGGAACAATTATGTCGTTACTCCACAGTTTAGGCATATGGAATTAAAAGGAGCATTAAGGAAAGGTTTTAGGATATTAACAGCAAGGTGATGGGGAACAAATCAGGCAAAGATAACCTTAAATTAGGACAGTGGTTAAGAACTTGGAACATAAATTCTAATATGGAGCAGGAGATGTGAAATATGATGCATCGTTCTGCTTCATGAAGGTGAGTTAGTTTCCTGGGATGGTCAGGATAAGATGGAGGCACAAAACAAATTGTTTCTGAGGAGATAAGAGTTCCACAGCCCCAAATTCAAGATGCCAGACCTATTGTTCAGGTATGGGGGAAAGCATAGAGCTGAGAATAAAAGATGGAACTAAAGTTTGCTGAGTGAAGGCAAGATTTGAATAGGAGGAGGGGTGCTTCAATGGGAGCAAAGTGAGAAAGTCACAAGCAGGATCATGTGCTTATATAACAAGGCACATGTTGTTTAAAGGTCATTTTAGGGGATAATGCCCCCATGGTCTGTTGGTCTATTGAGCAGAGAATGGATAGATAGCCAATGGTCTGGCTTGTACAAAAACAAGAAAGCAACTGTAGATATTACTAGACCTTCTGGGCATCAACCAGTCATAATCTTTAAGATATTGGGAAAGCTTAATTGGAGCTAGAAACTTTCTCATGAATTTTTTTTTCTGACATTGTATTCGGGAGGATGGCTAGTGATTTTGGAGCTCAGAAATCATTTCAATATAAGAATGAATTTAAGACACTCATAATGTGAATCAGGGATTTCAAAAGTAGAGTAAAAAATTTAAAATAGAATTATATAATTATACAAAATAAAGAGACCTCAGAACTTTTCATAATTCCCCACCCATGGTCTAAGGTAGATTTTTAAAAACAGCACTCACTATTGCCTTACAAGTGTTTTTATATCTTTAATATTTAACTTTATAAGGAATGGAAAAATTCTCTTCCAAATTGGTAATTATTTTGCATACCATTAGCATATATGCAAGTTCTAGTTGTTCTGACTCCTTGTCCGAATTATGGCCAATAACACTGAGCATTTCTCATGCATTCATTTACCATACGTGTGTGTGTTTGTGTGTGTGTGTGTGTGTGTGTGTGTGTGTGTATACTTTGATGAATGACTACTCAAATCTTTCTTTGTTCTTTCTTTCTTTCTTTCTTTCTTTCTTTCTTTCTTTCTTTCTTTCTTTCTTTCTTTCTTTCTTTCTTTCTTTCTTTCTTTCTAATTTTGGTGGTAGTAGCTTTGATCTCAGGTCTCTGTACTTGCTAAGTAAGTGTTTTACCACTTGAGCCTCACCTCCAGCCCTTATGTCTTTTTGATTTTATTTTTTGGCAGTATGTGATATTTTTTCCAGCTCTTTCCAAGTCTTCACAAATGATGCACTATCATTCTTTCTAATGGGTGAGTAAACTGCCATTGTATGTAGATACCACATTTTTTTGATCCATTCATCCACTGAGGGACATCTGGGCTGATTCTATACCTTGATCTATTGCAATATATTGCAATCAACATGGTTGTGCTAGTGGCTTTACTGCATCCCAGCAGGTAATCTTTTGCATAAATGCCTGGATCAAGTTCAAGTTCTCTAGAGTATCTAAGATGTCAGGTTATTGAAATGGGCAAGACATCAAGGCCAAAGCTGAAGCCTTAGATAAAGGCTACTTACATGACTTTCAGTAACAGGTATTTATCTAATGTCTCAACTAGAATAATTTACAGAATCAATGACTCACAGTATAACAATGTGAACTTTTTTTAACCTTGACTATTAAAGCAAGTATAATCATATCTAATTTGTAGTGTTGCTGTGCTGATTTAAGTAGATAATAACTACTGAGTGGTGGCACAAAGTAGGGCTCCAGTATATGTTACCTTCCTTCTTGATCTTCAAAGATGTCACTGTTCTAGAAGACTGTGGAGTTAGAGGAGGTGTGTATATCATTGTTTATGGCATGAACTTTAAAATCATCATGTCATGTTTAGACCTCTTCTTTTTGTGAACCATGGAAAATTATAAAATTTCTTGATGTGTCAGTCTTTTTATGAAACAATGACACTTTTCACATTCTAGAGTTCTTAATGAAATTAAATCTTCAGTTAACATGTAACATGTGCGATATTCCTAGGGTGCTACTGGGAACATGACAAATACAAGCAGAAAATATATCAGAACACAAATTAAAGTTTTTATTTTTAAGGGATAGGAGGAGAAAATGAAAAAGGAAAGATCAGGAAGAACAAGAAGAAGAGGAAAAGGAAAAAGGGAAACAAAAATTGAGAGAAGAGCAGAGAAAAATAAAAATATATTAAAAGCATTATTTTCTTTTTCTAAGAATTTGGGAGGATGATTGCTACATAAATATGTCTTATAGTGAGATCAAGGAGTATTTTTGTTTGTTTTTGAAGAATAAAAGCAGGCAATGATGAAAGTCAAAGGAAAAGCCTTTTATAATCAACGAATGAGAAGTAGGTAAAATGAAGCAAAAGGAGAGAGGGAAGTTATGTAGTAACATCACAGCCCTTGTAGATTCCCTTTCTGAGAAAAGATATTGTGAATGACAGATAATCACTTCATTTACTTCTTGGGTCTCTGGAGATAGTTCTCAATGCAAAAATGTCCTTGAGGAATTTCTTAGTGATTTTTCCCCTTAATGGATTGATGTTTTCATAGCACACATTGTGAAAAATTGGTTTTGCTTTGTTTCTTAAATGTATAGCTTGATGGAGTTCTTTTTAATAATTGTTGGTAACTAGTTCTGCCTAACAGCATTGGACACAAATACCATTGATGATGATGAATGGGCTGAGGAATGCAGAAGGCATTGTGCCAAATAGTAAGATGGCATGTCGAGGTAATTGCTTCACCTCTCTCACTTGCAAGAGAGGCACTTTAAAAAAAATGTGTACATACGTGACCCACAAGATGTGATCCTGGAGTTACCCAGAATTCACCTCTCTAATTACATTAACCTTTTCCTCTTCCCTCGCATATCACAGGTGCTCTTTCTGAATAAGATTTTGAGTAAGATGGGTTAGCCCCTTCATTTTCATATTTATTTGTTGCAGCATTTCACCAAAAACAAACGAAAACACAAAAGTGGCAAGAAAACATCCATTTGAAAATGAGTCATCCATATTTTTGCAAAGAGAATGATAAATTAGCATGGAGGTTCAGGTTAGGTATCACTCTTTCATAATTTACTGGTAAAATCATCCACTGTATGTGCTAATATGGATTTGGGTAATTCTATAATAGTTTGAAGTTTTCTTGCTAACAGCTGAATGAAAAACATTTTTTTTTTTACAGCTAAAACTACCCTTGAAAAGCCCTAGCTTACTAAATCCATTTTGTTGGAATGATTCCAAGTGATATGATTTCCTCATAAAAAAGACGTCCAACCAATAGTTATACAAATACAAGACTGCTATCTGTTAGGAATTTTCTATTTTGGAGTTCACATTTATAAGCAGCTGTGAAATAACCTCATCTTTCAATGGGCTCCTTCTGTATGGGAAGTGGTCATTCCGGTTTTGTATTTACTGCTCCCCCCTAAAAGAGCTTTTTCTTCCTTCCTTCATAACTAAATGTCTTCTTTTTCTGTTTGGTTTGTTTTTGTTTTTCCTCTACTGTTCCAGGGAAGATCTTAACTCAGCAACAGGAATTATTTGGTATGTGATTTTTAGACAAAAGACAGTAGTTTGTACCTTTGCTTTACTTGTAATTCATCTGGAGACTCTTCTCTCATTTCTCTAACCGTGTTCATGAAACCAGCCCTCTTCTCCACATTCCAGTCAGGGGAGTGGAATCACAGAAAGAAACAACCTTTCTACAATGCTGTGATTGTGAGAAAAGACAGAGCTCTCCTTTCAAAGTTGCTTAAGGTAACTATAATCACATTGTGGTTACGTGATGCCGATATTTTTAAAAAATCCAATATTTTGCTTTACTTGAGTCAAAAAGTTTCTTGCTATTTAACGACATGTATAAACACCATTAAAAATTATATGTGGCACACACAGATATATAAGGTGAAATAGCAAATTCAAGTTTGAATGTTTTCAAAGACCCTATTAGAATGGTAATAAGGGTATAAAGAGAAGAGGGAGTTGTAGATAGAGAAAAGGCTAGGGTAATATCCAAAGTGTTTTATGATTACTATAGCACAAGATTCTCTCAGAACAAACACCATCCATAGCCCCAGTTCCGGGCTATAGTCTTTCAATCATATGCAAACCTATCATTTTAGTTACTGGAGAGCAGGCAGGCCTGGGGAGACCAAAATAAAGTACCACAATGGTGAAGGCACTTAGGGCATCAGAGCAAGGGTAAAGTAGAAAATAATGATGTACTGTTGTAAGGTAAATCATCCCAGAATCCACATTTTAAAATATAGAATATTGGAGTCTTTATTATACAGTTAACAGGCTGCACGCTGCCAGTTGTTACAAAGGCTTGCAGCATGCAAATGCACATAACACAGCTAGGAAACACGCTAAAGAGGAAAGAAATAACAAAAGCAATACCCACAAGCCAATTCAGCTCCAATGGAGAGCTGAATTGGGACTCCATGATGACTGGAGACAGGACATGGGACACGATCACGGAGACACACACGGAGTCCTGGCAGCTAGGCTGGTCCAGGCCTAAACAGGTCTGCACAGGAGGCAGATCCTCAGGAAATTCCCAGTCCCAGGAACTACACTGACAGATTCAGTAACCTATCAGCCAAGTGCCTGCCCCTGCCTCCAAGGGTCCGGGCACGCCCATTACCTGGGAGACAGATGAAGGGGGTGGGGGGGTATCCTTCCCCGAGCATGAAGACAAGATACCAGACCATACCATCCACCATGTGGCCAATATGTCTCCGGCCAGACCTGGCCTTCTTACTTCAGTAGAAACATTCCGAAACTGTTCAAACATTCAAAACTGTTCCAAAACACTCAAAGCTGGTCACATCATGCACAACAGTAGATAGAATGAAAAGGGTGAGTGACCAGACATCAAGGCTCACAATAAAGAGCTCCAGTTTACATCTGGTAGTGCAAATGATCTTTGACATTAGTAATAGCTCCTTTTGTGGAGAATGATATTTACTCTTTCACCTTTTTTATAAGGATGACTACATACTGTATACCTCCTTATTTTTCCATACTGGGGATTAAACTCAAAGCACTGCTCATGCCATGCAATTGCTCTACCACTGAGCTGCATCCCCAGACTTAATCTTAAAATATCCTTAGCTGGACAATATATAATACATTCACTTTGATACAAGGACACAAAGACAAAGTACTATTTTCTTGGATGCAAAAGTAATAAGTAGGAGAATGTCCTTGACATCTAGATAGGGGAAAAAAAGTAACAAAGAGAAAACTTACATACCAATTGCTAAACTTAAGATTGTGAACATAAGCATACCAGTTTTCAGCATATTCTAGGGAAACAAGGAATGAGCCCAAGCAGCTAAAGATAACAGAGCTGCCAATGAATCCCTTTGCCAAGACTCCAGGAAAAGTATGAGCTGGAGGAAAGTCAGAAGATAAGTTCAAGAAAATTTGGCAGGGAGACCCCTACAGTCCACAACAAACAAAAGAAAAGGCTACCAAAAGTATAGTCCGGGCTGCTGTATATGGCAATGGAAGTTAAACACTAAGCAGCAACAAGGGCATGTTTCCACAGACTATGATGAGAATTGCATTCTTTAGAGTAGAATAGCACATATTCTACACTGTACATAGGTGATCTCAAGAGTAACATTGTTCCAGACTGTGTGACCATCCATTGGCCTAATTTTTCACATATGTACTGTTCATTAATCATAGTTCTTTTCTGAAAACTTTAGTTGGTTCGTTCATTCATATGATACATCCAGGATGTTTGCAGGTAATTACGTGCAAAAACCTCTATTGTTTAATGACAAGTATTAATTACTTGGTAACCATGAAGAAGGGTAATCACTCCACCCCATCATCAAGGGATGAAGTATGTCACAGACTGCAATTTTTTAAGTGAAGGAGATAAAATGGCAACCAAAGATGTATGAGCGACTTTCCTGCATCATAGAGCAATTCACAACATACATGCCCGTATCAGTTCACAGGCTTTATCATTTCCTCTGAAGACTATTTTCTTGCTTGACAGAGAGTACAATTAAACATATTCATGATACAAGAAGAGTCAAGGGGATTGCAACAATTACAATCCTGCTATTATTAAAATACGCATTTTGCAAGTCATTGTAGAAAAGAAAAATTTTGTATTTCAAACTCACAGGCAGTGGGTACATATAGGGAATTCATATTAACCGTGTGTGTGTGTGTGTGTGTGTGTGTGTGTGTGTGTGTTGTGGTGCCTGAACTCTGGGCCTGGGCACTGTCCCTCAGCTCTTCAGCTCAAGGCTAGCATTCTACTTGAGTCATAGCTCACCTGCTGGCTTTTTCTGCTTATGTGGTGCTGAGGAATCAAACCCAGGGCAAGGCAAGCACTCTACCACTAAGCCACCTTCGAGCCCCCATATTTATCTTAATACTCTCAAACTGCAATGCCTTCTATTTCTTCCCTTTTATGACAAAAAAAAAGGAGAACGAAAAGTTCCTAGCAAACAAAGCTCAAAGGTTGTGAATTAAAATGGCAATGTGGAACCACAATTTTCTAAAGGAATTTGAGGATGTCAAATGCTGAAAATATGATATATCTGAATGTCATACCTCAAGGTTTCCCATGTTTTTGTCTACATCAGTCATTCTTTTTATTACTTTAAATCTTTTGAAATCTTGATCATACACTAAGTCCTCCTCTATATTACGTACTTCAGTTATGGACAAATCCATTTCAGGGTGTGTATTTGTCCTGAGTATGTGTGCATGAGTGTGTGTGTGTGTATGTGAGAGAGAGAGAGAGAAAGACAGAGACAGAGAGACAGAAAGAGAGAGGGAGGGTCGAACTCCCTCCTAAATGTGTTCAATGTGAACCTTCCTGCCTTATGTTTTGTTATAGCCAGCTAATACTAGTGCATATGTCAACAACAATCAGAAGCCTAATATATAGACATAACTAAGTAGGCCTTTCTCTTTTCTCCTGTAACTCAAATGTATTGATAGAAAGTTATTGTTTGGTCAGAGATGCCAGGATTTTTAAGCTTTTCAAGCTTTTCTACCCTTATCTTCTGTCTTCAAGTTTCAAATTACCTCTTATACCTTCACAACCTCACAGCCCTGATCTGGTTAGGAAGAAAAGAGAAGAACAAAGAGCCAATGCCACGCAAGAGTATCTCCTTTTCAAAGGCTTTTCTGAAATCCTGATTGCTGAATTCTTATGTTTCATTGGCTACACCTAGGTCACTTAGCCATCTTGAGCACTAAAAAACTTTTTTTCCGTGTGTGTATTTAATAGGATGCCAAATGAAAGCAGCAAATAAATTGAGTAATTTAAGATTTAAATACACGTATTGGGTAACATGCACAATTAAAGATAATAAGAGTTCCATAACAATAAATAAATGGACTATGAATTACTTTAAAATAAAAAAGAAACAAGAGCTAGCTCCTAGAAGAATCTTTCAAAACCTTAATCCTATGTTAAGACAATGTAGTAACATAAAGCAGCATTTGTGACTTCTAATAATTTTCCTAGTTTATGCTCATACTCATTTACACTGTGGAAAAGTGTAATGGGAATTTCTGCAGTTGAGTGTGGCAAACAAGGCTGAAAGCATGGAAAAGAAAAGGAGCAGAGTGAGATAGAGATGTCTGGAGACTTTTGACAGAGGACTTGTCCCTTTGGTGGTAATGATAGTATAGGGTTATTCTAATCTACTTAGTCAGTCAAATGAAATGCTATCAGAACTTAGTTAATTTTTTTCATAAAAAACAGAACGTTTCAGAATTTTTTTATGTATTTGTGTTGCCAAACTGGCTGAATAGAAATGAAACTGCTGCCTCACACCAATACTACTCCAACTCTTCAATGAAATTGAAAGTGAAAGTTCACTACCAAACTCTTTCTATGAAGTCATCATAACCCTCATCCAAAATGAGGCAGGGACTTATCAAGAAAGAGAACTATAGACTCATTTCTTTGATGAACATCGATGCAAAACTTCTCAACAAAATTTTGGCCAATCAAAAAGATTGGGGAAGGGAATAAACACTTGTTGATCAATCCACCACATTTAATAAGAATTATTCTCTGATTCTTCTAGCTCTTTGTAGGCCTGCATTAAATAAAGATGAGGAATGCCTGTACATTGTTTAAACACTAAATTGAAGAACATATAATTCTAGCACCTGAGCTTGTAAACCTTTTAAAATTTTCATAGGACTTAAATTTTAAATGAAATTTTTAGAATATGCCAAAGATAAACTGGTATTTACCTTCACAATTTTCAAAATAATCACTTGTACCAAATATCGATGTTGAAATAACTGCACTTCAACTCTTTGACTAGGTATTTAGGTATTTCACTGTTTTCTAGGTAGAAGCAGACTTTGGTCATTGAGTGATGTAGGCAAACTTCTAAACATAGCATGGAAATGAGTGTGGTCAAGTAGAAACTTATTAGCACTTATATTAGACAGGCCTGGAGTCTTGATCCAGCTGGATTTTGGACTAATCACTGAATTGTTAGGCCCGTATCTGTGAAGAGTGATGCCTACCTCATAAAGAGCCCATGAAATTTCAATATAGAATGTATAAAATGCTTAACACTAAACACGAAGCTCTTCCTTTTCTCCACTGGCAGGGACTAGTGGTGAGCATGATTCAAAGTGAGATAACTCAAAGTTTGCCATTCTTCATTTATTGGGAGAGAGTATCATCACAAAAAGCCTTCTGAGAAACCCTGGGCACAGGAAATTATGTGCAACCACTTCATACAATGATAAAACTGTACCCTAGTGAACAGGCTATCTGCCTGCTGTAAACAGAAGAGCCTATTTAAGCAAGTACCATGATTGACCTGCTGCTAGGGGGTTAGATTTTGTCTACTTGCTGGCTTGCTGCCCATTGCTTCTTGTGACTGTGAATCAACTTTGTGACAGAGGGCAGTAGGTCAACTACATTCCTCTAAATGGATCAAAGCATTTTCTTTGCACCCTTACAGCAGAGAGAAGGCATATGACAGATATGCACAGTAGGGTGGACACAGCTTAGTCAGAAGAAACAATAACACATAGGATTCTTCCCTGTAAATCTAAAAAGGCCAAAGATTCTATTAAGTTCACATAACCTGCTTGACATAATAGAAGTGTCTCAGCATCTTTTCCTTCACTGCTTAGTGAGGGCACAGATTTCCATTAGGGATTCTTCCATTAGGGAAGTTCCATCAGCTGGTACTGTTGGTACTTGCTGTGGCAGTGGAGCAGTTCATTCAGTGCCATAGCTCATAAATTTAGGTACAATCGTTTTCATGTCACTTGCTTCTTTAATCATTTTGGTAGTTTGAATGGAAAATATTACCATTGTATAGGATGCAGTGTTCAGAGAGTTTTTGCTTCGTCATTCATATATTTAATATTCTCAAGATATCGTCTATACAATCCATATTGCTTTCTAGAAAACATGTTTTCATATACTTCATGGAGGTAACTTCCTTGCTTCTTTCCTTCCTTCCTTCTTCCTTTCTTTCTTCCTGTCTCTTCATTCCCTCCTTCCCTCCTTCTTCCCCTCCCATAAATATTAGCTACCTCTTTTACTGTTTGGGAAAATAAAGATGGGACTTATTTCATATAATAGAATGCAATGAAACCTACAATTAGGGAATTCTTCCTCGGGCTTTGGGGTGGGGGAGTGATAGTAGGGGGAACCCACTTGCTGAGTAAAGAATTATAATTCTTTATACACAAAATATAGATTTACATGTTGGAAAATAAATTTCAGAGGAAAAGATATGACTACAGATGGGATTTAAATATGATATTTTAGCATGTCTTCAAACATGTCTTGCTTGTATCATTTTGTTTTATATTAGGGCACAGATGGTGTTAAAATTTTCCTTCTGGGGGCTGGGAAGGTGGCTCAGTGGTAGAGCGCTTGCCTTGCATGTGTGAGGCCCGGGGTTCAATTCCTCAGCACCACATAAGCAAAAAGAAAAAAACCGGAAGTGGCGCTGTGGCTCAAGTGGTAGAGCACTAGCCTTGAGCTGAAGAGCTGAGGGACAGCGCCCAGGCCCAGAGTACAGGCCCCACGACCGGACCCCCCCAAAAAAAATTTCATTCTGGGACATATATTAATAGAGTATCTCTTAAAAAATCATGAGTGACTGAATTAGTTTACCACTTGGGGAATTGTTTATTTATTTATTTTTTATTTTGCCAGGACCAGACTTAACTCAGGGTCTTTTGTTCTTACTCAGCTTTTGGGGTTTTTTTTTGCTTATGGCTTGTACTCTACCACTTGAGACATGCCTGAAATCTGGCATTTGGCTGGTTAATTGAAAATAGTCTCTTACTTATGTTTTTTTGTCAGAACTAACTTCAAACCATGATCCTCCAAATCTCATCCTGCTGTATAGCTAGGATCTCAGGCCTAAGCCACAAAAGCTCAGCTCTTGAGAAGTGCTTGTTATATTAATAGTGGTTTGATCACTTTTGGATTTCTTTTCTGTTATATTAGTTCTCTTTATTTATTTTAATTTTTATTAGCGTAGATCAATTGTATAAGTTTTAATGTGATATTTACAACAAGTATATAATATGATCAAATTCACCCATCTATATTGCTCTTTTTTAAATTTCTATGCCTCCTACTTGTCTTTTTTTAAAGCAATTTTTAGTGGGTTTTATTATACTTCTTTTCAAAATTAGTTGAAAGGGACAAAGATCATTTTATATTGATAAAAAGAACAATTCATCATGAGGTGAAAACAATTATGAACACTTATGCACTGAATGTTGGTTCATCCACTTTCATAAAGCAAATACTACTGGACATAAATACACAAATAAATACTGGTGAAATAATGAGTGAGTCCAATATCGCACTAATTTTGTTTTGAAATCTTCTTTGTGAGATGGCTTTAGCTGCTCCTGATTGCTTTTGTACTCCATTTACTTGGAGAATCTTTTTCCATCCTTTCACTTGTATGTGTCTGTGTATGCATGCATGCATACATATATGTGTGTGTGTGTGTGTGTGTGCATGTATGTGCTGGGGCTGGAGCATGAACTCAGAGGTTGCACTGTCCCTGAGTTTTTATGCTCAAAGCTAGTGTTTTACCACTTGAGCCACAACTCTGCTTCTGGCTTTTTGGTGGTGTTTGTCTGCCTATGCTGACTTCAAACCATGATCCTTAGATCTCAGCCTTCTGAGTAGCTAGGATTACAAGCATGAGCCACTGGTACCTGGTTTTCATTTTTTCACCTTTATTATGTGTTTTTCCTTGTCAGTGAGGTCCATTTCCTGTTAACAATGCTTAGGGCTTCTTTTTCTAATCCAACTTGTCAATCTGTGTCTTTTGATTGGAGAACTAAGACAATTAACTTTTAGAGTAAAATGGGTGGAGTAATACCTGTATTTTTATTGTTTTCATCATGTTAGGTACTTTTCTACAGCTCATTTATTATTTTTATACTGAGATTTCATCTTACCTGTCTTCCTATGGCTGTTTATCTTCCTATTCTGTATTTATGATTCTTTAGGTATCTTATGCATACAAATTCCTTAAGCTTTTGATTATCACAAAAGATTTTTATTGCTCTTTCATTTTGGAAGAATAGCTTTTCTGGATACAGTAATCTAGGTTGCCATTTATTTTCTATCAAGGCTTGAAATACATCTTTCTACATCCTCCTAAGGTTTTTGTTAAAAAATCTTTTGTTATTCTGATTGATTTGTTTATGTAACTTGTCACTTCTTTCTTGATCTATTTGATTTTCTTTCATTGTTCTTATATTTAATGTGTTAGCTATTATAAGTGAGTCTTTTGGTGTTGTCTGTTGGACGTCCTAGAAGCTTCCTGTACCTGAATAGATGACTCGTAGGATTTGGAGCGTTTTCTACCATTATTTTATTTCAAATGTTTATATCCTTTAGCTTTTACCTCTGATTTTTCTTCTCTGCCTATGATTCATTTATTTGGTCCTCTGTGTACTAGAGATCTTCAATATTCCAGTCAAGGTCTTCAGTGTTTCATTCATTTTCTTCCCTCTTCATTTGATTGTTCTAGCACTGTCTTTCAGTCTTGGAGAGATTTCTCACTAAGTTTTTATATGTTTGACCTATTGCTTTTCTCGCTTCCAGATTTTGAGTTTGATTCTCTTTCAAATTTCTGTATGTTTATAGAATTTGTCTTTCATAACTTGCATTTTTCCCTTATTCCATTCAGCTGTTTATCTGTATTCTTGAGCTTCTTCAGCAGTTTATTTACACCTTCTTTGAATTCACTTGGAATTTTATGTATGTCCTCTTTCATATCATTGCTCATTTTAATCATCATGTTTTTGAGTTTTTAAAGTTTTCTTCCTCTTCACTCTCCTTAGTGTCTGTCACTGTATGGTTATTGATCTTTAAGGATGCCCTATTGCTTTGCTTCCTCATATTTTTTGGCCTTGTTATGTTAAGATTTATGCAACAGAGAACAAATCATTGGTTAGAGATTTTAACCACATACAGTCTTGCAGTCAAAGGGTTCTCAGTATTCAAACTGTTTACTGAAACGACTCCCTTCGCTCACATGTAGTCCTGAACCCCAGCTCTTACACAGAGTGAGAAAACCCAGGTGGAATCTCTTGTGTTTCATTGTGTATATAAATTATATGTGGGTTGTATGTGGGTTTAGGATGGAGTTTGAGGTGAGTCTGGTCAAAGGTCTGTTTGTGTACTATTTCCCCTTTAGAACTTGGCTTTTTTGTGTACTGGAAGCCACTACTGGCCTTCCAGCACTTTTTAATCCATGGGCTAGGTAAGTTTCCAGTTGTTGCCCAGACCCCCTTGCTTCTCCCCAATTGCTGCTCAGTCCTCCTTGTTTGTTTTCCCTGTGGCAGCACATGTGCAACTCCTAGGCTGTCCTGGATAGTGGGGAAAACAAACAGAGCACAGTGTTCTGTACTGGTATCAGAGCACTGACTGGATCATTGGGCCAATCTCCATAGAGGGAGCATCAGGAAGTGATACCAGATATGTAGTAAGAAAATAGTTTTATTCATCCAAAATCACATGAGCAATTGGTATATCTAGTCTTTCAAATTTTTGAAAAAAAGTAAGCTTGGGAAAATTATATTGTCCTTTGTTTCTTTCCTAGGAGTTGTCTGATCTGCAATTAATCACTCCGAAGAATCTTTACTTCTTCACTCTTGTGCTATGAACAAAATGATAGTGTATGTTAGTGAAATATGAGTTATGTTGACATTAAAATCTGGTTATTAATACAGAAGCTTGTGGAAATTTAGGTTATTTTGATTCACATATTATTTCCTTTTAGTCCCTAATCTATCATTTCACAAACTATGGTTAATAGAATGTCAAAAGTAAAAGGATTTGCTTCAGTGAGAATTATATCAGCATCTCATTTGTGTCTTATTCTGTTAGGAAGGCTATCAATTTATGTGCAAGTGTGATGAAAAGAAGATGATATACTTATTTGTTTAAAAAAATCCTTAGGTTCTCCTTTTAAGTACTGAATTTCCAAAGGCTTGCTGTTATTTGAATATTAGTTCATATTTTATTTACCTAATAGGGTTTGAACTAAACTATGAGGAAGGAACAGTTAAAAACAAAATGATATATGCATTTAAAAAATTTATCAAACCTATTCCATTCTCTTGGTTGTTAGTAAATAAGGAATATTATTATACTATTTGCTTATCCTAATGCAGTTAATGTTAGTTGCCTAGATGATTCCAAATTTTCTAACTGGCTGTAGTCACCTGTTTAAATATTCTAAGAAACTTGGAATAAAAACTTGGCCTTGTCAAAAGAGAAGAGAGTAACATGGCAGTTTGAGGGGCCACCACCAATGAAGGATCCCACATATCCATCCAGGGGACCACACAGAGGCAGGCAGGCACAGGAGAAAGATTATTATAAGGTTTATTGGAGGAGCCATATTTCCCCCAAGAGGGGCACATAGCCTCCGTCTCTATCCAGGTAGCAGGAGGGTATGAGAGATAGGAAGTGAGGTAGATGGGAGTTCAGGTGAATCTGGGCGGAGAGATGGAGGGCCAGCTGTATGGAGGGAACTCCAGGAATGGGAGGGGGGCCTAGGTCTGGGTGGAGCTGAGGACCAAAGGTGAGCATAATACTAACAGAGCTCCTTAGAACTTCTTATTCTAGTGATCTTCTAGTTTCTCTGAATTCTTTGTCTGCTTTCACTTCATCTCTAGATAATGTTTCATTTCTCTATGTAGATTCAATCAGCTGGACACACCAACCTGATTTTACCCCTTCCTGTGGCCTACAACTTCATCCAATTGAACTGTGCCTGTAGTAAACTTAATAGAGCATTTGAGAGGAAAGTGAAGAAAATACAGCAGTGTAGCATAATCATCAAACAACTGGAAAAAAAATTAAGCTATTTCTCTAAAGGTATCTTTGCATTGATTCAACTGGGAAATGCTGTTGTTCACCTCTAGGTAGTTCCAGCTTCCTGCGAGCCACATAGTTGACCAGCTTTACCTCTTCTGTCCTCTCTTCTCTTCCTGATAAGGTTATTGTTAGCACTCCAAGGTCTTACTTGCTTCTTTCACAGAACAGAACTGGGGCTACTATTTAGCTAGCCCCAGTTCCTCAAGGCATTGCTTTGATCCAAGGCTTGAGGATTATTTTCTAAGCCAAACATCAATTATGGTGCATTTCTCTTCAACAAAGGCAATTCTTTTCCCAAGACCAGTACTATGACCATCAGCTTTTTTGTTTTCTCTCCTTCTTACATTAGTTACCTAATTCACAAGAATTTATTTTTGAAATCAGCAAGTAATAAAAATCTGGATGAACTATCACACTTTATTTTTCTCTTAAAGGACAGAGACAATGATGGAGAGACTGACAGCCTCATGAAAGATTTGATAGCACTTTAAAGCAGGATTTTGGTACATAGGTCTCACCCAGAGCCATTTCTATGATCACATGAAATAATTTAGTTTCTTGGATTCCAAAAAGCATTTCACTTCTGTACATCTAATAATTGACTATGTTGCCAGCTAAGATATCACAGGAAAGGGTAGAGGACTAAAACAGGGAGGTATGTAGCTACTTACTATCCACCTAAGTCATATTATCTCAGAGGTTCTGGTTTTCTATTCAGGTTTTAGTGTTATAGTAACTAGTTATGTATAATTAGTTCTCTCATTTATAGGCATGATATTGGTGCTCTCAAAGGTGATTTTCATTTGGTCTTATAAAAATGCACTGAAGCTTCTATCAGAGATTTTAAAAAAAGTTACACTGAAAACTTGGGGATTGATCCCAGGCCTTGTGCATTCTGGGTCAATGTTCCACCATGAGCCAAATCTCTAGCTTAAATTTCATAAGTTCCTAGAAAAATGAGAGCTGTGTTAGAACCTGGGATATGAGATAGAACAGGAGAAAGAAAGGACAGAAGGGAGGTCTGGTGAATTAAAATTTCTGGTGAATTAAGATTTAGGTTGTTTTTAAGTATCTTAACATAAAATATATAACTATAAGTACATTACAGAAATGCACTATTTAATTCCTGGCATTTCATATTTGACTGATCTATGAGGTACTTAAATGAAGTCATCATTTTTCCCAGAGCCTACATCCAAAGCATTAATTCACTTACAAGTCAATAAATTGAGTCAACCGTGATTTCTACAAGTCCTGATCTATGTCAATGAATTTATGTGCACTACTCAGTTTGGGTTTGTTCTATTGGCTTTGGACTCAAGGGAACTTTGAAAGCTTGTATAGGAAGGTCATGGAATGAAGACTGGCCTTATAGAAGAAATTTATCTTCTGGGGGCCTCTAATTGTTAGGATTGTGGGTTTCTTCAACCCTATTCTCTTTGAGTTCTGATTAGAATAGCTGGCTCTGTTCAAGCCTTATGTATCCAAGTCCTGTGGGTAAAATGGTCCTGGACAAGTATCACTTCAATTGCCTCAGAATCTGTCAACTTCCAAATAAACCAAGTCCCAAAGGCAAGAAAGACAATCCGTTTCGCTAGAGAAGCATGTAGAAAATGACAGGTAATAATATAAAGTAGAATTTCACTCTGCCAGTTATTGTTCTAGAAATAAATGAGTATTATATTCTTTTGGTGTGAGATCCCAAGAGGAAAATCTGGTTATCTTCAGCTTTCTGTCATTGCCTTTACGCTTAGTACAGTGATAGTGGGGTCAGCAATAGCATCGTCTCATGCATCTGTGCTACACAGTAACTCATTGTGTTCAAATATCAATAAGGTGCTCCACAATTTTATTCTAGCCAGCATTCCAGACCTTGTATTTACAAAAAAAACCCCAGAAAGCTGAAGCACAAAATAATAGATAAATGACACCATTGACATCATGATTTTAAATCGAACTGCAATTTGCTACTACTTTGCTTTTTTTCCCCTTGACCTGACCTCAAGACCCTCTTCACAATATTCTCCACTTCATCAACTCTTCAAAAACTAATTGTGGATTAAGAAACTGTAATTACTTATTCTTCTTGATTTAGGGTAGGAAACTATATCCACAAAGAATAAAGGGTGCCCATAGCTCAGGTTTTGGTTTTTCCAGAAAGGTTTCCATGTCTGTGCTAATTCACAAGTAAATTCTCACTTGTGGTTCATCTCTATGTAGTTGATAAGATGCCAGCCTGAAATTTATAAAACTTTGCATTCTCATTCTCTACCTCTGTGACCCCAGGATTATCACTCCACTTCAGTGTGAAAAGATTGGTTTTGATACCTCAAAACTATACCTGGTTAGAACTCTTTGTCTCATTGTTTATAAATATTGAGTTCACAAAGAGAAAACAAAGCAAAATAGCAAAGCTTTATTGAAGAAAACAATACTTATCAGAGCTCCCACTAGGTGAGAGACATTCATTCCAAGCGAAGGTCATTTTCTGGGATGAATTGTGCTTAAGTTAATAATGTATCCGTGCAAGAGAGAGTTACATAATTCACAAGATCAATGGACAGCCTGAGGTCCATATCAATCCCTAAATCTAGTCAGAGGCTCCACACAGCCTGCACCAGCTATTCCCAAGACATTTAGTCCTCTGACTAGTGTCTACTCAGATCCTCATCTCTGTCTGGGGGCCAGTCAGTCGTCTGTTCATGTGGAAGTCTTCCTAGAAATGTTTCCTAAGGTTGGAATTTAAGACTACTAAAGGCCTTGGTGAGGAATGCAGTGCCACTATGGGTGGAGGGCCAAGTTTGCTTGGACTGCATAGCCGGTCTCTCGGTCTGCACTCAGTCCAACAAATGAGATGAGTTTTGTTTTGGTAACTAATACCAGAAGTCTTAGTTCACAACCAAATTCATGATCTTATCTTCTAGCTCTTTATCCAACTAAAGCAGTTTCTTCCTGTGTAGAAGATACCACCTTCAACCTAGAAATCTGAGAGTCCTCCTTCACTTTATTGTACTGCCCACATTGGATCCATTACTAAGTTTACAAATAGTCCTCCCTGCTTTCCAAGCCCACATCAGTTCAATTCAGTCACCTTCACTCCCTTTGAGCCCAGACAAGCTCTCTCAGGCTTTCTGTCCTTCTGTTCCTCTAAGCCATTCCTCCTCCTCTTGTTCAGATTTCTACAGTAAAAATCTGATGATGGCACTCTCTTAGAAATATGTATTTATTCCCAGTGTTGCAAAATAAAATTCTCTCAGCCTTGATTTTGCTTCTATGTATCTTTCCAGATTCACCTGTTGGTTGTTGCTGTTTTCCAATTAGGAGCTCAGTAATCAACTCTACTCAATTCCATTAATACCATACACTCTGGTGCCTATGATTCAGCCTAGTATGTCTCTGAACAGAAATCATATTCTCACTATGTCCTTACTCAAGACTCAGCCGAGGCTTCATTCTATTTGAATGGATTTCTTGAATTCCCTCCACTGTGGTATTGTGACACTGGTGCATATGTCAAATGTGGTACTAATGACAATATTTATGTTTGCCATCTCCTCAAGAATGTGAGCTCCTCTGACTAAACTTTATTCAACCAGTGCTTACATTAGGGCTATGACACAGTAGGGATTTCTTGGTGGAAAGCATATTGTGTGAGAAGTATGCAAGAGTTGAAAAAGATGACTTCTGAGGTATTTTCCAAGACCCTGATTTTAATTTTATGAGTCTCTTTCAAGGTTTTGAACATCGTATATTTGTGACTACCAGATTCATAATTGTGAGACACTCTTCAACCTGTGCTTTATAACAAACCATCCACCTGCTTGTCATATAGTCTTACTTATTAGCAGAGTTGGTATTAAAACTTCAATGCAGTTTTCCAACTTACAGGGTCAGATCTATTCATCTTTTAGTTGAAAATATTGTAATTTGAAAATGTATTTAGTTCATTTAAGGTGGCAAAGACCTTTACTTAGTTGTACAGTACATTGTAGAGCATCACTTGATTATTCTTATGAATGTATACTGGCTGGGAGCTGTGACTTGTCATTGTCAAGCATCAGAGTTCCATAATACATATTGTTGCTAGCCTAGCAAAAGATGAAGATCAAAAAATCAATGCACAGTTTCTACTGAATATGCATCACACAGGCATTGATATTGTGAATTGAACCATCTAAGTAGAAACAACATAAGTTGGTGCTCTATCGGCCCCCAAAGCAACTTCATTTTCCACAACATGTGTCTTATCTAATTTCCTTTATTTGTTAAGAATGACACCATCCTCTTAAAACATCGTGTTAAAAACATTCCAAATGATACCTCTCTCCTCTCCAAAATCAGTAACTACCTGGTACTACGTATTCCTCTTTCTCAAAATGAATTATATTTATTGCTCCATCTGCACAGCATCTCCACCAAATTGCTCATGACATTTATTTGCAATTATTTCAATCCGTATCACCTCTTTCTTATTTAGATTCTTCCAGACTTTTGTATTATTGCTGTGACTCCTGATATTTTTTAGACAGATATCAGGTGCTCAACAATTCTCTGAAGCATGTCTGGGTGAAGTTTCAGGTGTAAGTTTTCAATAACCTTGGCCACAGGGTCTTTCTTTTACCCTCACCACCCCCTCCCCCCTCCCAACCCTCTCCTATTCCCCTGTTGTAGTAAAGGACACAAGAAACACAAAACACATATGCTAAAAATTGAATAATACAACTGTTATTGCCACTCAAAGTTGCTGCAACAATCAGCTGTAGCTTTAAAATGGAAAACAACAGCAACAACGACAAAAAAGAGACTGGTGCCAGTAGCTCACGTTGGCAATCCTAGTTATTCAGGAGGCTGAGATCTGAGGATCACAGTTCGAAGCCAACTCTGGCAGTAAAGTCCATGAAACACTTATATTAACCACACACACACACACACACACACACACACAAACACACACACACACACACACACACAGAGCTCCTTAGAGTCATCCCTCTTCCAGGACCCAGGTTTCCCACCCCTTCCAGTGGCCTGATGTGCGGCGGGGGAGGAGCTGAGGGCAGCTGGGCGGGAGGAGCCTGCGGAAGGCGGGATGGGGGAAGGCCCGGAAGTCATTGACCAGAGCAAGCGGTGGGTCGCCGCAGCGGGACCTCTCTGGGCTGCAGTCCCAACAATAACAGGCACTCGGGTAGGGCGGGGGCCGCTATGGCCTGGAGCTTGGGGGCGGAGCCGGCAGCTTGGTGGGCGGGTCCGGATTGGGGGAGGCGGGTGGGACGCTTCCCAAAGCAGAAGGCGATTGGAGAGAGCAGAGAAGGGGCGGTGACCCTGGGGGAATGGGTCGGAGAGCTAACGGGTCGACCGAGGAGAGAACGTGCTGATTGGGTGATGGAGAAGAAGACGGACCCGAGGTGATTTTGGATTGGTCAGAAGGGCAGAGGGGGCGTGTCCAGCGCGCGGGAGAGGGAGCGCGAGGGAGCGAGCGGCAGGCCTGCCTGCCAGCTAGCCAGAGCCGCGGGCGGCGAGTTGGGGTGTCGGTGGAGAGCGTGGTGCGGGAGGAGCGTTCCTCTCCCCCCCCCACCCCCCCGCCAGGTCTGAGCCCCGGCGACTCCGGCAGCTTCCTTCCCTCCCCTCCCCCTGTGCTCCAGGCGGGGTGTCGGGGAGCGGAGGGAAGGGACGCAGGCAGGAGCGGCGGAGGCGGAGGAGGCGCAAGCGGGTGAGGGGCGGAGGGGTCCGGGCGCGGGGCGCGGCGCGCGGCGCGCGCTGCCCCGGCCTCTCCCGCCGCGGCCGCAGCCTCTTCCTCGGGTGCTGCGGCCTCGGCGGGGCCGCGTTGGGGGTTCCGGGGCGCCCGCACTATGCAGGCAGGTCGCCGACCGCCGCGATGGCGAGTCGGGCGGTGGTGAGAGCCAAGCGCGGCGCGCCGTGTCCCCGAGTTCGGGCCGCGGCCGCCGCCCCCGCCTGGGCCGCGCTCCCGGGCTCCGGCTCCCATTCCCTCCCTCCGGGCTCCCCCTCCTCCTCCTCCTCCTCCTCCATGCCTCCGCTCCTCCTGCTCCTGCTCCTCCTGCTCGTGCTGCTGGACGACGCTGGAGCCCAGCAAGGTGAGGGGTCCCCCGGGGGAGGGCGCGACTAAGCTGAGCCCCGAGGGCGGCCCCTCCGGCACCCAGCCGTCGGGTCTTCGGGTCCTTTATCCAGATCTGCGAAAGCCGGGGGTGGGCACGGTGAGACCCCCATCCCCCCCCCCGGCCGGCTGCGCGCGAGTCCGGCAGGTTGAATTGCAAAGATGGGATCTCTGCCCCCCCTCCCCAATTATCCATGCTTTCTGTACTTCGGTGATGGGGGGGGGGGGCGGTCCATTCATTCCTCTAGGAAGGATCCTGAGACCTTGCCAGGGACGATGCCTCTTGGGATTTTGAATCCTTACAACAGAAAAATGGGAGTGTGAGGCGGCGTGGAAGGGAGAACTTTTGAAGGCGTTACTCCCTAAAGTTAAGCCTTCTGGATGGAGGGACAGATACCTAGGCCAGGAAATTAAATGCAGATACCTAGGCCAGGAAATTAAATAGTTACTTACATCTGTTGGAGACCAGTGAGTAGCGATGGTTATCACCCCTTTGTAAGTGCTCAGGTTCCAAGGAGAGTGAAGGAAATGGTGATCTCCTGTTATCTTGGGCTCACTGCTTGTTCTTTAAACATTCAAGGTTACTGAGGATGCTGGTTTGTAAATTACCTTGGGCAAACGTGTGAGTCTTACCCCAAGGCAACATATACTATTGCCCTAAGGGAGCGATTCCCCATCTACAATCCTTGAGAAACTTAGTTCAGTAAGAAGGCAGACCTATTTCTTGAAAGATCATAATGGAAACAATGGGGACTGATTTTTTTTTTTAATTTTTAGTGCTGTTTTCAGATTAGTGGTACTGCCCTTATTTGAAATCAGTTTGGCTTTAGTAATTGCACACAGCTTTCCATTGCTGTTCTCATTATATTGAAGTGAGAAGGATGAAGGCTAGATTGTTTGTTACTGTTAGGAAATTTTTTTAAAACCTGTAAGCCCGGCTTAGTGTTAGTAAAGTAGGGAATCAAGGCCTTGAGGCTGACATTGAGAAGATATTTTAGTTGGGACAGCCATGTGGAAAAGTAGTGTCTAAGGAAAACGTGTGGTAACTTAACATTCATGTACATTTCTAAACCATAATTTACGGTTTACATGCTTAGCAGGAAGGTTTTTTATCAGAACTTAATATATTAGAGTGTGAGATCCTCTTGAAGTATTGAAGCCCAACTATGTATCTTCTTCCTAGCGCTCCTAGGAAAAGGAATTGACTAATACTGATCAGAGGTTGCTTTGTGGGAGGCACAGGACTTAGTGGTTTATGGGTATTAATTCATTTGATTCTCTTAACAACCTGGTGAGAGAGATGCCATTGTCCTTGAGACAAAAGAATATGGTACTTTGAAAGGAATATGTAAGCACTATAAGGTTACTGTTTCACTTACTTGCATATCTGAAAGTGTTTACATCATGTTTTTTAAACAAATCTTTGACTGGTGTAGAATCAGTTCTATGTCTCCCTAGCCCCTAAAGCTTTACTTTTGCAATTTTTCATGCCTAGGTTACTCAAACCATGAGCATTTTGACAAATGTTTCTTTCACAGTCATCTCATATAATTATGTAAATACCAATATAGATTAATACCATGTAAATACCAATATAGATTAATACCAATGGATGCTAGTGACTAGTATGTTAGCTTTTTTAAAAAATCCTTTTAAGTTGGGTAAACTTTGATTTAGTCAATTTCTTTTTGCCTTATTCTGTATTAGGTATATGAGAATACACGTAAGTGAAAATGAACTGAGTTTTGCAAAGAGAAAATCATAGTTATAAATGCTTAGCCTTATTAAACTTTGCCTACTAAGTTGATAAAGGAAGCACAGGTAGCATTCATAGTCAAAATTCAGGAATTATGAAGAAGTGAATTCCTTAATATAGTTCTTACCCTAATGCAGTCTTCAGTGGAATCCTTTTAAGCTAATCTGACCAGCCCACAAGATTGCTTTAGGGGTTATTGGTCTTCCCTCACATAACTGGAAGGAAGTTGCATTAAAAAAAGAAAAAAAGATCAGTGTTTTAAAACAAGTGTAAAACTTTTTAATAATGAGAATGTCCATGTGATATAATGCTAGTAACAAGGTATTGTGTATACCATCTAAGAAGGCAACAAGGTGTCCTGTGTACCCTATAAGAAGGCCTATGACAAAGAGTTGGGTTTTGTTGTTTGCTTTTTGTTTTTTCCTTGTGCTGGGGTTTAAACTCAGGAAGTTGCATGCTAAGTAAGCTTCTACCACTTGCATCTAGCCCTATCAATTGGTTGTCTTCTGGTGATAGAATTGTAGAATTCAGGATATTTATACTTTCCAGATTGTTTGTAATTTTTGTAGTCAAAATAAAATAAACTGTGAAAAAAATGTTTCTTGAATATATTTTTTTCTCCTCAGCCAGCCCAGGTAGAAATATATTTGATATATCTGCTCAGATGAAACTGTTCTTCTTGCCTTGTTTTGAAAGAGTGGACTATATTACCTTCATTCCAATAATGCTGCACATAGCAAATCCTCAGCATATTTTTCTGCTGACAGTGATTTTTCTTTTTATTTGGCTCAGAATAAAATTAATTGTTTAAAAACTTGCCAACCTTGCACAGCAGTGATGTGTTTTAATCAGGCTTAGTTCACTAATAAATTTATAGCTGCTGTTGATGTACATCTTACTCTGCTGGCATTTTGTTTTGTTTTTTTTTTCTGTGGCCCCCTCCCAGCTTCCCTCAGATGTGCACATGTATATACCATATATGGGGTCACAGAAATTATATAACAAATTAAGAAGAGGTCTTTTGTTTCTTGGGTCCTGTTTACTTTGTCATATCTGGTTGCATTTTCAATCTACTGGCATTTTAGATGTAACTTTTTGTGCATGTGTGTGGGCCCTGAGGCTTGAACTTGATCTGGCACTGTCCCTAAACTTTTGTGCTTAGGGCTAGCACTTTATCACTTGAACCACAGCTCCACTTCTGGTGTTTTGGTGGCTAATTGGAGATAAGAGTCATACAGACTTTACTGGCCATGCTGGCTTCAGACCACAATCCTCAGATCTCCTGAGTAGATAGGATTATAAGTAGGAGACACCAGTGGTGCTGAGCTGGATGTAACTTTTATACCTGTATTTTTTAGCTGTAAATTTGATACTAAGTTCACCTTCAAATTTTTTCTCTTCTTTTGAAAACTTTCTTCTGTAAAATATACATCTTTCTAAAACACTTGAAATTGTGAAACTTCTGCTGATGGCACATTTGCTATTGTAATAAATGTAAGAGGAAATTGTGGTCTACTATGATTGAAGTTATATTTCCAGTTTACATTATGATGTTAGCAGTTTGGGTCAACTTGTTTCAGAAGATAACTTTCCTTTGTATCATGGAAGCATGTCTGTCTTTGGGACTAGAATGTGATTTAAATGCTATAAAATAACAGGAAATTAATTTTTAATACCATTAAGGGGACTTATTTAGACCTATGGAATATGATATGTTGGCAAGGGTACTGATTTTGTTTGCTAATTGCTAATTTAGTAACTAAACCAATGAAACAAATCAAGATTTTTTTTTGAAAAGAATAATTTTAGTTCCATAATTGTATTTGGAACTAATATGGCAAACAAGTTTTCCAGTCTGTCAAATCATGCCTTGACGGGCTTGTGACTAAGGGAAATCTATTCTGAAGGATATTTGTGAATTGTCAAAAATGGAAACTGCAAGAAGTAATTGTTACTAATGTCAACATTATGTGTAGAAGTTTCCATGCCTTTTATTGTTCTGGTGAAACATAAGTGTGTACTGAGCCTGGTACACACACACATATAATCATACAACCAATCTCTGAAGCAGGATGATCCCAAGATCAAGGCTAGCAGTGTGGCTGCACATTGTAGTGAGACACTTTCTAAATCGAAAAGAAAACAACTATAAGAACATTCTCCTTCAGTCATATTCAGATGCACAAATCAAGGCATCCTTTTCTGCTGTATTTCTGATTAGTTTTGAATAATAAAAATTGGAAACATAGCACACATTCCATATGCACTAATTATCAGATTTTTAATCCCATAGCTTTTTTTTTAGAGATTTATTGGTAAAAAAAAAAAAATTATAAAATTACCAGCTAGTGATTTTTAGGTAGAGTCTCCAATCTTTTTTTTTTTTTTTTGGTCGGATGTGGGGCTTGAACTCTGGGCTTGTATGCTTATCCCTCAGCTCTTCAGCTCAAGGCGAGTGCTCTACCACTTGAGCCACAGCGCCACTTCAGGTTTTCTAGTCAGTGACAGCGAGGCATGATGGTTCAAATAATTTGTTCTTAAACCACCCAAACTGGAATACTGCTTTCGCCTCTTTTATTGACCTCAGTTTCGATATTTCTTTAACTTCCTTTGGTCTCCATCATCTCAGATCATTTTAGATTATGGTTTATCTCTTTCCCTTGGGCATATCCTTGTTGCAGCTTGTATCCTAGAAACTTATTGTCCAGATATGCAACATTCATAGGTAGAAGAAAGTTCGGGTTTTAAGGCTTATTATAGGGAATAGGAAGTTAAATCTGCTTAAGGTAGACCGAGAAAATGTTGGGAGGGTTCTGAGATACCTCGTAGAGCTGGACCAAACTAAGCCAAGGGGAAAGCAGGAATACACCTGGACTTTATGTTCGTCCTCCTTTCTCTGAATAGAAGAAGTTATGGCTACTGGAAGCCCGAGACTTGCAGTTCTAGCAGTAGATACATTCTGGGATCTCTCTTAACTGTGTAGAGTCCAGAAGTAGAAATGGCGGGTGAGCTGGGAGCCCACATTGGCCCAGTGTGAGACAGTATGCATCTATGGACCAGTCAGAACTCATCATTGGGTAGGTCATATGAAATGGTTGATAACTGCAGGCAGTCCACAGAAAGAATAAGGAGGATACTTAGACAAGCCTTCTGTTCTGAAAGGAAGAGTGTTGCATTTATAGAGTCCACTGTATTTTAAATAATTTACCAAACCTGAACAATTGCTTTGGGATATGGATGTATTAATTCTACATTCAGGTGAGATTGTATAGGAATATAGTGGTTCCATGCCCAGGATTTCAAAAGTCTGACTGTAAAGCCTTTCTAATGTATCACTTCCTTACCATAATATGACTCTTTTGGTTTATTTCTAAATTAAACAGAATGCACTAAGAACCTAATTTTTTTTTTTTTTCTTTCTTTCTTTTTTTTTTGGTCAGTCATGGGTCTTAAACTCTGGGCCTGGGTGCTGTCCCTTAGCTCTTCAGTTCAAGGCTAGCGTTCCACCACTGAGCCACAGCACCACTTCCGGCTTTTTCTGGTGGTGTGGTGCTGAGGAATCAAACCCAAGGCTTCATGCCTACAAGGCAAGCATTCTACTACTGAGCTACTTTTCCAGCCTCTTTTTTTTCTTTTTTAATGTATGCCTGGCTATAAAAATGAATAGAGGTGAGGTGGTTGCAGATGCACTTGGTCGGTATGTATGTGAGGATCTGTATCTCTTACATTCCTTCATCTAATTCAGTTCCATAAATGATTACATTTGCACAGATTGTTTGAGTTTTAGAAAGAATGAAGATGGAGCAACTTATTTTCCTGGACTTATTTTTCCTCTTTCATCTAAATGAATCGCTGTCTTACATATATAAATAAAAATAAATATAAAATAAAAATAAATAAAATAAAATACGTGATGCTGGCTCATACCTGCAATCCTCACTACTCAAAGGCTAGAATCTGGAGGGTTTCATGAGATTCCATTCCAAAACATCCAGAAAAATCAGGGCTGGAGATATTACCCAGGTAGTAGAATGTTAGCCGAGTGAGCAAGTGAGTATAAGGTCCTGAGTTCAACTCCCAGTACAACCAAATGAAATGAAAGAAAGAGAAAGGGAGGGGAGGGTGGAAGAAAAAAATGGAGAACCTGTGAACCTGAAAGTGCTCTAGAAAATAAGATCTATTTTTAAAAAGAAAATTTAAATATATTTGCCATAATAAAAAATAGGTAAAAACTGAGAAAAATATGCCATGTGAGCATACTCAAAAGAAATGAAAACTAGAGTAGATATATTAATTTCAGAACAAGGGATGTTACCAGGGGCAATCACAACATTAAGAGAATTGAAGTACTACTTCAAATTATATTTGAGAATTAGTATAATTCTCAAATTATATTTGAGAATTAGAATGATGCAATTTAAGGATCCTCAGTTATAGGACTTACAAAGTACTTCTCTAAAAATTCAGTTCTGAGTAAAGCACTTAAACTTTTAGACAAATGAAATTTGATGCATTTAGATAACAGTTGTAATTTACAACATTTTTTCCTCTTCCCTAAATGTGCCATGTTTTGTTTTGTTTTTTTTAATCAACTTGGGCTTGAACTCTGGGCCTGGGCGCTGTCCCTCTGCTCTTCAGCTCAAGGTGAGCACTCTACCACTTGAGCCACAGTGCCACTTCTGGTTTTCTGGTGGTTAATTGGAGATAAGAGTCTCATGGACTTTCCTGCCCAGATGGCTTTGAACTGTGATTCTCAGATCTTAGCCTCCTGAGCAGCTAAGGTGTGAGCCACTGGTGCCTGTTTTTTGTTTGTTTTTTTTTTTTTTTTCATTTTATTATGAAGTTTCACAGACATGACACTTACTTAGAGAAAATATGATCAGATTCACCAATTCACAGTGAACAAAATCAAAATCTTTGAGAGTTTCCTGGAAAAGTCTAAATTTTTCATAATTTATTATAATGAAACATTATAATTAGCATGCTGTCTAGTTTTGGCATACTTGTGAAACTTTCCTGCGTTTGTATTTGCTGTAATTATAGGAAATAGTTCTGGAATCATAGACTTCATATTATTTAAGTTTAGTAATGAATATTATTTGTTAGTAATATGACATAAGCTCAGGTTGAAGTTTACATGTAACCACCGGGGAGTGCATACTTACCTAAAAAAATACACTTGGAGGATGGGCACTAGTGAGTGCTCATGCTTGTAGTCCTACCCTACTCATAGGCTGAGATCTGACGATCACACTTCAAAGTCAGCGGGTCAGGAAAGTCCATGAGACTCTTATCTCCAAATGACCACCAGAAAACTGGAAGTGGTGCTGTGGCTCAAAGTGGTAGTGACAAAAGCTCAGAGACCATGCCCAGGCCATGAGTGCAAGCCCCCTGACTGACAAAAATAATAACTAAGTAAATAAATAATAAATAAATAACATGCTTGAAGTTTTAAGTAGAATAGCCTAGAATAAGCTTGTGTTCCTACTTGCTTTATTTCATTGTCATTTCAATATGTTTAATGCTCTTTCTGTTTTCTCTAGAGATAAGTAGTGAAAAGAAATAACTTCTCTTCTTGGAATAATATCAGAATTTCTATGTGGCTTAACACATACACATCTGACCTTGTACTCTTTAGTGAAAGTGGACACAGGTTCTGTGAGTAATTCTCAAGATAGATAAATCTAGAGCCAAACAAACCATAAGATCACATTCTAGCAGTTTTTTTTTTCCCCACTGAAATTAAATTTAAGCTAAAACAGTGACATGGAGGGGTTTTCCTCCTTTATGAGAGAAGGAAAACATATTAACAGTGATAGTGGTGATGATAGAGGAGGAAGAAAGGTTGGTAAGTGTATAGACTGGACTGATAATACATCCTTTTTGAGAACTTTCTCCCCCAGTAGTTTGTCAGTTCTGCCTTGTGAAGGAATGATAGTAGGTAGTGTAGCCTGGTCACAGACATGGTTCTTCCCAGTGTAGAATGCTAATCAGAAAATTTGGGCATAATTATTCTTGACCTTATTGATAACCTTTACCTGTAATGTTAAAAACTCTTCAGTCAGGTAAAATAATCTTAGCTCTTAAGACCAATACATACTTTTTTCTTTAAAGAAAAATGAAGCATTCCCCATGTTTCAAAGATTGCTAAGTGGAACATAAAACTCTTTAGCATAATTGATGGCCTTTGGGAGAATATGATTCCCTGAATTGTACTTTTAGTGAGTACAACAGCATTTCCCTTTGGGTATGAAAACCTGCCAAGAGCTAGAGAAAATCTTACATCTAAGATTTCTTAGCCTTGGCCCTAAATCAATACTTCACAACCTCAGCTCCATTCACATTTAGGGGTGTTTTTTCTATGTGTTGATTATATTTTAGTAGCATTTCAGGCTGCTAGCCTGAAGACAATGAGTGACAGCCCTGACTCCAAGTAACCGCCTTGGGAGGAAGAATGGCCTCTATGGGAGCCGCTGCCTCGGTTAGAAGAACCACTGCTCCAAGTGTCTTAGATGAATCATTGATAAAGAATATTTTCCATGCTTTAGTTTTACTTTTGAATGTTTCATCATATTTCAAATATTCTCCATGGAAAGTCTTTAGTTTTAAGAACTGTCCAAATCACCTGGGAATATATAGCTACTTAGGAAGTGAAAATGAGGACAAGGACTTTCTTTGATTTGAGAATCCAACCTTAGAACTTCTGAGTGTTGAATACAGTGGTTTGTTTTTCAAACTACAAGGGTACATGTCATTCATAAAACCATTTAGTGAGTTTGCCATGTAAAACGCCCTTCCTTCTTTGAAATAACAGGAGGAGAGCACATGAAGCTGCTGGCCTGCTGAATATGTGTACTGTGCCCAGCTTTGTCTTTACAGCAGGAGTATTTTAAACTGTGCTCTGTAACAGTAGATGAAAGTTTAGCTGTTAATGTAGTCATGTTAAACTTTGCAAATTTCTTTGAGAAGTGAAACATTTATTATTCATTCTAAAAGACTCGCCTAGTTACTTACAACTTTGTTTTCTCATCTTGCAAGAAGATGAAGTGTTGAACTCCATCACATATTTTAGAGCATTCCTGGCACATTACTTGTTAAGTAATCTTTTATACCCTCGCTCTCCCTACAGAAGACTCTGAAAAGGACATCTCTATCTGAGCTGATTTCTTTTCTCATCAACACACATGTAAAAAAGTCTCTGTTTTTCATTAGTATTTATTTTGTTGTTATAGAAATCATGCTTTATGATAGAAAAAACAAGAAACACTTCACTTATTGAAAAGTAAACAGGAGGATAGGACATCTAAAAATTATTCCAAATACTGCTTTTACTGTTTTTTTTTGTTTTGTTTTTTGTAAAGCTCATTTTACAATGATGACAATCTTTGAATGAATAGTAGCCTATAAAAAATGAAACCATTTGCCATTACAAAGTCAGAGATTCAGCTCTTGATAGGTATTTCTGGACTTTGTGAATCCCATGAATGCTTCACTTGAATCACTGCCATAGCTTGTTTATTAAAGAAAACATATTCATATTTGAGTATTTTTATTTATCCAGTGGTTTTTTTTTGCGGGGGGAGGGGAGAAGGGAGGACAGAGGGGGGAGGGGATCCGGTCATGTGGCCTGAACTCTGGGACTGGGCACTGTCCCTCAGCTCTTCAGCTCAAGGCTAGTGCTGTACCACTTGAGCCACAACGCCACTTCCGGCTTTTTTCTTTTTGCTTATGTGGTGCTGAGGAATCGAACCCAGGGCCTCATGCATGCAAGGCAAGTGCTCTACCGCTGAGCCACCTTCCCAGCCCCCCAGTGTTTTGTTTTGTTTTTTAAAGATTGAAACACTTCCATGAAGCACCATTTTTATCTTCTGAATAGTAAGAGAGCATTTTAGACTAGTTTCAAATGTGAGAAACCCTGTCTTAGGATAGCTGTTTTCTTCTCTTAGGAAAAATGTTAATGATTTATTCAAAAGTTATTTATATTTCAACTCATTTATTTTCACAGTGGGGTTTTTATAGCCCTGTTTTTAATTTAGATGATATCCAGCAGAGATATTCAAAACATTTTTCACAGTAGTACAGTGGAAATTTGCAGGAGATTTTTCAGGTTGTATAATATCCTAAGTTTTGTAGTTGCAAAAGATCAGGGAATATATTGCATAGAACCTCACATTTATATTGTTCTTCCTTTATATATTTTGAGAGAATAGCTGCTATGTCTAGTTTACATTGTGTGTGAAATGAAAGTTGGTATGTATAGAAATAGCTAAAATTTACTGTCTACTAAAAGCTAAGCTTTATAAGTGTGGTTATATTATATTTTGAAAGCCAGATTTTGAGTGTTCACTTTAAAAAGTAAAAATATAATTAAAATAAATAAAGTAGAAAGAGGAATACTAATAGGGACTGGAAGATAAACTTTTTGCAGAAGGTAAGACTTTAAAGTCATGAGAATTTAGGCACAGAGTTGTTTCTTTGTGGAAGATGTTGGAAATTCTCTTGAGCTATATCTTTAGTGAGACTAAAACCCAGTAATGTCCCTTTCATTACAACTTTTTGTACAAGAATGGTACTGTTCCAAAGGTGACCTTGAGTATTTGAAAGAAGATGTCATTTTAAAAAGATACATTTATCATCCTGTTGGATTCATTTGAATTCCATTGTTACTGAATGCTAAACAGTACAATTGAAGTGGCAGCCTAAACTTACTAACTAAACATTTGATTAATGCCTCTTTCTGGATAGTCAGTTAAAAATAAGCTAAAAATAAGCTTGCAGTAAACAGAAAGGTGCAAGTATTTCAACTTTGCAGATAGTATACAAAAGTACCTAATTCTTTATATTCAGTTGCTAAAGAATTTCTGAAACAAGAATTACCACTAAGACATAAAAGTCATTTTTCCTAGTCTTTAATAACCCATCACACTTACTATTTTCTCTTCATTCTGTAGTGGGATAAGTAAAGCTTTGTTGGAAGGGCTACCAAGCAGTCATATTTCAGTAGAATATAAAATTTAAACTTCACCAAATAGTGCTTTAATGGTTTCAGAAGGGAATATGGGATAGCCTGCAATGTGGGAAGTCATCTGCATAATCTTGAGTGCATGTTATGAAATCATTCCGCTTCTCACAGAGGTTTTAGAAGCTTGTAATGTTTATAAATAGATAAAACTGATCTGTGTTTACTTTGAACAATTACTATAAATTGATGCTCTTTTAAAGATTAGATTTATTATATGTTTATTATTTATTGCAAAATTGTGCTCATTTTTATTCAGATTGAAAAGTCCCTTGAATTTATAAATTACCTAGGTAATCATGATTGTTTTGACCTTTTTGCTCTTTGCTGTAAGTATAATTAGAACCATGTCAGTTGTTTTATCACATATAAAGAAACTATTGGTAGAATAAAGTATTTGCTTTCCTGCATAATTTTAAATCTTCACAAAGTTTAAGATTATAAACAGTATATGTGTTTTCTTTTAAAGGTGATGGATGTGGATATACTGTGCTAGGCTCTGAAAGTGGAACCCTTTCATCTAAAAACTACCCAAAGACCTACCCCAACAGCTCTGTTTGTGAATGGGAGATCCGTGTAAAGTTGACAGAAAGAATTCGTATCAAGTTTGGTGACTTTGACATTGAAGACTCTGATTCTTGCCACTTTAATTACTTGAGAATTTATAACGGAATTGGAGTGAGCAGAACAGAAATAGGTAGGAGGATATTTTCTTAAATGTATATGCAATAATATTTTGTTGCCTCAGGTTCTGAAACTAAAGCTGTTTGGTTTTGTTCTGTTGTTCTGGTACCAGGGCCTGAAATCAGGGGCTTGGCACTCTTGCTCAGCTCTTCTGCTGAAGGAGACATGAAGACTATAAAAATATGGAAAACATTGTATGGAAAAATGTCCGTCTTTCTTCAAAATAACTTTAAAAAATTATGGGAAGAACTGTGTATATTGCAACTCATTCTCTAAATGTGTAGTTCTTATTTGAATCTCTTGCAGGACTGGGGTTTGACCTCAGGGCCTTGTACTTACCTATACAGGTGCTCCCCACTGATTTATGTCTCCAGCCCTTTTCTCTGTTAGTCATTTTTAAGATAGGGTCTTGCTTCCTTCATATATACTCCTGGATATTCCTCCCATAGTTGCTAGGATGACAGTTGTGTGCCACCATGCCCAATGTCTTCTACTGAGGTGGAGTCTCTTGGACTTTTGTGCCCAGACTGCCTGGGACTCCTGTCCTCCCCAATTAACCTCTCACATAGCCATGTGCCACCATACCCAAACGGGTCTGGTGAACTTTTGTGCCCAGGTTGGCCTCTATCCATAATCATCTCAGTCTTTCAAGTAGCTAGCATCACAGGCATGAACCACTAGTGCCTGGCATCTCTGAGTCTCGATTCCAGCCAAGAGACTAAAAGAATTCTTAGATATTTCAGTTATTTAGATACTTTAAAAAAGATTATCAGCGTTGTTTTAGGAGTAATAAATGGTAATAGGATTTTAGAGGAATCTGTAATAATAAAATATTTAAAATTTGATATTATAATTTTAGTTATAATTTTATTAGATACATTCCAAAGTCCACTTGAAATATGTAGGATGTAGTTTTAATTATTTCAGGGTAAAAGACGGTAATGGAGTAGGTAAGAGAAACAGTGCTATGCTATTGGTGAAGCAGCCCGATGGATTCATGGAAGTTGTTATACTTCTGTTTTAGTGTATTTCATAAAATTCTCAAAGTAATTTTTTAAAAATAGAAAACAAGAATTATGTATTTGGACAACAAATAGTGATAACATGTTAGAGAGAAAAAGTGACATAGGAAACAGGTGTTAAAATTGCCTTCTGAGTCTAGTCATCTGCTGGAATTCTTGCTGAGATTCCCTTACAAAAGTTACCCAAAGTTGCCCAGGTTTCAGTCATTTTCTTTACTTTTAAAGGTTCTATGAAATCATGTTTTTTTTAATGTTAGGCCTGTGATAAACATTTAATGAGTATCCATTCTCCCTTATTTCCTTTATTTTTATTTTTCCTTGTCTCTTCACACAAGGGAGTACAAAACTCTATAGAGATCAAAGGGTGTGAATGGAAAGTCCTTTTGGGCTTGATGCTCTCCCTCACTCCCCCACCTAACTGCACTATTTTGGTGCTGTTTTTGGTAGTGGAAGGAAGCAAAAGTTGCCTGTCACATGTGACAGAGGAAGAAAAATTATTCAAGGATAGATGTTTACCATTTTGCAAAGTATAACAGGAAGAAACATACATGGTAGACTTGAGCACTCTACTACTAATGGGGCTTAGTCCTTCCTTTCTCATCTTTCCTCACTTTCTCTTTACAACAGAAGCAGGAACAGATGAGCTTCATTTGCCTGTAATAATAGTTCCTATTTTGGTATCAGGGTTTTTTTTTTAACATAACTGTTAATTTTAGAGTTTTAACCCTGAGAGATGGTATTATGGACTCATGACTAAAAGGAAAAGAAATAAAAGAACGGTTCCTTCAGAACTATTTAAAATCATCACTTAAATAGGATGTATTTTAACTGAGAAGGCAATTTTGGTTTATTTGACAGTTAATGAATATTTTGTATTCTTTTAGGAAAGGATAGGGTGTTATTTAATAACATGATTTTCTTGTGACTTTAGGTAACTCTTCTCTGAATTGGTAAATTGTATAGACTCTTCATGAAATAACTTTTATGTTGGTATTAAGATGGCTGTATGTTCTAATTCGTTTTTTAGATGGATTATATTAGATTAGAAAATTCCATTAAGGTTTTTTTGGGGGGGTCCGGTCGTGGGGCCTGAACCTGGGCCTGGGCACTGTCCCTCAGCTCTTCAGCTCAAGGCTAGCGCTCTACCACTTGAGCCACAGCACCACTTCCGGCTTTTCTTTTTGCTTATGTGGTGCTGAGGAATCGAACCCAGGGCCTCAGGCATGCAAGGCAAGCGCTCTACCACTGAGCTAACTTCCCAGCCCCTCCATTAAGCTTTTTATCTGGCTTTTTATCTTTTCTTTTATGATGGTTCATTATATATACTTTTAGCACATGTTAATTGTACATTGTGGGGGTTTTATTGTAATATTTCCGTATGTGCATATAATAAACTTGAATCATATTGCTGATTAATTTCTGATTTCTGAGACAGTTGCTCTTTAAAGGTGAAAATTAAACTATAAATGTGTTTATTATTACACCTACAAATACATATATATTAATTTTACAGTTATTTTTTGTCTCCATTTTGACAGCTTTTCACATTGGTCTATACACATTTATTAGCATCATTTCCCTTGTGGATATAATTGAGAAATACTCCAAAAATGAAGGGCCCCACTTTTATAATCTCATTCAATTTTATTTACCTCCCTAATTTATTTAGGTTATAATTTAGTTTACACTATCTATAAGTTTTAATTATTGATGTTACAAATACAAATAAGATTGTTACTAAGTTTTCCTTCCTTCTGAGGTTCTGGTGAAATTTGTAGAGCATTCGAACCATCTGTTGTTTGAAAGTTTGTTTTGTGTAACTATCTAGGCCTGTAACCTTTTTGGTGGCATAGTTTCTTGCCCGTCTTGTATATTTGTGCATTTCTCTCTTTATTTCCTTGTCAAATTAGGTAGTGATTTGCTTATTTTGTGTTAAAACATTTTCAAAACACAAATTTTGATTTATTAGATCTACTTTCTATTCTTGACATTTTCATTTGTTTCTATTTTCCAGATTTTTTCCGCTGTGTTTTTTTGTGGGCTTTGTTGCTAACTTTCATTTTTGTCAATATCACTGTTTAAGCCTAGAAATTTTACTCTGATTAAATTTTTAAGATATGTATCCCAGAGAATAACCTATATCAATAATTAATTGTTGATATATTAGTTGACATATTAATACATTAACATATTAATGTTAATATCTTATTACACTAGTGAATTTGTGTGTTACATTAATATGTTATATTATTACATTATATTAATTAATACATTATTGCACTGATGTAGTAATATGGCAGTTGTCAATTTTTTTTAGGAATCTATAATTTGATTTAGCTATCTCTTTTGCCTAATAACTGTTTAGTAGGTTTATTTACACTTGGAAGGATTTTATTTTGGTATTGAAAATACTTAAGTTTTTTGAGTTAGAGAATGTTGATTGTAATACTTCCATTTTATGGAATTTATCCATGCTTTCTTTGTAATGTTAATATATGACCTTTTATGTGCATGTGTGAATGTCCTATATATGCTAAATAATGAATACTTGGATCGCTTCCATATCTTGGGTGTTGTGACTACTGCTGTAACGAACATGTGAGTGCAGATGTCTCTTTGGCACACTACATATCCTTTATATAGATATCCACTAGTGAGATTACTAGATTATATAGTAGTTCTAGCTTTAAGTTTTGAAGCTCCATACTGTTTTTTGTAATGGCTGTACTGTATCCCCTCAGTAGTGTTTGAGGTTCCCATTTCTTCATCTTTTTTTTCCAGCACTATCTCTCCTGTTTTTGATAGCAGTCATTCTAACATATGTGAGCTGATATGGTACTGGGATTTGAACTCAAGGCTTTGTGCTTATTAGGTAAACAGCCTACATCTGAGCCATACCGCTAGTACTTTTTCTGTACCAGTTATTTTTTATTTAAGATCTCACTTCCTGCCCAGACACACTCCTGGGTCTCAGTTGCCTCTTTTAGTCTTCTTATCTTATGGCTGTATCACTGTACCCTGCTATCTGTTGGTGCTTGTGAATTTTCCTGCCTGAGCTGACCTGTACTACAGTCCTGCAGTCTCAGGCTTCCAAGTAGTTAGAACTAAAGTGTGTCACAGGCACCTAGCTTCATTGTGGTTTTTTATTAGCGTTTCCTTGATGTTTAGTGATGTTGAATAACATTTTTTTCATGTACCTCTTGGTCCACTCTGTCCATCTTTTTAGTTGCTGTTGTGGTACTTGGTTTAAACTCGGGGCCTCATGTTTCTTAGGCAGCCATTATCCGTAAAAAATGGCGTTACTTCAAAAGGTTGAATGTTTTGGGACAGATCCTGGAGGAATTGAAAACTTCACTGGATGAAAACTTTTCTATGCAATTTTGTGCCATTCAAGAATTCCTTTTTAGGAAATAGATTTTGATGTCTCCTCAGTGGTGAAAAGCTTATTTTTCTAGAAAGTTATTGAAAGAAGTTGCTTTATATGTATGCTATGTGTGTCTCACCTGTGATGCTTTCAGTAAGTCTGGTTTTGCTGAAGTCGACACATTATGACTCATTGCATTTTTACATTAGCATACTTGGAATGAGAAACTACCAGCCATCCTGAAAGAAGCTGCCAACTTAATAAGAGCCAGGATCTTGAGTCATCACCTTTTCAAAAGAAAAGAAACAGAAATGGAAGACAAATCTGCCTTCTTTCCAGAAGTGTGCTGGCTTTCCAGAAGATAACTACCCACACCCTCCAACCTCCACACCTCTGTTTTTTGGTGTCTCCTTGAGCCATGCCCTCAGCTCTTTTTTGCTCTAGTTTATTTTAGATACAGTCTCTCAGTTTTTGCCTAAGCTGGGCTACATCTCAATTCTCAAACATAGCCTTCCACATAGCTGTAATTTACAGACATGCACCAACTGCCTTGTTCTTTGAACAAGGCCCCACTAGTGATTGTGTGTGCACGTGCACATACAAACTGGCCTTGAACTGTGAGCATCCCAATCTGTGCTTCTTGAGTAGTTGGGATTACAGAAGTGTGCTACCACACCCAGCCAGAGATGACTTTTTAAGTTCTCCTTAAAGCAGAAGTTTAATGAGAAAAGGAAATTTGCTTAGAAAACTTGACAGGGAAAAATACTATTAATTTTTTAGTCCTTGGAATCACTATCATGAATAGTACACTTCTGATCTACTGTCTAAGCTGCAGTTCTGAAAAGCAGTATCACAGGAGGAAACTATGCTTACAAGCAAATCAACGCAAACGTGATATATTTTCTCCCTGAATTGTAGTAGTGAAAAATTTTAAAATTCTAATATGTTACATTGGTATAGGTATGGTAAAACTAGTGTGTCTCTTACGTTGAAGTATTAGTTGGTAGTACTCTTGTGGAATCACTGAAGAGAACAGGCTGCCCTGTGCCTGCTCTGGATTACTCTAGGATGAGGAGAACACAGCTTTTAGGCTCTGCTGAGCTTTACCCACATCATTCTGTAAAGCACTAGTTTTGAACCTAAGCCACAAATGCCCAATCAGAATGACTTTACATCAACTACCCTCTGTCCGCATAACCTAAAGCACAAAATGATAAATGACTTATTGGTGCTAATGAAGATTACATTGGCAAAAATAGCAAAGCATATCAGAAACACCAGGCATGAACATATCAGACCCAGTAATTTGGGCAGCTCACCTGGATTATATTAAAGGAAGGACACTTGTCACTGGTTTAGAGTTTCTAGCCAGCCTAGAAAGACAAATCTATGAGATTCTTATCTTCATTAAACTAGAAAAAAGCCAAAACTGGAGGCATGGGGAAAGCCCTTGAATGCCAGCTGTAAATGGCAAAAGCATTGTAAGAGTGTGAAACCCTGAGTTCCAGCCCCAATTCTGGGAGACAGGAGTGGGGGGAGGGGAGGAAGAGGGAAAGATGGAGAGACTCTGAAGCCTGACAAACCATTTTAGAAAGACTGGAAAGACTACGTTGTGTATCATTCCATTCGTATATAAAGGGTCTAATTTCTCTACATGCTCCCTGAAGCTTGATGTTTGGTTAGTCTTTTTGACTACAGCCACTCTCTTGGGTATGTGGTATAATCTGTGTAATTGTAATGCTTAATTTCCTGATAATGAATGTTATCACTTTTTCACATTGCTCTTATTCAAGTGATGTTCTAATGGCTCAAATGAGTTTTGGAACTTTTTATTCTTTTAGACAAGTTACTATGTAAGGAAATCCCATTTTAAATACGTAATTCTTCTTCTCTTTTTACTATTCTACTTGGAATAGTACTGAAGATTTGTTTTTTTACTTTTTTTATTGGTCATGGGCCTGAACTCTGGGCCTGGGCACTGTCTCTCAGCTCTTTAGCTCAAGGCTAGCGCTGTACCTCTTGAGCCAAAGCTCCACTTCCAGCTTTTTCTGCTTATGTGTGCTGAGGAATCGAACCCAGGGCCTCATGCATGCAAGGCAAGCACTCTACCACTGAGCTACCTTCCTGGCCCCTTTTTTACATTTTTGTTATGCATTGAACATTAGAAGTTAGGCAGGTGTGTGTGTGTGTGTGTGTGTGTGTGTGTGTGTGTGTGTGTGTGTGTGTGTGTGTGTGTGTGTGTGTGTGTGTGTGTGTGTGTGTGTGTGTGTGTGTGTGTGTGTGTGTGTGTGTGTGTGTGTGTGTGTGTGTGTGTGTGTGTGCCTGAAATTCAGGGACAAGGCTGTGGCTGTGGGTAGAAGTTTTGTTTGTGTATTGTTGGGCTGTCATTAAAGCCATGGAAGTAGATCTGATCTAAGAAGGCTGAACAGGAAGGAGTCTTGAATCTTCAGAAAGAAAATAGTGTAGGACCAAAAAAGTTTGAGTTACCCTGAGACCAAGAATATAGGAGGTCCTGAGGAAGCATGTTGTTCATTGATCAAATTGTTCATTATTGCTTTAAAGAGTACACATATTGATATAGAAATTTGACTCTTTACAAGTCATACCTGTACCATATTTTCTTTTGAGTCTTTTAAACACTTTCACTTGGCATTATTTTTCTCTAGGAAAAATATGATTTTTAATGATTAAATATCATACTAATTATTTTTACTAATCTTTGTTAGAATAGGTGGTTCTGTTATGTACATTGAAAATACTCTTGACTTAATGAGAGTCAGACGAGTTAAATGCTTTTCTTTCATTCCTAGGCAAATACTGTGGTCTGGCATTGCATATGAACCATTCGATTGAGTCAAAAAGCCATGAAATTACAGTGCTGTTCATGAGTGGAATTCATGTTTCTGGAAGAGGATTTTTGGCTTCATATTCAATTACAAATAAGCAAGGTAATTTTCATCATTATGTAATAGCTTCCACATTTTGTAAATGCTGACAATAAAAGTGAGATGTAGTTTCAAGTACCTCTTATCTGAGATTGGAGTAGAACAACTAAACAGTTAAAATTAATACACAAAGTTGACAAGAATGTAGATCAGTTTCAGAATTCCAAAAATTCATCATACTTTTACATAAAATCTATATACTTAGTAGTGAAAATACTCATTTTTTACTGTTATAAGATACCTTTTTTAACTTGGTGAAATACTGAGTTATATCTGTTTAAAGTTTTATTCTCAGTTTCCCCTTTCACAGTTTATGTTAAAGATCAGATTATCTTTATGGAAAATATAAAATGAAGTCCTCATATCACCAGGAGTCCCTGCAGAAAGATGAGACAGTACAAAATAAGCAAGAAATATTTTTTGAACTGTTAAAATTTAATTTGAAGGAGGTAGAAAATTAAGATAAAATGTAAGACCAGCATTTCATCTCATATGTTTTGAATACTGTGACTTATATTGTCTGCATTAATTGTTGCTATTACACAGAAAATAATCAAGATTCAATTTTTTGTTTTGTTATTGGTCATGGGGTTTGAACTCAGGGTCTATGTACTGTCCTTGAGCTCTTTTCCTCAAAGCTAGCACTCTGCCACTATGAGCCACAGCTCCACTTCCTGTTTTCTGGTAGTTACTTGGAGGTAAGAGTCTCATGGACTTTCCTGCCTGGGCTGGCTTCGAATGGAGATCCTCAGATTTTGTCTTCCTGAGTAATTAGGATGATAGGTGTGAGCCACCAGCACCTGGCTAAAGATTCATTTTAGTAATTTAGACATGTTAGTATATGTCAATAATTCCAGCTATGTGGAACGTGATAGGTAGAGGATTGAGAACAAAGGCCAGCTCTGCTTGGGGCAAAAGCATGAGATCCTATCTGAAAAAGAACTAAAGCGAAAGGTCTGGATTTGAAGTGTAAGTGGCAGAAAGCCTTCCTGACAAACACAAGGGATTGAATTCAAATCAGTGCCACCAAAAGTGTTACTGGCGAGTACAAAAAAAACAAAAAAGTCTCGCTTGGATGAAATAATAGAACATAAAGTGTTAAAAGCATTATGCTTAGTGTATACTTTAATGAACAATTCATGCTTTTCTTTTTTTGTTATTGTTCTGGTCCTGGGGCTTGAACTCAGGGCCTGGACCTGTCCCTGAGCTTTTTTGCTCACAGATAGCATTCTACTACTTTAAGCTACAGTCCCACTTCTGCTGTTTTGATGGCTAATTGGAAATAAGAATTTCACAGACTTTCCTGCCCAGGTAGCCTTTAAACTGCAATGTTCAGATCTCAACCTCCCAAGTAACGAGGATTATAGCTGGGAGCCACCAGCACCCAGCAATGAATCCTTTGACAGAGCAGAAAAACTTAAGACAGTGTGATGTAGAAAGGGCATCCAGTAGCCCTGGAATCACAAACTAGGTGACCAGGCATGGTGACACACACCTATAATTCCAGTACTGGAGAAACTGAGAGAGGACTGCACATTCAAGGAGTCTAGGCTAGATAGTGAGACTTTGCCTGTAAGCAACAACGGTAATGTAAGTCCTATGTTTACCACATGCTAGCCTGATAACTTCTAGCCTCTCCGCTCACTTCTGAGGAAGGAGGACTAAAT
This sequence comes from Dipodomys spectabilis, assembly GCF_019054845.1. Classification (NCBI taxonomy): domain Eukaryota; kingdom Metazoa; phylum Chordata; class Mammalia; order Rodentia; family Heteromyidae; genus Dipodomys; species Dipodomys spectabilis. The sequence goes on along the minus strand of NW_024870709.1, from coordinate 23,238,672 downwards.
AATACCATGTCTGGATAGTGTCTGTGGTTACAAAACATAGCAGGTACAGCGGTGATGCATTTTTCCACCGACCACTAAATACTCAGGCAATTCTCCCCGCTCCCCGACCCCACACACTTGAAACAGTGTTTTGCTTCCTAATCTCTTGGCTTAATATCAGATTAAATATTTATTTTTGTATATATCTCCCCATTTGCTCATTAGTTATTAAATTGAAAGTTTCTGAAAATAAAGTCTTCCATGTTTTTTAGAAAGATTTTTACATTAGATATTTAAATTGTGAGCACTTGATCCACAGAAAATCTTGCGCTAAAGTTCCTTGAGAGATTGACAGTGATCTCAGGGAATGGAATCTCTATGGTTAAATTTGTCTCTGCCAAATTTAGCTTCCAAGAATTTTGGAAATAATCTACTTCAGGAATTTCTTGATAGTAATATAGTCATAAATCATCTTAAGAAATCCTTACAACACTTCCTGGAAGCCATATATAATCTTATATGCATAGATGTGTGTGTATATATATACATACAATTTTTTGTATGTCCATTGGCACCCATAAAAACATTATTTCATTGAAGTGAGTTAGCTAGTTTATTCTAGAGAATTCTTGTTGAATTTCCTCTTACTTCTTGGGTGGCCTTTCAGTCATAGTTTTTGGTGGTGACCCATTCATTTGTACGCTGGTTCACTTTGTTGAGGTCCCCAGTTTGTTTCTATCCACGAAATTTAGCTGCCACAATGAATTCCAGGAATATTTTTAAGAAACATGACTACATGTCCCTAGTTTAGCAACGTAATTGATAAAAGAGTATTTGAGAATAAAAGAATCCGAACAGTCTTGCTTTAATACCTACTTCAGTGGTCAGAAACTGCCATGGGCTTGTTACTATTATATAGAATATGTTGACAGAGTCACAGCTTTGTTGGAGATGGACTAATGTTCATTATTTCATTGTAAGAGCTTGCTGAAAAAATCCATTCATTTCTGTTTCCTGTTCCCATTTGTACTGAGGAAACAGCAGTGGTGAAGACAATCATACCTTCATTGGGTTTACAGAATAGAATTGAAAAAGACACTAATTAAATGATTCTTTAGTTGCAATTTGTTAAATTCAAGTGACATGAAGTCAGAGAGATGGAGAGAGTTGAAGACTGATTGCGAGCAAGACACTTTGCTGAGGACACCATGGATGCTAAGAGCTGAAAGATTAATTGAAGGCTCCAGACAAACAAAGAAGGAAGAACATTCTAAGCAAGGGAACAGTAGGCCTGTTGGTGGGAAAGAGATTAAGGGACTTGAAATACATTTGGTATGCCTAAGATGGAGTGAATAGTGAATATAAGAGCTTTATACAAAATATAAGGGTTAGCGCTTTCTCCATGTGAGGAATATTTCATAATGCAGGACCTTATGAAAGTGAGAACAGAGTAATGAGGTGACTGAGTTCATAGTTTTGTTTGTTTTTAGGATCTTCATGCTTTATGAGGCATTGGGCAGAATAAGTAGCTGTAGGAGGGCCAGTTAAGAGGATGCTAGGAGACCAAATGAGAGATGTCTAAAGGAAGAAGACCTATTATGTACATAGCTCTAGAAATACGCCAGTTTAAAAAAAAATTTAAGTAGTTGTCCAGAGGAGTTGTCATTTACCAAAGCAGATTATGAATGCAATATATCTTGATTAATGTCACCTCTTTCAACATTCTCACCCATCCCTCCCTACCCACTTCTTAATTTTGAATTCTTGACTTCATTCTCCTTCTTTTCCACTTCATTCCTCTCCCTCTTTCTCCTTAACCCCACCTCACCTCTTTCAAGTGCTTCCTAGTGTTTATTTTGAACTTTGACTTTGCCTTTCTAAGAAATCACACTATATGAGTTCTCCCTTAAATCTACCATAGAAATATGCCAGTTTTTAAAGACCTTACAATCAGCATATCTTCTTCAAGGAAATTTCAAAGAATTAGCATCCACCCTGCTACAGCTTAAGTTGTAGTAAGAAGTACTGAACATCAAGAAGCACTCTGGGATGAAGCTCTGAACTACTACTGTAAGCCCAAGTCATACTATCTCTTCTTATTTTAATAAGACATTGTGGGTTTCCTTTCTCTGTAATTACCTTTAAGGCATAGTTTTCAGTATTTTCCTTTACTAATTTTTAGCAAAATAATTATTTCTACCAGTGAAAGGACATTTTTCTATTTAAAACATATAAATATATATGTTTATATACATATATATGTTTATATACATAGATATATAGATGTATAGGCATCAAAAACTGTCCAGCAGTTAAGTGAGGATTAGTATTTCTACTCTACTTTGGTATATTCTCGAGTTCCAAGTAGACTTTCTGAAATATGGAGATGTATGTGGACCTTTGAGGGATCCTAGGCATTTATATAGCAACCAGATTAAGATAGTCTGTAGAGAAAAACAGCTCCAAGTTCTACTGGTATCATTGCAGGTCCAGACTGTATAACTCAGGTATTTTATTAATTAATTTAAGAAATGCTGCAAGCATTTTCATTCTACACAGTAAATTTTACAACATAGATTGACCATTGCAATTTGGAAATAAAATGAATTTTGTAGAGAATGTGATCTGAATTTTTGGGTTTTGAATATCTCAATGGCCTGTTTCTGAGCTGACTCTGGGCAATGACTTTTTTCTAACAGAACTTAGAAAACTTTTTGAAATTCCTATTGAAACTTGAAGTCCTCCAAGACAGCCTTTATTTGTATGTACCATAATTGGTATATGGGTAGGTGTGTACATGTACTGGAAAGTAGTTATCCTCTATTCTTGTGGTGGAAATTGGAGTTATAATTTAAAAGATTATGTTAAACATCATTTAACATTTGGTGAAACGTACAGATTTCACCAAACCAGGATTTTCTAGTGGCCCCTCTAAAGTTTGTCTTTATTTTTGAGAAGGAAAACAGTAAGTAGTTTAAAGACACCCAATGACCTAGTGTAGATTTTCACATTCTTCCTATTTGAACTCATAAACAATTCTTCATTGGCTCCCACTGCATAGACTTTGCTGAAAGTGTGCCTATGATTCTCCAGGTGAGCTGGAGAATACCTTTATTTGACAGGATTATTATTATTATATGTTCAATAATTTTTAGCACTTCACAATATTCTGGTTGCTACATTTTTAGCCATATACTTTTGGAAACATTTCTTCCATCTCAACATCAGATTACATAAATTTGTAAATAATATGTTGTGTAAGATAGAGAATGCCTTTCTAATAAAGTTGAAATTTATGTTAATGGTTATTGGTTTTGGTTTTGAAAAATAGAGTATGAATTTCTTAGACTGAATGGTATGGTAATTTTATACAGTCCTATACTTACTGAGGATTCTCACAGTAACTTATGTTTTATTACACATTTTGTTACTGTTATATCTGAAAATACAAAACTCTGGAAATAGTATTGAAATTGTTTCTGTAAGATCTTACTAATGAAATTTCAGTTTATATTCATATCTTTAGTTGTGCCCTTATTTGTAGGTAAATAAATAATGGTGATGGATAGGTTTTGTGTAATGAAGGTGATTTTGATCAAAGCTCGACCAATTTTACAAAGAAAGAGAATTTGCAATGAAATTAACGTATTAAAATATTAACCAGGGCTGGGAAGGTGGCTCAGTGGTAGAGTGCTTGCCTAGCTTGAGGTCCTAGGTTTGATTGCTCAGCACCACATAAGCAGAAAAAGCCGAAAGTGGTGCTGTGGCTCAAGTGGTAGAGTACTAGCCTTGAGCTGAAGAGCTAAGGGACAGTGCCCAGGCCCAGAGTTCAGGCCCCATGACCTACAAAAAAAAATAATAAATAACCAAATGAGACTACTCAGCTTATGGAATAAAGTTGTTTCAAGGTGATACGTTCACATTAGAGATGTGACCTTCATGTTTTTATGTTTTCTAGTTGTTATGTTTTTATTTTGTTTTTTTTTAGCATCTACATATGAGTTTGTGCTTTTGGCAATAAACAATGGCTATATTCTTCATTGCTGGCAAAAGCTAATACATTTGTTATATCCTAGATAATGTGCAGATCACAAAGAAGTGTGCTAATATTTAATATGTCTTATATTTACTATTTAATATGTAGGAATTTAAGTATAGGTAGAGTGTGATTTGGCCCAGTTAACCATTAGTTTATAGCCTAACTGCCTAGTTTCTTGCTTAGACAACTAAGCCATGACTCCATTATCCATGACGAAGCATTGTTTCTTCTGAGAAAATTGTGGCCTCTCTTTCTATAGGTATTATTTTAAGTTTTCTAAGAGAAACATAAGATTTAATCTCCATACTACATATGTAAAATGAGAATCGAAATGTCCATAATTTATAATATTAAGCACTCAGTAAACGTTAGTTGATTCTGTATGGGTTATATTCTGTATATGTAAATTTCTTTTAACAGAATTGGAGTTGGTACAGATCATTGCCAGATTCCTATCATAGTGTAAGGAAAAGCCTTAAGATCCCACAGTAATAATCAGCAGAATGAGCAGCGAGCCCAGCTTTCTACCACATCCTCTTGCATTTGAACAGAGTAAATGCTCACATACCCACAGAACAAGTTTACTGACAAGGTTACTGACAATTATGAAAGCAAGACTACACATTCCTTCAGGCACTGGAAAAGTGGTTATTTAAGGAATTTTGCAACAAAAAATTTAAAAAGGAGCAGCATTTGTAAGTATATATTGATTGCTTTTCCTTTCTCAGTTCTGGCAATAAATACAGTAATTTAGAAGTAGCATTTCCCATACTTTACAAGTAAATGATTTGAGATTAGAGGTATAACACAAGTGGTAGAGCAGAAGGCCTGAGTTCAAACCCCAGTACTACAGCACAGACACACACACACATACACACACACATACACAGAAGAAAAAAAAGTAAATGATTTTTGTTCTACAAAAATTAAACTCTGCAGCTAATACGTTTAGTGTTATTCCTGTTGTAAGACTATTGAGATTGTTTTTTCCATTTAATCAACAACACAAAATAGTATTAATTTTGAAACCATCACAACTTAAATCACTTAAGCTACATAATTAAAAGCAGTTTTTTCCCATTTCTCATTCCTTCTCCATTCTCCAAACCTATATAACCACTAATCTGTTTTCATCTCTTTACATATGTTTATTCTAGACATTTTACACATGGTCATATTTAGTATGTGATCATTTGTGACTGGCTTTCATTTGGCATGTTTTCAGTTTATCCATGTGAATACTTCATTTTTTTCCTGACCAAATAATGTCCCATTGTAATATTGATAAATGCATATACATTTATCTTTTTAATATATCATCTTAGTGTTACTCATTTTGACATTTCAGTTGGATCATAAATACCAAATTTCTTTAGAATTATAAAATAGAGTGATCTGTTATCCTGGGCTGCTGTTATCCTTAGGCCGTAGCTGCTGTTCATGCAATGTATTTGTGTACTCGCTATGTGCTAGAAAGGATGCTAGCCGCTATCTTTTGTCAGTGTATTTTCCCAACCCCCTTAACATGCAACCCCTTTAGCCAAGCATTTCTATGAGAAAGCACTTAATTTTGTGATTGCCTTTGGGTCTTCCTGCAGGTTTTCCTCTGTGTGGGTTAGTAAATGACCGGACTTAGCCAAGCATGCTAGCAACTAAAAACCTTTATTCTTCCATTGATTTATTAATAAACGTTCATTGTAAGTCTTCTGTGTAGCTTGTGTTGTAATTGCTCCTGGCGCTATAAAGGTGAGGCACTGCCTCAGTCTTTGTCCAAGTCTAGACATTGCCATAGCTCATCAGCGAATCAGTCTTAAGCATGTGGTAAGTACTCTGAGAACATACGGTAGTCAAGTTAAGTGCCTTAACTGTGCTAAAAAGAGGTGACTTACAAAGGTCTAGTCTGTGTGCTCCTGCGAGAAACAGCCCTTAAGCTGAGACCCTAGAGAACTGTCAGCTGAGCTAAGTCCTAGTAGAAAACCTTGCAGAGCAGCCTAGGCATCCTAAAGAGGGCAAAAAACCCAAGGTGGATACAGTCTGAGAGCTGAGAATACTTTCACATTGGTTACGGGCATTTCACAGCCCCATAGGCCTCATTGAAGGCATTGGTTCTCAATCCTAAGAACAAAGGAAGCCATTGAATGTTCTTAAGCTAAAGAAGACCTTTGAAATAGCTTAAGGGCTATTTGAGATTCTGTAATGCCTTTTAGCACAAGTAATAAATCTGTATTGCATCAGTTTTTATTTTTGTTTTTCTAGATCTAATTACTTGTTTGGACACCACCTCCAATTTTTTGGAACCTGAGTTCAGGTAGGACTATATTTATGATTTGTGTGTGTGTATTCACATACTTAAATGTTTCTCTTCATCTCCTTCATCTGCATTTTTTACACATTTTTATACTGGCATATAAGGTATTAAATATAGTCTTAGTTTCAAAGTTCCAATAAGTTGGGTTCATTTTAAGCTGTTTAGTTACTATGTACCATGTCTAAATTTTGCTTTAATTGTAGTCTTGTAGACCTCCAAATGAGAAGGATTAAATGTTTAAAAGTAGAACTACTTGTTCATCAAAGTTCAAAACTACTGATAAAAGAAAAGCTATTTTTAAATATTTTTTTTCATAAAAGGGGAAGGGGATGTTTTAGGGTATAAGTTCTCAGTGTTCATACCCATGTAATGTTTCTATAATTGTTTCTCTGGTATATGCCTTCTGTCTCTTGTTTAGAATAGAATGTTTTTGTGATTTACCAGTTACTAATCTTTGTTTTTTGTTTTGTTCACAAGTGGGTTTTTAAGAGAGAGAGAAAGACAGAGAGAGAGAGAGAATGTATGTATGTGTGTTGTGGTTCGGGGAGAAAGGCATTCCTGAGCACTGTTCCTGAGTTTTATTGTTCAAGGCTATCGCTCTACTATTTGAGCCACAGCTCCACTTTCAGCTTTTTGTTGGTTAATTGGAGATGAGTCTCACAGACTTTTCTACCTGGGCTGGCTTCTGGCTTTGAACTGCAATCTTTAGCTCTCAGTCTCCTGACTGCCCTAGCTTGCTGAGTGATTTAGTTAAAGTACAATTGGATTGATCATTTACTTCCTTAAAAATCTGGAGAAGCTAATATGATCCCAGCAATTGGGAGTCTGATGCAGATAGATTGTGAGTTTAAGGCCAGCATGGGCCTCATCAAAAGACATAGTTTCAATTTTAAAAATCCATTGACTATTGTAGTGGGCCAGGATCAGTGCTTCAGGACCTGTAATCCTAACTACTCAAGAGGCTGAGATATAAAGCTTGCAGTTTGAAGCCAGACTGGGCAGAAAAGTCTATGAGACTCTTATCTGTAATTAACCACCAAAAAGCTGGAAGTGGAGTTATAGCTCAAGTGGTGGAGCACTAGCCTTAAGTAAAAAAAACTCCGGGACAGCGCCGAGGACCAGCGGGCATACACAAAAAGACAACGGTTGGGGTAAAATAAGCCAGATACCTCCTCTGTAACCCTGACTACTTGAAAGATTGATATTAAGGAGGATCTGAGTTTGAGGCCAGCCCAGGCAGAAAAGTCTGCAAAACCCCTTCCTAACAGCTGGGCATAATATCTGTCATCCTAGCTACATGAGGAAGATTATAGCTCCAGGTAAGCCTATAAGCAGAGAAGTCCATAAGACTGTATCTCTGCGGAAGAAGCTAAGCGTAAGGGCACATGCCTGTAATCCTAACTTCAGAAGGATGATTTCCCTAGGTAGAAAATGAAAATAGTGCAAAAAGTGCTGTAAGTATAGCTTAGAAGTAGAACAAGTGTGTAGTCTGAGTCGAGACCCCAGGACTGCCATTATTACAATAACAAAACAAACAAATAAAAAACATGTAAAGATAAACAGTGGAGAGGGAGGGGGTTAACAAAGAATAGTAGAAAGAATAGTAGAGAGTAACTTTGATAAAGCACATTATGTGTAGGTATGAAATTATATATATTTCATTATATATAATGAAACCCTTTTGTACAATCAATATACACTGTTAGAAAAAAAAAAAAAACTTTGAGAAGCTCTTTACAATGTTAATAAGTTCCAGATCCCGTCAGTTGGTTTGAAGTCTTTCATGAGTAGCTTTGAGGCCATTTTTCTAATCTCATGTCTGTACAGCATGTTATTTACACTGCCCTGAACTCTCAGAATTTCTGCCTAAAATTGCTTTACTCCTTTTGCTTGGCAAAACTTAATCATCTTTCAAGACTCATCTCAATAACACCTAACCTGCTGTCACTCACTACCCAAAATATGAATTTGCCTTCAAAGATGGGTGTCTTCTCTGTATAGAAAGAGTCTGCTGAACCATGAGGAGTCATAGTCAACACTGGTAGCAGTGTCATCACTTGATAGAGGGTTAGCTGGCCCCCTCCGCTCTCCTTCTCCTCACCACCACCCCATTTAAGCTCCTGTTGTATCACTATGGCAAATACCTTCATCTTTAAGGACGAAGGATTTATTTTGTCTCAGGGTTTCAGTCCATCTTGGCAGGGTAGGTGTGGCAGAGCAGAACAGCTCATATCATGGCTGCCCGGAAACAGAGAGAATGCTGCCTTGCCTGACTTTTTCTTGTTTTCCCCCCAGCCCAAGGGAAGGTGCCATACATGTTCTGAATGGGTCTTTCCCCCTTGCACTCAGATACACCCAGAGATGAGCTTCACTCTCAGACATGTCTTAATCTAGTTGGGTAGGTAATCAGGATGAACCATAATGTCTTCTGGGCTACGTACCGTCATCCTCACAGCGTCCCTGCTTCCGCTTCATGACAATGGAGGGTCTCTTCTTCCTGGGAGTCAGAATGATCTACAAGAGTTTTGAATCTGAGTATACAGTCAGACTCCTTTATTGGCTTCATATTATCTACATCCCATCCTTCCTTCCATGGCCTATGTGACCTCTGCATGATCTATCTGCCCTTTACCAATTTCTCCAACTTCCTCTGGCTTAATACATTCTAGCGGTGTTGGACATCCATAATTTAAAACACATACCCATTCTACCTCAGAGCCATGTTCTCCCTAGTGGTCTCCATGCATTTCCCAACACTTCCTTAGACCTCCTGGCTTTCTGCCATGGCTTCGCTTCCTCAGAACCCCATTTCTGAGGAGTGTGCAGAGAACCCTGTGAAGAGTGCAGGCTTTAGAGCCCTGCTGTACCTTCCAGCTCTGTGACTCGGGCTCACAGTTCCTTATTTTCCTTATCTATAAATGAGAATAACAGTGCCTCCCCCGTGGGATTGTTATGTACATTACCTGAAACACTTAGGATGCTACCTAGCACGTAACAGAGTTACTAAATGCATGTTTCCCTTTTAAGTTATAATTCTCCCAGTTATTTTAGTGTCTGTTGTAATTATTTGTGGCAGTATTGGTTTAATGTCTTCCTGCGTTACTGGGATGTGAACGATGACAGGAGCTATCTTTGTTTAGTTAACATCTGTAAACTTAGCTACAACAGCCCAATACTGGACAGACAATATAGTTGATGTTCGTAGAAACCTATGGAATATAATGACTAGATCTTACACTAAAACTAAAGCTATGTCTGCCATTAATTAGAAAGTAAAATAAAGCTGTATGTAGAACATGAGAAAACCTTTGTAAATCTGTGGGTGAAGACATGCTGAGTATGTCTGGATACAAGAAAATCTGAAAGGACTAAAAAGAAGTGATGAACTCTGTGAGCATGATAAGATTACACTCCACACATTGAGCCAAAAAGAAAAAAAAGAATGTGTGTTTCCAGAAAATTATTTAAACTTTTACTTTTATTTGGCAGCAAATACTGCCCAGCTGGTTGTCTGCTTCCTTTTGCTGAAATATCTGGAACAATTCCTCATGGATATAGAGATGTAAGTTTGATACGGGTTTATTTTATTGATTTATTGATTTGTTTTTTGTTGGTCATGGGGGTTGAACTCTGGGCCTGGGCGCTGTCTCTGAGCTCTTCAGCTCAGCTGTAGAGCCACAGCTCCACTTCTGGTTTTCTGGTAGTTAATTGGAGATAAGAGTTTCACAGACTTTCCTGACCTTGATAGCTTTGAACCATGATCACTAGATCTCAGCCTCCTGAGTAGTTAGGATTACTTTGTTTATATTTTATTTTTGTGCTGGTCCTGTGAGACTTTGATCTCAGGTCATAGACACTGTCCCAGAGCTTTTTCTTTTCTTTTCTTTTCTTTTTTTCCTCACAGCTAGCACTCTACTACTTGTGCCACAGTTCTGCTTCTGGCTATAGGGGGGTTAGTTGCAGATCAGAGTTTTACAGACTTTTTTTTTGAAGCTGCCCAGGCTAGCTTCAATCTGTGATCCTCAGATCTCAGTCTCCTGAGTAGGTAGGATTACAGGCATGGACCACCAGCATCTGACCTTATAGGGGTTTATTTTAAAATTGGGATATAACTTTATATTAGTTGATGCATTTCTATTACATGTAATTATCCTTTCATTGTTTTAGGAACTACTTTTGAATAACATTTAAATTTTATTTTTTTCTCTTCTGCAAATAATCTGTTGTGTTACAATATCAAATCATCAATGCTTCTGAGAAAACTGTCCAAGGTGACTTATTTTTCTTGAGGAGTGTGTCTTGCATATGAAGTACCAAAAGAAAACAAAGAACTTTTCTTTCTCCCTCAAGTCTTCACCATTGTGCATGGCTGGTGTGCATGCTGGAGTAATATCCAACGTGCTGGGAGGCCAAATTAGTGTTGTGATTAGTAAAGGCATCCCATACTATGAAAGTTCCTTGGCTAACAACGTCACATCTGTGGTGTAAGTACATGTGTTATTTGTAATAAGCATGCTGGTGTGGGAGGCAGGGACTGGCTAGATGTCATGTTTTATGGTGTTCATGAGGTACCATTTATGCAGTAAGACTCAGTGTGTGTTGTCAGGATCTGAGTATTTTCAAGACTACTGGCAGTGGGAATTGTGGCTTGTTCTTCAAAGAAATGGTCATTGGAAAGGGTGATTTGTTTCTTCCTTCTAAGGGTAGATTAAAGATCCAAAGGTATAATTACTCTGTGCCTTATAGCCCATGCATGCCAAGCTGGACTGAAGATAATTGAGATTATTTTTTAAATGTCGGTAGTGGTGCCTGGACTTTGGGCCTGGGCGCTGTCCCTCAGCTCTTCAGCTCAAGGCTAGCACTCTACCACTTGAGCCACAGTGCTACTTCCAACTTTTTCCTGCTTATATGGTGCTGAGGAATCGAACCCAGGGCCTCATGCATGCAAGGCAAGCACTTTACCACTAAGCCACCTTCCCAGCCCAGGATAATTGAGATTTTTGAACATAAAATAAATTTCCATATAAAGCAGAAGTAGTAGTATTATAATTTCCCTGTCCTCCCAAGAGAATATTGAAAAATGTATTTATGGTTTCTACCGTATTCTACTGATTTGCTAATCAGATTGGGCATCAAAAGCAAGGGAATTTGAAACATGACCTAGGACAATGTCTGTAGTCTGTTTCTATAAATCTTGTCCCATAGACAACACTAAACTAACTGAAGCCAGATTGTTTTCAGAGACCCTGGTCAGATTTCATTCAGAAGATAAAAAGAATGGTCCATACCAATAGCAGAACAGAATAAACAATTTTTTTTTCCTGAAAATATCTAGATAGTATCATGGTATAATGGCTAACACACCTAAAATTACTGCTAGCACTGGGAGATTGAATCAAGATTGAAAGTTTGATGCCAATCCCAGCTACGTATCAAAACACCTTGTGTAAAAATAAATATTAGTTAATTTAAAAAAACAGAAGAGTAAAAATATCACACGTCTTCTTTTCGCTGACATTTTTCTTTAGAGTTTCATTCACAATTTTTTAGCCATGTAGAAGTCATTCTTAGCCCACTGACCACTCAAAGGAGGCTATGCCTAAGCTGTTACTTGCCCAACTCTGGTATGGACTCTGTTTATTTCTTTCTTCAGCTTTCATTCTTTTTTCCTTTTATGCATTTAGAAAGATAAGCTGGTGCAGGTGCATTCTCTTTCATACTTAAAAACAGACAGGTAGACTTACATTGTTTTGTAAGTATCTGCACTCTGCATTAAGGGTAGGTGTAACACTGGTGAGTCCCCTGGGAAGCTCTGTGGTCTTCCCAACTGCCACAGTGTGAACTTTCTCCTCCAGCCACTCTTCTTAAATGCAGATGTAGTACTGTATTCTAATTCTGAGAGTCAGCTCTCAGATATGTTTATTTCCCTAAAATTATTAGCTAGAAAACTAGAACCTTTTATGTACTTTTTCCAAAAGCAGTTACTGAAGTTTTACGAGTCAATTTATATCATGAAAATGACAGTAAGTACAAATTAAAGGTTACATGGCAGAGGAGGGGAGTCTGATTGTGGCACATCATATGTGTATATGAACATGTCAGAGTGAAATCTCTCCTATACAATAAAGTGATGCTAATAAAAAAGTTAATAAAAAGAAGGTTCCGCGAACACTGAAACTGCATGTTGAACTTGTAGAGAAAGTTATTCATGTTGATTTCAGAAATCAGATGATACTGTTTGTCTGTTGGTTAGAAATGAAATCTTGGTTTTTTTTTAAGAATCAAAGTCTCAGGTAAATTTGAAGAATTTATGTGTTCCATTGAGTATCACCCACACATACAAAAAATCTTTCTGTTTTTCAGGGGATACTTATCTGCAAGCCTTTTTACATTTAAGACAAGTGGTAAGCTTTTCATGGACTTCTTTGACCTTGTAATTTGTATAGTAGCTAATCTGTAGAGAATGACAGGTGATTCATGTATTTTCATAAAGTAATAGTTCCTGTCCTTAAGGAATGGAGTTGGCCCTCCCTATTCATGGTTTCATATGTGCAGATTGGAAGCATTTAGGAAAAAGAAAGTATGTTGCTGGGCACCGGTGGCTCATGCCTGTAATCAAAAGTAATCTACAGAGGGTAATATCAATCTAAAGTTAAAGGAGGTTATTTGCAGGTAACTTGTCAATATTATACCATTTTATATGAGGGATTTGAACCTGTACGAATTTTGATATCCTCTTGGGGGGGGTGGAGGTAAGAAGTGTTCTGTGGAACCAGTCCTACAGATACCCAGGAACAAGTGTAGGTTTTTAAGTTCCTAGGGACACACAAAAATGTAGGCCCAAGAAACACTTACCCACTTGTACAACAGGAAGTTTACAGTAAGCAGGATTACATATTTTGAAATTGCATCTGGAAACCAAACTGACTTTGTGTTGTTTCAGGTTGTTACGGAACACTGGGGATGGAATCAGGTGTGATTGCTGATGCTCAGATAACAGCCTCGTCTGTGCTAGAGTGGACTGACCACACTGGTCAGAAGAACAGTTGGAAAGCTGAAAAGGCCAGGCTGAGAAAACCTGGGCCTCCTTGGGCTGCTTTTGTCACTGATGAGTATCAGTGGCTACAAGTAGATCTGAATAAAGAAAAGAAAATAACAGGTGAAGAGAGGCAATTTTCTTTTCTTTTTTTTCCTTCTTCGGTTTGGTGGGTATTTTGTTTTGTTTTTGTTTGGGGGTGGAGTTTTTTTGTACTACTTGGGATTGAACCCAGAATCCTGCACTTGTGCCACATCCCAACCCTTGTTTTTAAGATAGGATACAACTAACTTTGCTAGATCTGGCCTCAAACTCATGATCCTCCTTTCCTTTCTCTGCCATGCAAGTACCTGTGATTACTGGCACGCACCACCCTGCCTAGCTAAGAGATATTTCTTTTTCTGGCTTAGGGGAGGATTTCCACGCATTTATACTTCATGCCATTCAGGATAAGGGACATTTATTTGTTTGTTTATTGTTGGTAGGGGGGCTTGAACTCTGGGCTTGGGCGTTGTCCTTGTGCTCTTAGCTCAAGGCAAGTGCTCTGCTGCTTGAGCCACAGTGCCACTTCCTGTTTTCTAGTGGTTTATTGGAAATAAGAGTCTCATGGACTTTCCTGCCCGGGCTGGCTTTGAACCTTGATCCTCAGATCTCAGTCTCCTGAGTAGCTAGGATTACAGGTGCCCGGCCTAAGGGATATTTTTATACAATGATTGACAGTGCTGATTTTCTTTGGAAACCTGATAACATCTAAGATTGTTGTAGAAAATTGAGTAACTAAAATCTAATTATATGGTTTCAAGTTTTCTGTATTTTCCTGATATTGGAGATGGTTTCATAAAATATGGCAAAGAACTGGTTACAGAGCACAGAGCTCTTGAGTTTGAACCCCAGTACTCAGTAACTTCTCATTGTAATAAGTTCTTTTAAGGGAGAATCTCAGTAAAGTTATATTGAGACATTTTAATCATCTCTTAGTCATTAAGAGCAATTTACATTAAAAAGCCTACATGCTGTAAATATTCAATGCTAATAAATGTAATTTAGGTGAAGTTGGCAAATGGTCAGAATAATTGGTTGAGACTAGTTTATATAACTTTGTTAGAAGAGTTGTTCTGGTGCAGAAAATACCAATCATTATCTTCCATTTGTTTATTCCCAGGAAATTATTCTGAGAGAATGAAATATACTTTATCATGATATGAACACAAGTTGCCCAGACACAATAGTTCCTTCCTTATGCATGCCCAGAATTCCTCCTATCTCTGTAGGGGCACAAAGCGAAGGATTTAGTAACTATGTTGATGAAAACTTAAGGGATGGAAATAAACCATAACCAGAAGTATTTGCACAGGACGTCACAAGTGTTTATACTTCAATGCTGAGCAAACTTTGGGAATAAGACTTTGTGTCCTAATGAAAGCCGCTCTTTATCTTCAGGTATTGTAACCACTGGGTCCACCATGGCAGAGCACAAGTACTATGTGTCAGCCTATAGGATTCTGTACAGTGAGGATGGGCAGAAATGGACAGTGTACAGAGAACCTGGCATGGAGCAGGATAAGGTAAAATGATTGCAAAGATCTTTTTAAGAATATTTTTAAAGATAAGCCTTGTTAGAAGTTTCAGAATCAATGCTATGTTGAGGTAAAAATTAAATGTTTTATTGTACACTGCTCTCTTCTGGTCACTTTAGACAACTTCATCTTTAATTAGCCTCTGCCTGTTGAAGAAAACAGCAGTTTTATCTTCATACCTGTCTTCTGCTTAATGCTTCAAACTTGACCAATAAATACCACATGCATAAATAGCAGTGGGTTATATTCTTGGAACAACTTTTTTCCCTTCATTTTTAAAAGATAAATTCACTAGTCATACAACTCGGGGTTGACTTTTTCTCTGAATAGTTTGAATATATTGTTCTACTATTTTCTGATTTATATTGGTTTTGATGAGAATTCTTTTTTATCAGTCTTTGTTCCTGAATATATAATAGGTCTTTATTTCTACATTTAATATTTTATTATTTGTTTCAGACGTTTTAATGATATTTTGTGTAATATTCTTCATGTTTCTTAGGATTCTTTGAGTTTCTTAGATTCATAATTATGATTTACATCAGATTTAGAAAATTGCAGAACATTTTTCTTTAAATATTTCTCTTCTCCATTTCTAATCTCATTTACTACTGTGGTCCTTAAGTATATCAAACAATTCACTGGAAGTGGTGCTGTGGCTCAAGTTGTAAAATGCTTGCCTTGAGCTGAAGAGCTGAGGGAGGGACAGCACCCAGGCCCAGAGCTCAAGCCCCACGACCGACAAACAAACAAAAAAAGAACAGTTCACTGATGCTCTGTTTTTGTTTTACATCTTTTTCTCTTCATTGTTTGGTTTGAAACATTTCTGTTCACTAATTTGAAATTTACTAATTTCTTTTACAGTGTCTAATCTGCTATAAGCCATCTAATGTAGTTTATCCCTAGTATTTTGTTTTGCCTCTAGATTTTAAACTCAGGATTTAAAAAAAATTACTTAATGTCTCTCATTTCTATATCCATACTTTCATCTGTCTCTGAAATGATGTGGCAATGTAATAATTTTTCTAATGTCCTTACCTATTACTTTTACCATGTCATATTTTTTTTTTTTTTTTTATAAATTATGGTTCTCTTCCTTGGCTTTCTTGCTCCTGGCTGGCACTCTACCACTTGAGCCATGGCTTTCTGCTAGTTATTTTGGAGATGGAGTGTTGCAGACTTTCTGCCCATACTGGTTTCAGATATCAGCCTCCTAAGTAGCTAGGATTACAGAGCCAGTAATGCTTGGCCATACTTGGTAACTTTTTGATTGCATGCCATTATGCCATGCTGGATTTATTATTATTATTGAACAGTTTTTTTTTTCTTTTTAGGGCTTGCTTTTTAAAAAGCTTTGTTAGGCAGGATTTAGTAGCCTTTAGCTCATACTTTTCCTGTCACTTAGTAACTGCTCAACCTAAATGTCCCATGTACTGTGAAGTTTCTCTATTGTGTGTTAGCAATGCGAGATAGCCCCCAACTTAAATAGCTCTAAGATTTTTTTTTTTTTTTTGCAGTTGTGGGGCTTGAATTCACGGCTGGGCACTATCCCTAAACTCTTTTTGTTCAAGGCTAGTGTTCTACCACTTTGAGCCACAGTTCCATTTCCAGTTTTGTTTTGTTTTTTATTTGTGGGGCATGAACTTTGGGCTTGGGTGCTGTCCCTGAGTTCTTCAGCTCAAGGCGAAGGCTCTGCCTCTTGAGCTACAGCACCACTTGCAGTTTTCTGGTGGTTAATTGGACATAAGAGTCTTGTAGAATTTTCTGCCCAGGTTGGCTTTGAATTGTGATCCTCAGATCTCAGCCTGCTGAGTAGCTAGGATTACAGGTGTGAGCCACCAGTGCCTGACAGTTTAAGAATTTTTCTACTGGTTCATAATGATTCTTTTTGTTTCTTTTTGTGCACCCAAAAACTTAAGGGAAAATACCTTAGGAACATCAGTAGACTGTCTCATTATTTCCTTTGTCCTTCTCCACTTCCCGTCTGTCCTCAGCTGTGCTGTACAAATTCTAGATTCCTATTGTCTTCAAGTCTCTGAGCTCTTTCTTCATAACTCAGTGAGAACAGTAGGCTCTAGATATTTTTTTCCTGCTCTGTGGCCTGGAAACAATCTTGACAGTGCTGGTGAACAGTGCTCACCTCATTCGTTTGCCTGTTTTTCAGAGTCTGAGAACCAGTGTGTCATGTATTTTGTACAGTTTTCCACATGTTAATTGCTACACAGAAGGGAAAGTCTTCCTATGGAATTACATGAAACAACCATCTTTTCAGTACATTTGTCCACCTGTTCCCTCATCTACCCTGTCATTCCTAAAGGAAAAGAAGTAGTGGGATTTGGACATGTTATTTTCACCTGATTGTTGAGTTAATTAGTGTATCATTTCACATCTGTTCTAACTTGCACCTGTGAATGAACTGATATAGATCAAATTGGTTTATTTTTTTCAGAAAAGGGGATTAAGACATGTACAACTTTCTTTCGTAATTATTACTTTCCAATATTTTTCCATATCATTTGATAATATTCAATAAAAGTTAACTTTCTTGGAAATAAAGACTTTGATTTCCATTTCTATTTTTTCCTAGTGACACTTAGTCAAGCCTCTCTGTACACCAAAATTTTCATTAAATGCTTATAGGTTGATTATGTTAAGAAAAAAAACCCAGTGTTTATAAGGTCTTTCTATGCTGTTTTATTAAATTAAGATCAGAGTAGAGAGCAGAACGCACTAGTTTTTCTCCTAAAATGGTATTTCACTGTAGTTTCTGTACCACTAATATGAGACAAAATAATTGCCTTTATTTGATTTTAGAGTAATAGTTAAAGAAGCTTGCCAAGTATGAGAACATTGTATCTTCAAAACAACCTTTTAGAAAATGACAAATAGTAACACATCTAATTGAATGCGAATCAGCCAAAAAGGAATAATCCTCTTGGAAATAACTTGGGAAACATGTACTTGCTCTTGTCTTATCTGATTGAAAAAAAAAATTTCTATCACGGTGATTTTAAGTATTTAGACAGCAACAAGTTGATTGGTCCTCAAAAAGCAGGGAATTTGTAGCTTATAGATAATTTACATTTAAGTCACTGCCCTGTCACAGGGTGGCCCTCTTACATTCTGAATCAGTTTTCTGTGCCTTTGGTTGTTTCATCATGAAGAACATCTGCATTAATTGCATGAAAATACATTAGAAGTAATTAAAAGATGATTCAGTAAAAGTTACACTCAGTTTTTTGAAATAGTTGAGGGAAAGAGATATAAGACACAAAATTGTATTTTTTGTTGAGCACTAATGGCTCTTGGTATTAGAAGGATTAAGGTGCTGAACCACAGATCCTCAAACTCATTTTCTCCAGTGAATTAGCAAAAAAAACTGGAGCAGTAGAAAAGCTAAATAAGAGGGTGAGACTCTTGAGTTCAAGTCCCAGTACTGGCACAAAAAAATTAAATTATATTTTTACTTGAAAATCATTTATATAGGGCTGGGAAGGTGGCTCAGTAGTAGAGTGCTTGCCTTGCATGCCTGAGACCCTGAGTTCAATTCCTCAGCACCACATAAGTAAAAAGAATAAAGCCGGAAGTGGCATTGTGGCTCAAGTGGTAGAATGCTAGCCTTGAGCTAAAGAGCTGAGGGACAACGCCCAGGCCCAAAGTTCAGGCCCCATGACTGGACCCAAAAAAAAAAAAAAAAAGAAAGAAAATCATTTATATAATGTGTTTGTAGCTATTTGATTACAAACAGAGGCATAGAACATTGTTTTCAAAATTACTTTTCTGGTTCTGGTAGCAACAAGCAATGAACATATAACATAGGAACTGACTTACTGCAGTTGATCCTGTAGATGGAGGTATAGAGTGATCATGTATTTGCTAGTCTGATGTTCATTTTCAATGTTTAAAAAAAATTAAAAATGTACACAAAAGCATTTCCCCTAAGATACTAAAGAATTGATGCTTTTTTACTTTAAAAATAAATTAATATGTATAGGTAAGTAATAATTTTACAAGACAAAAAGGAATAGTTTTGTAACATAAACAGTATCTTACTGTCATTGAAATCCTTTTCCCAATTGCTAAAGTCATAAATCACTAAAGTGATTATATTCTTTCTTTACATTTTGATGAAAAATGTGAAGCTTCTTAATAGATCTTCCAGTTGATAATTTATTTTCTTAGAAATCAATTCTTATTGTCATACTTTACAGATGTTGTTGAAAGCCCAAGAATAAAACACAAAACTTGTTTTAATGGCACAATTTAGTTCTGACCTGTTAATGTAAAGTACCAATTTTTGTTGCTGTTTTTTAAAGATATTTCAAGGAAACAAAGATTATCACCAGGATGTGCGTAATAACTTTTTGCCACCAATTACTGCACGTTTTATTAGAGTGAACCCTACCCAGTGGCAACAGAAGATTGCCATGAAAATGGAACTACTTGGATGTCAAGTCATTCTTAAAGGTAACGAGGCAATGTGATTTAGACATGTTACTTTCACCTGATTGTTTATGACGTTGATTTCTTAATATATACAACAGGGAGTAATCACATATGTTTAAAGGGTAAAGTGTGACAGTTCAATATATATTCAAAATGTGTGATTGTCGGATCAGAGTAGTAGTAGTAGTAGTCAGTTGTATATCATTTCTTAAAGTTGGGAACCTTCAAGACCCTCTCTACTAGGGATCATTTAGTAAACTGATTTTGCTGTTCATATTTTTGTATAATCAAAATATCTTAAAACAACTTTAGAAGTTATGTATCAGTATGTGTATTAAGAAGTAATAAGATCACTATTATGATCTTATTTGCTGCCATTGCTTTCCAAATCTAGTCTCAATATTAATAATTTTTATCAATTCTCGTATTATAAAATAAACACTGAAGATTAGAACAGCAAGCTTAAACTTGTGTCCATTGCTTTCCAAGTCTAGTCTCAATATTAATAATTTTTATCAATTCTCATGTATTATAAAATAAACACTGAAGATTAGAACAGCAAGCTTAAACTTGTGTCCATTGCTTTCCAAGTCTAGTCTCAATATTAATAATTTTTATCAATTCTCATGTATTATAAAATAAACACTGAAGATTAGAACAGCAAGCTTAAACTTGTGTCCATTGCTTTCCAAGTCTAGTCTCAATATTAATAATTTTTATCAATTCTCATGTATTATAAAATAAACACTGAAGATTAGAACAGCAAGCTTAAACTTAAGTGTATCTTATTAATACTGTGTAAAATGTTTTATTCGCCAAAACTACCACAATGCCTGACATGGAGTTGGCTCCCTCAAAGTGCTTACTAGGTGAACTGAGTAACTGTAGGTAGAACTGCATAACTTTATAGTTCAGCTACATTCTGCTCCCCCTTATTCTCCTTTCCTAAGATTAAGTTTAGATATCTTCAATTACTTAATTGAAAAATATTTGTACATCTAAGATCTCAGAGTCAGCTTGCTGATTAATTCCTCACTGTGTGTCCCTACCTGTTTACAAAAATCTGTTAGGTTTCTGTTTCCCTGATGCTGTACTGTTTTCCTGATTGCACCCTGATTCCCACCCTGATTGCAACAGTCTCATTACACTCCTCAAAATGAGACTCTCCTCCCAATTCATGTAGCCCACGTAACAACCTCCTTCTTGGAACTGGCCCTTCTTCCTTTCCCCCCGAATTCCCACAGTCCACGTAATGTGACCGATGTGACTGTCCCCGAAAATTTTGTTTGAATTCCTCACACACCTTTCCACTGCTGCTGCCTCCATTCCTGCTTAGAGCAGCCAGGCAAATCTGTCCCCCCAACAAAGCCTTGAGCCCACATTGGTCACTCGCCTCTCATTTCTTACAGTACATTCACACAGTCATACATTTATCCTTCTGATATATTTGCTCAGAAATGTAAAATCACTCTGGAATTAGGTAGTTTAGAAATTGTTGACAGATCTAACATGACTATTTTTAAAGTGATTTTTAAAAGCAAAAACATATAAACTTATAAATAAATCATTTTTAAGGCCGTTCTCCAAAGACTCAACCCCCGCCTCCTCGGGACAGCAATGACCTCACCAATACCACAGTTCTTCCCAGAGTAGCCAAAGGTAAGTCTGTCTCCAGTGTGAGACTTTTGATACTCCCTGCATTTGGAGCATAGTTCCCTGTAAGTACTGGAAAGCAGTATAAAAAATAAGTTCATAGTAACTTGGTATAGAGAAACAGCATAAAGAGTTTTTTTAAAAACTTTTTTCAAGGTCGTGCCCCAAAATTTATTCAACCACTACAACCTCGCAGTAACAAAGAATTTCCTGCACAGACAGAACAAACAACTACCACTCCTGATATCAAAAACACTACTGTGACTCCAGATGTAACCAAAGGTATGCAGATGTGATGGTAATTGCCTGCCCTGTCCTGGTGTTCTGTTCTTATCTTAAGTTTTTGGAACATTTCCTGCTGAAACCCTTGGTTTCTTTCCTTCTGTGTTTTTTAAACATAAACAACAACAAAAAAAAATAATCTCCCTTCTTAAGGAAAACACGTGACTGAGCTCAGCCCTTTTCTCTTGTACCATGTAGAAATAGAATTTTTAAGTATTTACAGATGGTTATTGGTTCATAGGCCATGTTTTGGATTTTTTCCCCCTCCCATCCAGCTGAACACATTTGGGACTCAGGCTTAGAAATGTAGTATTTTAAAAAATTTCTAAATCCGGGGCTGGGAAGGTGGCTCAGTGGTAGAGCGCTTGCCTTGCATGCCCTGAGGCCCTGGGTTTGATTCCTCAGCACCACATAAGCAAAAAGAAAAAAAAAAGCCGGAAGTGGCACTGTGGCTCAAGTGGTAGAGCACTAGCCTTGAGCTGAAGAGCTGAGGGACAGTGCCCAAGCCCAGAGTTCAGGCCCCACGACCAGACCCCCCCCCCAAAAAAAAAAATTTCTAAATCCATAGTGGGAAACAAACTTTTTCTGCACATGAGAATGCAAAAGAGGAAAAGAAAACAAAAGTTAGAATAGAAAATAATACTTCTAGGGCTGGGAAGATGGCTCAGTGGTAGAGTGCTTGCCTTAGCATGCAAGAGGCATTGGGTTCAATTCCTCAGCACTACATAAACAGAAAAAGCCAGAAGTGGCTCTGTGGCTCAAGTGGTAGAGCATTAGCCTTGAGCTGAAGAACTCAGGGACAGAAAATCCAGGCCTAGAGTTCATGCCCTACAACTGACAAAAAGAAAGAAAGAAAGAAAGAAAGAAAATAATACTTCTAAAGAATACTCTGGTTTCTGATTTTTAAGTGTTTACAATTACTACTATTTTTTCAGATTAAAAATGTGTTAGAATTTAAAATTGTGTCGCTAATGATAAATAAGATGTTAAAATACATAAGGCAGATACTTTTATTGGCTAGTCATTGAAAAGTAAAGCTTTAATTAAATTCAGAAAATGAAGTGTCAGTATTGTCATGGAGTTTCTGTCCCTCCTAACAGATGAAAAGCAGAACAATGCAGTGAGGAAAAATCTGTGCCATGTGGATTTTGAATCAGTTTGGTTTTTGAAAAATGTGCTAGCATTATCTGTTTTTCTAAACATGTGCTAGCATTAAGATACATTCCTTTATAGTTTTTCATGACTGTTTCTTTCCTGTCTTCTAAAGTATTTCTGTCATGATCAATTTTATTTTCATGCCACGGGAAAGAAGCGGGCATTCTTAAGGCGAGAGATACCAGTATCTCTGTCTACAAGTGGAGATCATCTAACAGTTTGTGGATGGCATATATTTAGACAAAACCTTGTGCCTGAATGGAAGCTCAGTCATTTAAATCCATTGCTTATCTTAAAATCTGATTAAAGAATCTCTAAATATCAAGGTATCCTCCAGTCTCTTTTTCCAGAACTAGATCCCTGTAAGAATGAATCTTCTCAGTTGAAGACCTCCTGTCTCCTTTTCTTTGGGATGGTGGGTATGGAGTTTTGTTGTTGTTTTGTTCTTTATTGTTAGCTAAGCAGAAGTTTTAAGCTCTGATTCAATCATATTCTATTTCTATCCAGTCATGTTCTTGCCAGCCTCAAAAATTTTAGGGAGGGTTAGGGATGGTCAATGGTAGAGCACTTACCTAGTATGGCCAAGGCCCTGGAGTTGATTAGCAGCAGTGCATGAACACAGAGAGGTGGGGTAAGAAGGGAGCAGAGAAAGAAGAGGGGAAAAGTATGTTACAGTCAGATTTTGATGAGGTCTGTCACAATTCCCTAGTGAATTCTTCTGTTTGCTCTCAATTTTCATATTTTTCAAATCCATAAGCACGCAGTTATCTCTATCACTCAGTTATCTCTTCCATTTCCCAAAGAAAGTACGAAAAAATTGGAAGAAAATCCCCTTTGAAGAGTACAGATTTGTATCCTCTGTGGGTTATATTGATAAGAAGGATATTTCTAAAACTGATCACTTTGGCCTCATACCAGTCCATTAACTAATTGATTATCCTCTCCCTCTCTCCTATCCCTTATCTTCCTCTCTTGGATACAGTTTTTGAGTAAAGAATGTGATGGGGGTTAGATCCAGCAGTGCCTGGCTCTTAGGTCCTCAGTGAATATCAGCCTTTTCTGCTCTTATCATCTTCAAAGCTAGGACGGGATTGAAGGCAGAAGGAAGCATCTAACATTCAAAATAACCTTGGACGGATCTATCAGTATGTAGGCCCTGTACTCCATATGTGATGAGCCATCGCTAAGTTCCTAAGGCCAGCTCCAGTCTCATGTCAAGTTTCAGACCTATTATTACTTCTGGACACTACATTGTTGTCTGTCCTTAGCTAAGAAATGTTTTGTCATTGTGTGGTAACATCATTGACAATTGCTGTATTTAACCGTGGATGGTGCCATGATTCTCTTATTCTCATTCATCATGAGATATTCGGATAATTTTCAATTCTTCTGTCTTATGAAAAAAGTAGGAATGAATATGTTTAAAGATGTTTATTATATTATTATATTATTTGTTTATTATATTTAAATATGTTGAAATATGTTCAATGTCTGTAATTTCTTCCCTGGAAGAAATTAAATTTGCCACTATCGTAACTTTTTATAGATACTAACACAGAACATCGGTCACAAAGTATTACTAGTTTATATATTCACATTAAAAATGTGTCCTGGCATCCTCTTAAACAATTAGTTGTAACTTTCTTCAGACATTTGCCAGTTTGATAAGAAAGTATCTTGTTTTAACTTAATTTCTTGAGTTACTAGTGGTGGTCAGTACTCGTGTTTTTCAGTGAGTGAGCAGTTGATTTTTAATAATTTTTCTACTATCTTGTTTGCTTTTTACTTGTAAAGTCCTGAAGCATACTCATCCTCACACTATCTTTACTAACATATGCAGATAGTGATTTACTCTATATATCATTTGTCTTGCTATTTTATTTTGGTGATTTAAAATTCTATACAAATTTCCAACATGAAGTGAATAGTTGTACACATGTCCCTGTATCTTGGAAACCTTGTGAAGTTGCAAACTTATGCTGGATTTTGATAAACGTTGTATAAGGTATTTTTTTAAGATAGGAAATAGTGACTATAGTATAGCTGAATCTGTCTCTTTGTGATTTCTGCTTTTGGTGTTCATATGATTTGTGTTTATATTTCTTTTTATCATTTCAGATGTAGCGCTGGCTGCAGTTCTTGTCCCTGTTCTAGTCATGGTCCTTACTACTCTAATCCTCATATTAGTGTGTGCTTGGCATTGGAGAAACAGGTTGGTATACAGCTAGCTCACCTGGTTGGTCGTTAGGGAATGTGGAAAGCATTCTAGTGTGCAGTAGAATCTAAATATGAATACAGGACAATTCTCCTGTTGGAGAGTGATAGTATTCATTAGAACAAGAATTGTGATTTTTTTTTTTTAATATGATTTCAAACTAGTAAGTTGCAGTCCCACAACTTGTCATTGAAACCTTTATTGTATCACTCTGGACTTGTACATTAAGGTCTGTACATTAATATGAACAATGAAACACAATAGAAACTGAGTAATAGTTACTGGAAGACTGAGACGAATTTCTTTCTCCATAGTGTTTAGCAGGATAGACTGACACAAAAAAGAAAACCCATCATGTGACTTGATGAGTTATTTATGAAGTGCTCAGGGGAACCTTCAAAGTTATCTTAAAGCCTTTTTCTTTAGGAAGGAAGACTCCTTATGTTTTGTCTTAGAGGAATTGGATGCCTAAATAGAGGGAGGTACGTGTTCCATTGGGCTGCTAGAAGAAAAATACCAGAAGCCAAGTTGATTTATAAACCACAAAATTTTACTTATCACAGTTCTGGATGCTGAAAAGTGAAAGATCAAGGCACTGGCAAATTCAAGCCACCAATGAAGGCTCTTCTGATTCAGAGGCAATACCTTCTTGCTGTGTCCTCACACTGGCAAATGGGTGAACAAGCCCCCTCAGGCCTCTTTTATAAGGGCACTAATTTCATTTATGAGATCACTAAATATATGCTCTGACCACCTCTCAGAGGCCCTGATTTGCCATTTCCTCACTTTGTGGGTAGGATTTCAATATCTGAACATAGGAGAGAGACAAACATTCAGACCATCACAAATAACAATAGTCCAGACTGAGGAAATTGCTTACATGAAAGCAGAGATGCAGACTAGATACAAAATAAGATTCAGCTCATGTAGACTTGACATGAGAGTCTTGAGTGGTACAATTACAGAAATAGTCTGGGCCTACATCAAGAAAGGCTTTCTGATAGAGATAAATGTAGGTTTTATTTTACAGATGGGCAAATGATTGAGTATTGTGCAAACAGGTGCTGCTATGTAGTAAGGTAGTGACGGGAGTAGGGGTGGATTAAAGAGGAGAAAGAAGAGGCAGCCCAAATGAGTTTGGAAAACTGTTGGGTCAGGCAGAAACCTCACCAGTGGTGCTGTGTTTTAGAGCAGCATCATAAGGATACATGACGAGGTGTCGACTGAAGAGAAAGGAGGGAACCATTATGGACTTGAAGGTTCTGGCTTATGCAGTTAAACTTGTAGCAATGTCATGAGGTGAGGTAGCAAAGCAGGAGGGACGTGTTTAGTAGAGAAAGATGCTTCATTTTTTTCTTTTAGTTTAGTCCTGCAACACGTATTTTAAGACTTGGCTGCTACCCTGTGCCAAGTCTTGACCCTGTGTTGAGGAGCTCCATGGTGAATGCCAAAGCTTACAGACCAGGACAGGTTGCAGTGCAGAATAATCACCCGTGATGCCTCCCATAGAATGTTTACCACAAAGGGAAGGCACAAGGATCTCAGATTCGGAGAGCCAGTGAAGGAGTGTTAAGGCACTTTTGGGAAGGAGGGGGAAAGGACTTTAAAATATCAGGAGAGGCAAGTGTGTGATACAGTTAGTGAACTGAGTAACAGTAATGATGAGGCTAGAAGCAAATAAAACTTGCTCAAGGCTACCCAGCTAGTATGAGGTATTTGGGATTAAGTTTCAGTGTGTGCTCTGACAAATGGTTGTCCCTGACAGTATAATAAATAATTGAAGTATGATTACTGTGGGGAGAGTTCTGTGTGGTGAGGAAGAGGATGGAGAGTATAGTTGAAGGAAGGCACAGTCAGGTCTTAAGTTTGGAATGGTTACACATGTTTAGTTTTCGGGATACAAGGGCTGAGCTGGAAAACTGGAGTAAGTAACAGTGTAGCTGAAATTGCTTATGATTAACTTCTTGACAGACAGTTCAGGAAAATAGGACAAAAGAATAAAAATTTTTTAAAAACCAGCTGTAACATACTGAAACCTGAACCTGTGCCAGCCATTATTCCAAGCACTTATATGAAGTTAATAGGCTAAAAGCTTATTACTGATACTATTTAAAAACCGTTATAGTGCAAGCCTCCTTGGCTAATACTTTTGTCATTAATTCTTTTTTCTGAGCCATATATCTAAACTCCATTTAGTAAAGATTATTGATTTAATATAATGATATGATAGAGATTTTGAGGCCACAATTGTTTTGTAAACCACCATTATTTATTATTTTTTTCCATTCAGGTTTTTTTTTTTTTTTTGGAGGGGGGGTGTTTTTTGTTGTTTGTAGGGTTTGAACATGGGGCCTGGGTGCTGTCTCTGAGCTCTTTTTGCTCAGGGCCACTTTGAGCCACAGTACCACTTCCAATTTTCTGGTGGTTAATCAGAGATTAGAGTCTCATGGACTTTGCTGCCCGGACTGGCTTTTGAACTGTACTTCTCAGATCTCAGCCTTCTGAGGAACTAGGATTATATAGATGTGAGCTACCAGAGCCCTGACATTCAGGGCTGATTAACAGCTTGACTGCCCACCATCTCTTTACAAATTTATATTATACTTCATTTTGACAGAATGAAATAATAGTCAGTCTGTAAGATAAAGAGGGTTTAAATAGCAATACTGAATAGCAAACATTTCCTAATAGATAAAGCAAGTGGCTTAGGCTCTTAATGAAAGTCACGTTTGTAACAGTGAGCATTGTGATGATGGTAGCATTCTCTGAGACAAAGGACTAGAAGAACAGTAGGAACTTAGAAAAGAACAGTGAAGAACACCACCGGATTTTTTTTTTTCAGTAAATTTTATGAATCAAAGGTTTTGTGAAATTTAACAGACTTAGCAGAATTTGACTGTAATAGCCCACCTATCAGAGCTGAGCCTTTAATATGATTCAGTCTTTTCATCTACAGACTTGACCTTTTTATCATTCCAAGAGTGGCTAATAGGTAGAAAACAAGAACTTCAATTTATTGAGATTCTAAAATGTGGTGGCTGGGAAGGTGGCTCAGTGGTAGAGTGCATGCCTGAGGCCCTGGGTTCGATTCCTCAGCACCACATAAGCAAAAGCCGGAAGTGGCACTGTCGCTTAAGTGGTAGAGCTGAAGAGCCGAGGGACAGCGCCCAGGCCCAGTTCAGGCCCCATGACTGGACCCCCCCCCCCCCAAAAAAAAAGGAAATGTATAAGCCTCTACAGTGTTAACATTGAGAGTCAAATGAAGAAGAGAACTCACTCATGTGTATCAGTCAGTAGAAATGTTATTAACTCTGACATTAATGCTGCAGTCTCAGAGATTTCTTATGAGAAAATCTACTCTATTAGCTAACTTTGTGCCCCTGTATTTTTCCAGAAAGAAAAAAACTGAAGGCACCTATGACTTACCTTATTGGGACCGAGCAGGTAACTTTCATCAAGGGAAGTCCTCTAGGTGGCAGTAGTGAGAGAAAGGCTGTTCTCAGGCCCTCTGGGTCTCTCCAGTTAAGACAGGTGGCATTCCTCTTCTATTTTTATCCTTCTGCAAAATCTCTTCTAGTTAACAAGTAATGGAATGGAAAGTGCAAATTTCTCAGAACACATACGGTGGTTTTTCTTCTGGAACTGTTGATTGGCTTTTCCTATGTGTCTGTTATATTAGTACAAAACCAAGGACTATGGTCCAAGGAACACAATGTGTGTTTGTTACTCTGCCATGGCCATTTACCAAGCAGAGTCAAACAGTTTACGAAATCAGTAAGGTCTGCTATCTCAGAGGTGATGGGTTTCATCTCCTGACACCAAAGGTTCTCTAGAGTTCACTGCTAGAAGCCAAGAAGAGAACAAAGCTAGAGGCCACTGCAATATACCTAGTGCTTCTGATACTCCAGTACAAGTCTTGAAAAGTTCTTCGTTTTTGTTTTTTCAGAAAAACTTACTTAAAAACTATCCCCACAATAGAACACACTACCTGGCCGCCAGTAAGAGCAGTGAAATTTTTAGTGCATTGAACCATTGCACGAGATAGTCTATCAAGGCAGAAAATCAGTTTGAATATGAAGGATAATTTATGCAGGTATTTGTTACATGAGTAAATGGTCTCTTTGGCTTATAATGACTGTGAAGGTTGGTGGAAAGGGATGAAGCAGTTTCTCCCTGCCAAATCAGTGGAACATGAAGAAACTCCAGTTCGCTACAGCAGTAGTGAAGTCAATCACCTGAGTCCCAGGGAAGTCACCGCAGTGTTGCAAACAGACTCTGCAGGTAACTATGACACAGCCTTCATCCGGGCAGAGGGAAGATCTGCTTAGGTTTTCAGCAACGGCTTTGGGATTTACAGTATCTTTTTGTATATTGTAAAGCTAAACTGTTTTCTGCAGGTAAACTTTTTATTAAGGTGACCTTGAGTCATTTTTCTTAGATATTCTATTCATAAATTGGACATTCATTTCTAAAGACTGGGTATTTTATCTGTTAACTTGGGGTGCATTTGTTTTGTTTGGGGGGACAACAGAGTATTAACAATACAATAACCAAGAAAGGGATTTACAGTTTTCTGTTATCCCAATGCATATTGATTTTAAATATTTCATAATAGTTGACAGAGAAGCAAATTCTGAGACTATATTTTCCAAGATTAATACATATTCCAGTAATGAAATTATTCTGTCCCATTAAGTTACTCTTAAGTCTAAAGAATATAAACAACCACTATTTATATAAAATTACATGAATGAGGCTTTAGAACATTTCACTAGTACTGTGAGATACTGAATGACATCTTTAATTTTTTAAATTGGTTTTAACCGAGCTATTGATAGCAACAGCATTACCTGAAGAAGTCTGTGCTTTTGATGTAACCTGCAGCTGTCTCCTCAAATTGTGTAATCTCTGTATTAGTAACTTTTCTGTTGTGTCTCTGTTATCTACAGAATATGCACAGCCACTTGTGGGAGGAATTGTTGGTACACTTCATCAGAGATCTACTTTTAAACCAGAAGAAGGAAAAGAAGTCGGCTACGCAGACCTAGATCCTTACAATTCCCCCATGACAGAAGTGTATCATGCCTATGCTGAACCACTTCCCATCACTGGGCCTGAGTACGCAACCCCCATCATCATGGACATGTCAGGGCGCCCCACAGCCTCTGTGGGTCTGCCCTCCACATCCACTTTCAAAGCTACAGGGAACCAACCTCCCCCTTTAGTGGGGACATACAATGTACTTCTCTCCAGGACTGACAGCTGCTCTTCAGGCCGGGCTCAGTATGACACTCCAAAAGGTGGAAAGTCAGGTCCAGCTGCCCCAGATGAATTTGTATACCAGGTACCACAGAGTGCACAGGAAGTATCCGCAGCAGGAAGAGATGGAGACTGTGACATTTTTAAAGAAATCCTTTGAAGGGGATGCTGCTTTTTACAAAGCATCAATTGAAAGCACATGGCTTTTCTTTAATTATTAGTGGTAGTAATATATAGAATGTATTACATATCTGTCACTGAAGTGGTTGGGAAAATGTGGTGACCAAGATACAGGAAACTACTTACCTTGCCATCTTGCTTTAAAGGTGTTACTGTGGCACAGTTACTGCTTGCCTGTTACATTTCAAATATCCTGTTTGTTTACTACTGTAAAACACTATTTTTTAATACAGAAAAAGCTCCCTATAATGCACTTCAGAGAAACTGAAAATCACTGAAAGTATTTATTACCAAGCTGCAGGTACATTAATGAACTCAAGAGGGTTCTATAAGCCTGAATGGCAATAATGCATGGTACTGTTTTTGAAATATCTAATGGCTTGAAATTCTCCGTTTGTGAAAAGTAGGTACATTCATTCTTTTCCTCCTCTTTCTTTTATTGCTTTCTGAATTGTTGGGTTTTTTTTTGTTTTTTTTTTTTTAATAATTACTGGTAAAAGCATTGCTTTGAGAGCAACCATACATACTTGTTTGTCTTAGACTGACCCTGACCCATAGCTGGGAAACTGATGTGTAGTAGAGGGGTGAGTGACTTTCACTTGCACACAGTGTTTAAGAGCTTTAATACTTTGTGGTACAAAACTCCATCTTGTCACACTTAATTTATCGCCAGGCCCTTTGTGGCTAGCTGCGTTTTGTCTGTAAAATTTTATCAATAGTTGGTGCTCACTTTATTAGTTTAACAAAACCAGTTCCCCAGTGTTGTTCTATAGACTGCAGTATATAGAATCAGGAGATAAGTAATTGACAGTTTTGAAAAGCAGTAAAGGAGAGATTATTTATTCTGTATCACTCAAAAGTAATGTAAATTACCTTTAAAAAAGTTACTTGTTCTGTTTGGTTTTACACACATACACAAAGTTTTTTTTTTTAATAATTTTTAGTTAAGTAAAATAATTTGGGGGGGATGAGGGTGGGTAATGGGAAATAAAGGAGTTTCATACCCTTTCCTGCTCAGTGTCACTTTGAACTGTGATCAGATCTCAGATCTCAGCCTCTCAAGTAACTAGGATTATAAGCATAGACCACTGGTGTCTGGCAAGTAAAATCATTCTTTATTTGGTTCTCCTCAGTAAGCCACTAGAAGATGTAGAAACCCAGCACACATTCTTGAGTAGTGTGTGATTATGCTTATGTCTGTTTGTGTGAAGAGGCATGTCCTGTCACATATGTAAAGGGAACAAATAGCAAGCTAGGAAATGAAATTGCCCAGCAACTTCCAGATTACCAGTTGTTTATAACCTACTCAGAACTAGTTTCAGTCGAGGTAAATTAGAAGTCATCTGTAATGTATTCGCTTAGAGTGCAAAACCTACCTTTAAATGTTTTTTTGACATTGTAAGAAGCTCACCATATGATAAATCTATCAGGTTTGATATCCTCTTCTTCATAAACTTCAGTTTGTTGCCAGGTAGGTGCTGATGGCTCACGCCTGTAATCCTGGCTACTCAGGAATCTGAGATATGAGGATCACAATTTAAAGCCAGCCTGGACAGAAAAGTTCACGAGCCTCTTATTTCCAATAAACCATTCAGAAAAGGCCGAAGTGGCACTGTGGCTGAAGTGGTAGAGCACTAGCCTTGAACAAAATATAGCTTAGGTGTCCAGGCCATGTTCAAAACAAACTTCAGTTTGTGGACATACTGTTAAAATGTACTTTCCCATTAGTGTCTAGTCATTTCTTTGGACTTATGCCACCAGCTTATAATGTTGCCAAAAGTTAGCAAGATTAGAATAATAATGGACAGTGTTTAATTTTATTTTCTTTTAAACATCAACATTCTAAAAGATTGGTTCAAATGAGAACAATTTAATTATATAGTTATCCTGCTTTCTCCTTGTATGATTTCTTTTTCTTTTACTTCTCCAGACTTTGAGGCACAATTCCACTTACTGAGAAGTCAATGCATATTTTGTTTCAGAATGAAACAAAAAGCACAGATATTGAACTCTTGTATTAATCCATATATGAATGTGTAAAAGCACATGTATTAATACATATATCCCCTTTCAGGTGGGAAAAGTAAACCAGTTGCTTTAGTGTCCTTATTCATCCTTGGTACACAGATTATACTTTACCCTGTCTTACATCTGTTTGATGTTCTAAGAGACATGTTTTCAATAACTTTTATTTTCCCAAAGAAGCTTGCTATGTTTGTGTAATTGAGAGTACTTGGTTGTTTTTCCCTGGAGTTTGCTTTTGTGAGGCAGTGTTTTTGAAATGTTGGGTATTTTAAGACTTGATTCATATTGCCACTGTGCTTGAACTACCAATGATTTTAATAAAATATCTAGTTTTGATTCTTTATATATTTTACTTTCCAGATGAAGAACTGAGCCTAATTCAAATATTTTTCTGATTTTGTACTTTCTTTTAGTTTTCATATAAGGAGATTTTTTTCTTAAATTTTTGTTTTTTAGTACATTATTTGTTTGAGATATATAGCATTGGAGACAATCAAGTAACAACTGAGAATGTGAAAGTAATCATTTAACAAAATTTCCTTGCATTTTTACTCTTCATATGGAATAATTAACTCAAGTTACCGTGGTTTATTGGAGTAAATTTTCCCCAGCCATACAATTTTAGAAACAGAAGCCAACAGTGATGTGGCAAGTGTGACCATTGTGGGTTTCATAAAATTATAGGCTTGGCTGTTACTTGATCCTTACTGTGAGTTCTGGTTTGTTATTTTTATTAAACTCTAAATCTAAATAGATCCAGTTGCATGCACCAGATCTAGCCCAGTTATGGAAGTTCACATTTCACTATTTGCACTTTGCATTGAACAAATGGGTTTATTCACTGATGAAAACAAAACAAAACACCGGTTCAAGTACAGAAGAATTAAAATTATGATACTCAGAAAGGAGAGAGCAGAATATGAGCTCATCTAAACATGGATGTGTCCACAAAGCTGTAGACAGTGATAAATAAAGTTGACCTTCTGTGTCTTGTCCCTTGGAGAGCAAAGGGCTGTGCAAACACTGGCAGATGTGACAGCTGATAAGAACGAACAGATTATGTGGGACATTGAACGGTTTTCAAACCCTCTTAAGAGAACTGATGAAGTGCTGCCTTAAAAAGAAAATAACAGTAATAATAATAATAATGACTGAATTTGTAAGTCCCTAAACTGCGAAATTTACAGAGTTGGATGGTTATTTCTCTTTTCCATCAACTCTGGCACCAATTCTCATTTAATCCAACTTGTGACTAGTTTCTTTTTCTTTTTTTTCTCCTTTTTTTGGCACAGGGAAAGGTAGAAAGGAAACATGTATTGAAATACATAATGGAAGTAAAAACGGTTGGGTGTCTGCAGGATTCTCCCAGAATGTATTTTTTCTTACCTCGGCATGTACTGTAGTCACTCAGTATTTGTATATGTTGCTAGAATTTAGACTGTATAAATAGTGAGATTTTAATGTGTTCATGTGTTTTTAATAAATTGTATAGTATATATATATAAATATGTCTTGCTGAAATTATTTGACTTAAATAAAATGACTGATGTTTGTAGGTTGCCATATTACATAAATTGCCATATTTCTCAGTTTTAACATCATAATTTTATGTTTAGTATTATAGTGCTAATAGCAACTTTTGAAAATGCTATTGGCATTTTACTTTAATATTCCGCTCCCCCCACCTCCATTTTGAAGCCTGATTTTTACCTCATATCAAACTCAATTTAAGCAGTAAGTACAAGCCTTGGCTTTGTGATGTGAGGAAAATATCCTCAACACATCTGAACACATGTGCATTTCAGTCTTCAACCTTTCCATTGCAGTTATTAGGAAAATCAAATGAAACCAGAGTACTGAATGAGCATGCATTGTCAGCAGAACTAAGTCCATATAGCTAACATCAGGTTTGTTTAGTCAACTGTTTTTTCTCTGCATTACAGGCTGCTTAAAAGAGTTCCACTTACTCCTTTACTGACCCTGGTTGTCACTAACACCTGTGGTAACCACATATTAATTGTTTGAAAGTCTACTGACACCTTTCAATTCCATCCTCATAACATTTACTATTTGCTTTCTTCACATGTTATTCTCTCTCTCCAAAATAGCTTTTGGTTGTATTAACTTGCAGAAAGGGCACTAGCCAGTTTGCATTTCATGATATCCTTCTCTGGTGCCCCTAAAACAGCCAGGTAAACTTTTCATTTGAAGATTAAATTTAATGTTGGATTTTGGGGTTTTTTAAATTAAGAATACTAAGAAGTCAAGAAATATCTTGATTTTTTAAGACTGTATATTTCCCAATTCAAATAGAAACTCAAAATTTAATGAATAAATTAAGCCAAGGGAAAAAATTTAAGTCAAACATGTGTAATCACATTCCAGGAACCTAAGTACTCAAGAGCCAGGCAAGTGATCACCAACTCAAGGCCAGCCTGGAGCACATGGGACTGTCAAAAAAACAAAGCAAACAAAAAAAGATCTAATAATGCTTTAAAATTTCTTTCCTTGAAGTTTCTTTTCCTTATTTGTGTCAAGGAAAGCTTTATTAAAGTAATGCAAAGCCATTAAGTAATTCATTGACATTAGTTACTCATCCAGATTCTCATGTTTGGCCTATTTTCTTTAACTTAAAAAGAAAACTGTAATGTATACCATCTTTCCTAGCTACCAAATTATTATTCATTCTAATGACTTTAATTAATTGCAGGAGGTAAAAGCATAATTAAACCCTATAAACTTAAGATCCACAAGTGAGTGGCTACATTAACACAAAATCACTTGCCAATTTCTCATCTGCCAGCTATAACAGTAGACAAACATTCCTCTCAAAGTGACACATTACAGTCAAACATGGTAAACTACATTTCCGACACCTACAATAAAGAAACTATAAAAAGACAATTTTAAACACCTCCAAAAAACTAGCTTATGTTAAAAACACAACACAAGCAAAACTTCCCTGATATCTTAACTATTTCTTGGTTTTCATAAATAAATTCACAGAGATTAAGCTGGTGGTTATAAATCACCAGGCAGCAACAGACAATGTACATAATTATTTTATGAGTTCAACATATTCAAAAATAAACTAAAGATTGCAGTACAAAAATAAAACTAATACTGTTACCATCTGAGTTCATATGGTCAATCTTGAGTCAAGTTGATTACAAAGTTTTTTTCTATAATGTCCTTCAAAAAAAGCTGTTCTGCTGTCACATTGTGATATGCATTCTAAAGAAGAAAAAGAAAAAGGTAAGATTACCATCTGGCCAAAGTCAAAAATGTTAGCACAGCAATGCCATATTATGAAGCTCAAAGGTTAGTAGTAAGTCAGCTGGACTTTCATTACCTAATTTCTCCTTGTTCAACCTAAATAGAAAGCCAATCTTTCTACTTAAACTGTCATTTAAGAAAGTTCTAAGGCATGGTATGCATGGCTCATGCCTGTAATCCTAGCTATTTGGAAGGCTGCGGATAGTGGTTCAATGCCAGCCTGAAAGTCCATGAGACTCTTATCTCCAACTAACCACCAGAAAACCAGCTGTTGCTCAAAGTAGTAGAGCACTAGCCTAGAACAGAAAAGCTCAGGGACAGTACCTAGGCCATGAACTCACCATGACCAACCAAAAAAAAAAGCAAACTTCTAGTTATCTGATACACTGAATCATATGACTCCAGAGACAAAAGTTTTAGGTCTGAATAGGTTTTTGTCTTTGTTATTTTTATCAGCACCTTGAACTCATTAAAAAATAAAAAAAATAAAAAATTGCGGGGCGCAGGTCACTCATACCTGTAATCCTGTAATCCTAGCTATTCAGGAGGCTGAGATCTGATGATCACGGATCAAAGTCAGCCTGGCCAGGAAAGTCCGAGACTCATCTCCAGTTCACTGCCAAAAAGCTAGAAGTGGAGCTGTGGCTCAAGTGGTAGTGTTAGCTTTGACCAAAAAACTCAAGGACAGCACCTAGGCTCTGAGTGTAAGCTCCAGGACTGACACCAAGACATTAAATAACCTGGAGAGAAGAGACTACTATAAATTCTGGTTCAATTTAAAATGTGTTTTGGAAAACAATTCGGAGGCAGGAGTGGAGCTCAGTGGTCAAATGCTTGCTCAACCTGTATAACATGGGCTTTGAACCCCAGCACAGCAAAAATAGAACTAAAAATGTGAGTCTATTGATGGTACCCTAATCTTCTCCAGGAAATAGTTTTAATCTAATATATATATATATATATATATATATACACACATATATGTATATATATATTTATTGTTGTTATTGTTGTTGGTTGCAGGGCTTGAACTCACGTCCTAGGAACTGTCCCTTAGCTTCTTTTGCTCAAGGCTAGCACTCTACCAGAGCTACAGCTACACTTAACGGTTTTCTAATGGAGATAAGAGATTCATGAATGTTCCTGCCCAGGCTAGCTTTAAACTGCAATACTCAGATCTCAGCCTCCTGAGTAGAATTCTTGAAATATCACAAGTGCTAGAGGAAGGATTTGGGTTGAGGAGAAATGAAACATTTAAAGTCTGTTCTGGCCATAATTCTGGAACTACTCAAGTGTTTGAAACACATTGTGTGAAAGAGCTGGGGGTAAGGTAGGAGACGACAAAAGCCAACCTTGCCTGGCTCTGGTGAATTAGGCCTATAATTCTAGCTGCTCAGGCCTGTAATTCTATCTACTCAGGAGGCTGAAATCTGAGGATCGCGGTTCAAAGGCAGCCCAGGCAAAAAAGTCCACATGACACTCTTATCTCCAATAAACTCAAAAAAGTCAGAATTGGCACTGTGGCTCAAATGATAAAGAGCTAGCATTGAACACAAAGATACTCAGAGACAGCACCCAGGCCCTGAATTCAAGCCCCAGGTCGGGCAAAAATAAATAACACTCAACCTCATTAGTACTACTTCCTAGTCCTATGCAGTATTTGGGATGATTTAAAGGGGACTGACTTCATGAGAGTCATATGTATACAACAAAGCATTCACATTTCAATATTTAAAATACACAAATAATTTAATCCTGATATATATGGCATACTACTAATCTAGAGAATTATAAAGGAAATTCCATCTCAGTCATTGAAAATAAAAATTCAAGATCAAACCTGCCAGTATTTATCTCTCTTTGTGACTACATGATCAAGTAAGTGTTCCACCTTCCTGGCAATTCATATTCTTTTACGATTTTGCATTGGTCTAGGCCATCTTGTCTACTTTACAAAGGAAAATATGAAAATCATTACTATGCATATAGCAATTCATGCTTTTTAGTGAATTTGTATATTTCAAACAGCAGGTTTCATATTTAAACAACAGCGAATAGAAAGTGTCTAAAATAAAGCTTAGTCCCTATGTGGATTTGATTGTACTTGGCAGTAACTATGAGCTTCTTCAGAGAGTCTGAATTCCACAGATTAGGAATTGCTCTTGTAAAATGAACTCTGGGCCTGATTTGTCTTTTCAACCTTGGGTAGTCTGGAACTCCCATCAAATCCTCAAAATTCCCTCAGTAAAATGAGAGAGTAAAAAAGAGAAACACAGGCTTTCTGACCGCAAAGATCAACAGGCCAAAGTATTTGTATGCTACCTTAAATGATATGTATATTACCTTATTCATCAAAGACATGGTGGCATTCCCATAGTAGTGCAAAGGGCTCTTGAGGTCAGAGAAGTTGTACTTAAAACCAGCTAGGTGAACTTCATGACATATGTGAAACGCCAGTGTGATGGCAATAATCCCTGTTGTTGGGTGTTTGGGTTTCTAGAGGGAAATGGAAAACAAAATTCTTAATCCCAAATGAGCTACTTATTTCCAAAATATATTCAGTTGTCCTAGACTTATTTAAAAAAACAAATAAACAAACATGGAACAGTTAATTAAAAGGGAAATATTTAGTTAAGCCATCATGTCATAAGACTGAAGCTCCAAATAGTACACTGTACTCTAGAAGAAAACAACAACAACAAAAAAACCTCCTGTAGAAACATAAACTCAGACTGAATATAAACTGAAAATCTTTCAAATATAATATTTAGCTGCAATACTAACTCAGAAAACAGCCATCAGGTGAAGAGATACTTGAAGTATTAGGAAGAGGATCCTGCTGGAATTCTTTAAAATACAAAACAAGCTAGGTACTGGTGGCTCACACCTGTAATCCTAGTTACTTGCAGTTATAAAGCCAGCCTAGGCAGGAAAGTCCATGAAACATTCATCTTCAATTAACTACCAAAAAGCCAAAAGTGGAGCAATAGCTCAAGTGGTAGAGTGCCAGCTAAAGTCTAGTAAGACCCTACAAAGATGATGGGAATTAGTTGTTTCCCTTTCTGTCTCCGTGCTTGAGATATAAGCACTTGCTCTGACATACACTCCTACACCCTCACCAGACATCCAAAGCACCGAGCCACCCAAGTGTGCACTTGAAGAACTTACAAACACAGATAAATAAACCTTTTCTTCATAAATATCATGTTGCAGATACCTCATTAGAGAAACATGAAGGTTACTAATATAGCAAATACTAATGAAATTCTAGCCTGGA
This sequence comes from Dipodomys spectabilis, assembly GCF_019054845.1. NCBI lineage: Eukaryota > Metazoa > Chordata > Mammalia > Rodentia > Heteromyidae > Dipodomys > Dipodomys spectabilis. The sequence goes on along the minus strand of NW_024870709.1, from coordinate 23,199,965 downwards.
AAGCTGTGTCCTGCACACTTGCACTAAATTCTGTTCTACAACTCTGGGCACAAGCTCATCTTTCAGCCTACCCAGTTAGACTCTCTGTAGTACTGCTGTGCAACACTAAAGACGAGGTGATAGGAGATGAAGTAGATGGATGAAGAGAAAGGAAGCTCCCCCTCACCAGATACGGACCTCAAACTACCACATGAGCCAGTTCCCCATACAGTTTCTGCAATCTTCAGCAAAGTCTCTATGCTATTCCAGCTGGATCTTCAGTTTGAAAAAATGGAAATAGACATACATACCTGATTTTTGGGAAATGTTTTTGGAAAATGAAGCAGTTCATAAGCAGCTGTCCTGATAATGAAAGGATCTAATATTCTGATTTGATATGGCTTATAGATTAAGTTTAAGGCTGGTTTCTTCCAAAAACCATTGGTATTCTGAAATGAATATAGAAAATAGAACATTGTAGTCTTTTGTGTTTTTTTTAAAGGAAAGAATACTGAAGGTTGCCTGAAGGCAGATCAGTTTTGCCAACTTACTATTTTTCCACCTGCCAACAATTCCATCAGCCACTTTAAATCAAGTGGCTTAAAAGCAACAAGAATCGCTGTGGTGTTGGGATCATTGTGACTGAGATCTGAAAAAACAGATTCTGGATAAAATAGTCTGAAGGTTGTCCTTCTCCCAACTTCCTCTTCATGCCCTAAAACAGGACCATTATTCATTCTGTGGGTAGGAAGACACGAGACATGTAGACCAAGTGGAGGAGGACCCATTTTCATCACAATTCTTACCACCTTCAGGATTAGACCAAACAACAAACTACAAGATAATTGGTCAGAATTTTACAAATAATGATCAAAGACATAACTCCTTTTTTTATACTTGATCAGAGGCAAAAATAGTCACTTGTATTTGAAAACCAACAGTAGAACCAATGATACTTGCTCATAGGAAAACTGAAGACTAAATAAAAGAAAACCACAGAATAAAGTTAAGGGACCACCACACAAAGCCTCGTGGATTGACAATGACCCTGAAGTCCAGAGAGAGTTCTATGTCCACAGTTACAAAGTCTACAGTGCAATGCATGGCCATGTGTCTAAGCAACTGATAGGCAAGAAAAATTACATGTAAGTGGTCCTTGTCTACCTCTTAGCCATTTATTGTATCATTCTCCCCAAGCTGGCTGCCTTCCTACCTCACTAGGTTTTCTGCCACTCCTCACAAACTCGGGATCCTATCAATATTTTCTCTGCTTCGTCTGGTCACTTATGGCTTGAAAACACATCCAAAATAAAATATTTTTTAAAGAAAACCCATCCAACTAGTGCTCTGAAATGAAGCAGTACAAATTGCTATATTATCCTCTCTACCACCAAATGAATGTCCATTGCTAGATTGCACTGGAGAATCGCAAAGATCCACTGCTAAGTTTGTGTCTGCTCAAAGCCAAGGTTAGACATGCCCTATTTAAAAGCACACACTATGAAGGCATGCTATAAAAAGGGAATGCTTTTTGTTTCCAGAACAGGGTCCTTAGGAAGATAAATACGGTCTTATTCTTTGCCACTGACTGTAATATGAGACTTAGCATGAGGCTGTTTCAATAGCACCATGAATGATTTCCAAATGTATCTATATTTTCCTTACAAGGGCTTGCCATGTTCCTAAATCATCAGAACTAGATGGTTTTAGGTAGAGAAATTTGTGAAAACTTTGAAATTGTTTGGTAGCCTCAATAATCCGAATGGGTAATAAACAAAGTCAGATCACTTTGCTATGTCTAAACGAGCTTGGAATCTAACAAAACCTCCAGGTCACGCCAAGCCATCCTACCATATTGCCCCAGTGTGCTGGCTTTCCCACAAAAGGCTATTCATATCTAACACAAATACCCAGGCCAGGTGATGGCCTTATCCCAACCTTCCACTAAGAAATATCCCCACCACAACAGCTCAGAGATTCCTAGTAGTTATAAGCACAATCCTGGTGGCTCTCCTTTCCATGACAAAACATTAACCACACACATGTTCTGGACACAAACCCTCTTTTCTTCACCACTCCAGTCTCTTCTCTACATTCCTATCAGTTTCACAATATTCCCTAGCATTGTTTACATCCACAAAAGAAAAGACAAGTATCTTTCTTGAGTGTGCAAGCATTTCCAACTACCAGATCATTTTAAACTCTTCAGAACAAAATTTCTCAAGAGTTGAGAGTACTGATTTCTCTATCTCCTCATCTGTCCATCTCTCTTCAACCCATTCCAGTTGGGTTCTTGCCATATTATGCCGAAAGGCTGTTTTGTCAAGAAAGACAATATGCTCCAGCTTGACAAGCCTCTCTGTCTTGTTCGTGTTTTGTTTCCTCATTACCCTTGGGAGCTGGGTGTCCTTTCTCAGCTTCTGTGGTCACGTCTCATCTCACTGGTGGAGCCTCTATTCCTTTTGCTCACTTCTTTTTCTTTGCGCAACCACTTTTCGGTGTTGAACACTCCAAACTTCAATCCTGTTCCTGGGACTCTCACCAAACTCATGGTTTAAACACAGCTCTTAAGCCATTCACCATGAAAACTTTAGCTTGCTGATCCAATTGCCTACTTGCCCACTGCATATATCATAAGTATCTCCAATCTAGCATTCATTTACAGAAAACTTTTCCTCTACACCTCTTCCTACTCCCGTCTGCCCAAACTCAATACATGTTATCACTTTCTAGTCAATTTCTTAAAGTAAAAACAGAGTTAGAGGCATCTTTGGTTCCTTTATCCTTATTAGTCCTCATATCTAGTACAACAATAAATCCTGATAACCCTACATCTATAACATTTCTAGTCTGCCCACTGACCTACTTTTACCTACTTCTCTCCATAACAATCCTGTCACAAGCCATCATCATCTCCTATCTGAATAATCAGGTGCCTCATTTCCACCCCGGTCCCTTCATGTTCTGTTGTCTATCCTGCAGCTAGAATATTTTAAAAGCATAATATTACATTCCTGTCTTGCTTTAGAACGTTCAAAAACTTCCCGCTGCATATAAAATCTAAACTCCTCATCCTAATTTACGAAGTCCTACACAGCCTGGTCTTTGTTTACCTCTTAGCAACTTACTATATCATTCTCCCCAAGCTGGCTGCCCTCCTATCCCACTAAGTTTTCTGCCACTCCTCACAAACTCAGGGATCATATCTTCTTTTTTTTTAAAATAAGTTTTTGATTGTGAAAATACTGTACAGAGAGGTTACAGTTACATGAGCAAGGTAATGAGTACATTTCTTATCCAGCATTGTTGCCTCCTCCCTTGTTTTCCCCCTACCATCCTGTCCCTCACACTTCCTCAACTACACCCCCCTCCCCAACACCCCACCCACCCCACTCCCATCCAGCCCCCACCTCTCCCCTAAATTGTAAGGTTCATTTTTTGACATAGCATCTTATACATCTCATTGTTGCAATGGGTCAATCTGTATCCCTATTTAAACATTTTGGTTTTTTTCCCTTCCCCTCCCCAAATTTGAGGAGAGCCTGTGGTAAATATTTTTTCTGCTTCAGATGGTCACTTAGGTCCAACTTAAATATCTTCTCAAAGTATTCACCCATTCCCAACAAAATCCTCAATTGTCTCCTATCATATCTTGTTCTGATTGTCAAAATGACAAGAATTATATTCTTGTCTATTTTAAATCATTTTTTTTACCTTAATGACAACAAAACTTCCACAGGGAACAAGAATACTATTCTGATCCACTGCGGCCACCTCAGTGGCTCCAATTGTGCCTAGCACATTAAGGGGATGTAACAAATATTTGCTACATCAGGAACTTAAAGTGTAGGTTCCATTCTAACATCAAACAAGAACAAAATTTGCATAATCAAGTATATAAGCAAATTGTTTTATTAAAAACAGATGTCTTAACGTAGGAAACCGTATTATTTTCAAACACTTCTAGGTTAGCAAATACAAAATACATTTACCTTATAATTACATCATAGGAGTCTATTTTTTCTCCTAATGTCTTGTTCTTCAAAACTCCTCCATTACCAACCACCACACACTTTTTACACGGCACACTGTTGAGCAAAAAGACAAGTGACAGATTGAGTAATCGTTCTCAAAATGGAGTTATTCCAAGAATTCATTCCTAGTTTCAATATTCCAATGACAAATTTCACTTGGTACACACACTGAAAAAGAACCAATCGACAGGCCTAGAGATGTATAGAAATACTCAACACTCCAGAAAAGATATTCTATTGGGAAAGTATATCATTTTCAACAAATACTAATTCTTGGTAGCTTGTACACATTCTTTCATTTGATTCTCATAACCACCCATTGAGTTGAATAAATCTGCTATTATATTATGCAAACAAAAATAGAAGTAAGACTATTATATAACATTTCAGAGTTACACGCCAAAGAGGTGGAAGTAGCATTTGGATCCAAATGTCTGTAGTACTAAAGCACTCCTCTTTCTGCATGTTGATAAAATACAAGTGTGTTTTCTATGAAAGGCACATACATTTTTGGCCAGCACTGCCCACTCCTCTGACAGTGTACCTCTGGCTTTCTGTGGCATCTCATATGTGGAGAAATAGGGTACACACAGTATTCTGTATCCTGCCCATGCTTACTTCAATTTCCCAAACATGAGCGAGTCGTTGGCACTTAACCAAAACAAATTAAAAGTTCACTCTGTGCTCCTGGCAAAAAGCCTTAAATGAGGAGGCCACATAGGGAGACTTCCCCTTGCTGTGATCAACCTAGAGTCGGGTAATACAGTGTTGTCCCCTAGCAACATGGCCCTGACTCATCCATCTCCTAGCTTTTGGCACCACCAGCCCACTGAGCCTGGAAAAATGACACAATAAACCATCTCCTTCTCCTCTAAGGGAGAGATTGTTAGAATTCAAGACCTTAAGGTTTTTCGAAAATTAATAAGCAGCAAAACTGTACAAATGCTGTATTTATGACACTAATTATACTATTTATTATGTTTATTATTTAGAGATGGCTGAATGCAGGAATTATTTAAAAGAGCCAGGCATGGGCTGTGCCAGGTTAAGAGACAATGTACACACTCTTATACTTAAGCATTTAACATTTTTTACACAGAATTTGTATATCTCACCTAATTATTTTGAAATTTAACACCAAAATTTTAAAAAACACTTCAACTGGGGCTTTGGGGCACTCAGATAGCAGAATCATGCATATATCTGAGTCTTCATCAGACAAGAACAAAAAGCATGGGTTTACAGGTGGCAAAAATTTGTGAGGGTACACTGCCCAACAGAGAGAGAATATACACCCTATGTCTCATACCATAGACACTTCACATGTCACAATGTATGCTAGACATATGTGTGTACTTAAGTCTACTTAACTACTAAACTAACCTATCTCCACATTCTTTTATAAGCAAGATTGACTTCAATTCCAATTCCAGGAAGCCAAGTTTATCCAGGGCTGTCTCTCAAAAGCTGAAAGTGGAGTGCCTCTGAATATTCACAAGCCTCCTTTCTTGGGGTATTATTGATATTATCCCTACCAGAACCATCCCAAGAGTGCTGGATACGGGGGGAGGCTTCCTACACTCACAGCATGCCTGACCTTTCCATAACCTCGGAGCCATCTTTAGGCAGATTAGTGGCTGAACCTCCAGAAGCCCGCTCCACCCTCCTGCTGGAAGCAAGGCTGGACAGCAGGAAGGAAGGGGTGGCTCAGAACAGACAGGATACAATTGTTCCTTTGAGCTGACCAGCAGGGAAAAATGTCAATAATCATGGTACCTAGGAACTCTATCTCTCTGGTGAAGGCTGGTGACCACTTCTTAGTAGGGGAAGAGTTGTTTTTGTCTAAGTCCAAGTGCTGTAGATTATCCAACATCTAACCTGGCCTGGAATCTGACCAGGCAGTCTGACTCAATTATGTCAAACATGCAAGGGAAAAGGCCAGGAGCAAAGACTATCAGCCTACCCCCAGGGTTTTAGCTCTACAAACCACTTATGGTAGTAATGGGTTTGGGGGGGATGAGGCCTCAATAAGGGATTCTTGACCCACAGAAGTTCTATCTCTGAATCAGACCCCAGAAAGAGGTAACTTCACCCATCCCAGACACAACCATCTCATTCTCACGTCGCTTAGCAACAAACTGAACTTGAATCTTAGTGCCTGCGGAAGCTCCTCCCGCAGACTAGACTACAGACGGCCAACAAACCCCAGATCGTGGGCAGCATCATGATCTAGGGCTTAAAGAACATCATGGAAAAAATAGCTACCACATGTCATTCCATGCATGCTGCATTACTGATCTCCACTCAAGCTCATGGTTGTGTATACCTCCTCCCAGAGACATACCCTTCGAGACAAGAGACAACAGAAGAGAGTATAAGGGCTGGGAGTGTGGCAGAATGCTTGCCTAGCAAACATGAGGCCCTGGGTTTGATTCCACAGCACCAAGTAAACAAAGTAAGAATTTAAATATGTTTTTAATAGAGAGGAAAAAAACTAAAAGAATAAAAATAGAAAGGGCTGGGCAGGTGACTCACTGGAAGAGTGCTGGCCTTGCATGCATGAGGCCCTGGGTTCGATTCCTCAGCACCACATAAGCAGAAAAAGAAAGCCGGAAGTGGTGCTGTGGCTCAAGTGGTAGAGCACCACTAGCCTTGAGCTGAAGAATTGAAGGACAGCACCCAAGCCCAGAGTTCAGGCCCAATGACTGACAAAAAAATAAAAATAAAAATAAATAAATAAACAAAAGGGAGAGTGTAGGGTTCAAGCTGATCCTCTTGGACTAACTACCAAGAAGGATTATTCCCTCCCTAATCTCATTGGCTAGTCTCAGCAGTTCTGGGCAGGATTATATGCTTGGGAAAGAAATCACACATAGTGCCTCACTCAAGGGAAATCTCAACACAATGCCTCTTTCCACTTATTGCATTTATAAGAATTCCTTTTTCTGTGTTCTTCTGTGTCAGCTTTATAGGGAAGAAGTAGAAGACAAGACCTTTACTGTAGAAGGTTGGCAATGCCTTTGAAAGGAAACCTTACCCATGAAATCCCACTTTTGCTCCTGGTAAGAGATCTTGAAGGATCCACACATTTTTTGAAGAATACATAGAATGCTAAAAAATATTTTAGGATTGTTCCTTAAGATTACTCTAGGCACTTGTATGTGTGCATGTGCATGTGTGTGGGGTTCATGTGCATGAGAGTCAATAACCTCACAGCTGATACTCTGTCACTTGACCAGGCCTCAACTTAAAACTTTTAGCTTTAATTCATTCCATTCAATTTATGTTTCACAGTCCTATTTAACAGTCTGTCCATGCTGGCTCTGGACCACGATAAATAGATCTCAGGCTCCTTGAGTAGCTACAATTGTAGATGTGAGCACTGGAACTCATCTCCACAGCAAGTAACTGCCATTGCTCCATCATGGCTCTGGGAGACCTGGAATGTCTCCAAGTATAAACCTGATAAGCCACATCCCTCCCTACTCACTGGCACACTCATTTCTCCCCAACATCTATGCGGCTTGGGTCCCTGGCTGCCCCTGCCTCTTTCATGTAAAAGAATGCTTTCCAGCATGGGTAACTGTATAACTTCAATATAGTTAATTAACACAACTTTACTGCACAAGTAGCGGCAGTGAACTGTGAGTCCCTGAAGGGAAAAAATAGTATTGTTTATATCTATCATCTCATGGAAACTACTTCCTTATTGATTTCTGCCTCTTAGAAAGCAGTTTGGTTATTTCATTGTATTAAAGTCATTTTTCCTAATTTCTGTCTAGAGATGCAAGTACCTATTACTCTACCCTGGAGACAGGTAGGGAAATGCACAGGCCCCACACTGCTCATCCAGAAAATAAAATAATTGCAGAGTTTCTGAACCTGTTAATGGAAAATCTGAAATAGGTGCGGAAGCAGCTGCTGGTGGTAGGCTATTCACTTCCTCCAGATGAAAGGCACCTTCCTCGTTAACTCAAGCAAAGCCAGAGGAGTGGCTACACTTTTTAGAAGAGAGAAAATAAACTTGAGTTGCCTCTTTCAAGTGATCTGTGGTTTATCTTCTTTTAGGCAATCATTTTCCCCTTTGGTAGCATGAGATACGTAGAAACACCTCATTCCATTTTCAGTGTTCGTAGAAACACCTCATTCCATCTCCGATGTTAACAATCTATGGCAGATCCCATTGGTGATATTTCCTATCCCCCTTTACCATATTGGCCTTATACGAGAGTCCTGTTGTTGTAAGCCTTCATGGTAGGCTAATATCCTCTGCCAGTGATTGGTTCAGAGATAGTCAATGTGACTCATTCTTGGACAATAAGATACTAGGAAAGTTAGATGTTTGGGGTGGGGGAAGTCTGTTACTGGAGAACAAAAATGATGTGAGCAAAACATTTTCTTTTATCTGCCCCTTCGGTTCTATGTAGGCAATGCCATGGGATGACATAACATTAGAGCAGCTGCAGCTACCTCGCAACTCAGAGGAAAAGAGAACCACAGAGAAGCTACCCTCAATCCTAACATCATGTGGCCACTAATTCAAGCCACAATCAGCGACATTCCAAACAGATGATGTTTTGATTGTACACAGTTCACCCACAGGAAGCATACATAGTTCAGATAACCGTGTGTGAATTGTCATTCTAGGGGTTGTGTAAGCCACAATCAGTGAAGTCATAAGCAGGGCATGCTACAAGGTGGAACTGCAAAGCCGCAGACCTTCACTCACACAGCTGTACAGCCTGGCCAATAACACTCATTCAAACAGCTCAGTCAGGAATCCATTACCTGTAGCCATAACCTAAAATACTGTGCAAGTGGCTATGGCTGGATGCCTGGCTAATTCCAACTACTCTGCGTCACGCCTCTGGGAACTCAGAACGGTGAGCTCAGCTCCCTCATCTCAGTTTTCCCTTGTAGGAAGTTAGTGACCTCACAAATATGCTCAATATTGTTTTATTTCATTTGTGAATCATTTCCGCAGCGAGTGTAGCCAATTTCTCTAATCTTTACTCAACACTTGGCCGCAGCAGTCAGGGGTGCACTTGTACCATTACCACACAGGACTCACTTGTTGGGGTAGAATCACAACTTCCGCTCACACCCAAGCTCTGCCCCTGGCTGAAAATACTGCCAAGTAAAGAAACCTTGCCGAAATGACAGGATGTAAAAGCAGGCAGGGGACATTGTTATTTCTCACGAACAAACATACCATTACCATCTAATTCTTTCTAGCTCTTCTACTGGCCTGCTCCTGTCTTGGCTCATCACCAATCTACCCCTGTTCTATTGATGCTGACATAATAGATTCTGTTTAAGTGAGGAGCCAGCTTTGTGTACAAATTCCTGTACATTTTCCAGCCAAAGGACTCCACACAGGTGCTTCCATCAGGCACAGCATTTAGTTACTGTATAACAATCTGTGCTGCGGGACAAAACCATTCTTAGTAAAACCTGGCACACTTGTAAGAATGCAAAGCTTATCGTTGGGGTGGGAGCTACTTTGTCCATTTTAAGTGACATTTTGTACTGTAGGATTTCTCTTGCTTCTGGCAAAAGGAGGATGTACTTCCTAAAAGAGAGAAGAGCAACATCCTGGGGACCCAAGCACACAGCACACACTGGGGTCAGAGAGTAACATGGACAGTTAGGAAAGGCCATGACTTGAAATATGGGCATATTTTAAGTAGTCTGGATTACAATTCCCTTAAAATATCATTAATCTTTTTTTTTTTTTTTTTGGTAAGGAATGGTAGAGGGGTGTTGGGTCTGTACTGGGGCTTGAATTCAGGGCCTGGACATGGTCCTTTAACTTTTTTTTGTTCAAGGAAGCACTCTAACACTTGAGCCACAGCTCCACTCCCAGCTTTTTGGGGGTCAATTGAAGATAGAAGTCTCATAGACTTATAGGGCAGGGGCAGGTGAATAAAGAGAAAAAGGAGGAGAGACTGCAGGGAAAAAAAATTCCATGTATATCTTACAACATTTAAGAAAAGTTAGGGAAGGATGGATGAGAATGTTGAAAGGGGTAACAATGTTCAATATATACTGTGTCCATAAACTGCTGTGCTGAATGGCAACTCCTTTGTTCAATTACTTAAAGACAAAAAAATATTTGAAAACAAAAAAAAAAAAAAAACAAAAAAATCTCACACTTTTCTGCCCAGTCTGGTTTTTAACCTAGAACCTTATATCTTAGCCTCCTGAGCAGCTAGGATTAATGGCTTGAGCCATGATCACATGGCTAATACCTTTGTTAGTGAAGTTCATGAAACACAGTAGCCTGGTGTTAACTCTGCTTTGGAAAATAAAGGACTCTGAATCTATGAAAGAGCAACAGAAGCAATACATACGAAAGACACCCACTGCAAATGTTACAGAGCTAAGTTTCCTAACTGATTTCAGAATCCTGAGTGACAACGAAACAAATGGAGGCCAGAGAAATGACGCAGAATGGCGAATAAAAATGGCTAGCCATCAGGCTTGTGTGGTCTCTTCAACAGAACTTAACTGTTTTTAAAAGTGGTTCTCTAGTCACCTGGAATAAAGGCAACATTTCCCATTTACCTTCCAGAAAGATGTGAACTTAAAACTGAGTCTTTTCCACTGTTAACAGTCATAGCAGGTAAATATTTACAACTAGTACTGGGAGATCGGGAGGACAAGGCGAGAAGCTCTGGTGTAGGGTTTGCCAATATCCATGATATAAATACTCCCTTCGTGACTAATTTCAAACTTCCTCCTTGCAGGGACTGCATATGGAGCTGCAAAGGCATGTATGCTGGTACAAAACACATGACTAGAAGCAAGTATTACGTACTGTCTGGGATTTGTGCTTATAAAGGAGAAAAGTCTGAAGGGTAAGGCATGTCTTTCTTTCCTTCTTCCCCCACTGAATACAGGAATACAGATGTGACTAGTGGAATTTAAGGAAGCAGCTGTGTCCTAAGGACTGGTAGCATCACTACAGAGAAGCCTGTTGGGAGCCTATGAACTCCATGTATGTGAGGACCAGGAAAAGGAAAACTCCCATCTTGGAAACACAACTGATATTTCAGGTTTTTGCATTCACAGGGCAATCATCTCCCCAGCTGAGAGCATCATGCTACTCAAGATACCTGAACAAAACCAGTAGAACCTTAAAAAATTCAAATGTGAAAGAGCAATTAATAGGCATATCTGATCTTTGGGCAAGAGGGGAAAGTCTGCCATTTTCCATTTCACTGAGGCCTGATAACTCTAGACAACTCACATTCTCACACTGGTAAAATACGCCTTCCTGTTTGCTCTGTGTGTGTGTGTGTGTGTGTGTGTGTGTGTGTGTGTGTGAGTGTGTGTGTGTGAGTGTGTGTGTGTGTGTGTATGCGCGCGCGCACGCACGCCAATCTTGGCTTCAACTCACTCAGGGCACAGGAACTTTCGCTGAGCTCTTTTGCTCAAGGTTAGCACTCTACCACGTGAGCCACAGCCCAACTCTTTGGGCAATTAATTGGAGATAGAGTCCCAGTCCTTCCTGCCCATGATGGCTTTAAACTGCAATCTTCAGATCTCAGCCTCTAGAGTTGCTAGGATTACAGGCATGAGCCACCAGTGCCCGGCTCAAGAAGTTTATCTTTAGTAATACAATTGCTATTGGGTAATCTTGACAACAAATTTCTCTTAAAAATAAAAACACTCTAGTTAGAATATGTATATAGGTTTTTCTTTTTTGTGGTACTGGGTTTTGAACTCAGGGACAGATAGGATATGGCATTAACAATGAGAGCCAGCCTGGACTGTGATCTTCCATTTCACACTTCCTACAGAGCTGGGATAACAGGTATATGTCACCATTCCCAACTTTTTACTTCAGCTGCCCTCAAAGTACAATCCTCTTTCTCTCTGCCTGCCAAGTAGCTAGGATTGCATGTGTGAACCACTGTGCCTGGTCAATAGTCAGCCTTTTTAGCCTTTTTGGGAGCACATGAAGGATACATGAGAAGGTATGGAAAATAGCCCATAAAGAGAGGCTGGGAGCTGATTAATCCTTAAATAGAAATAACTTAAAATGATTTTCATGAATTAACAATGTCCTGGCTTAGGACTAACACTGCTCATCATTAAACTCTGCAAACCCTTGAGCAACCAAGTTATGCAGCTTCTAGATTCATTTTATTATTATTATTACTATTATTATTTCAACTGTCATACAAACAAATAGTTTTAGTCATGCATAAATGCTATGAAATTTCTTTAAGTAAATACATTTCATAATCTTAAGGTACACATTTTGAATTTAGAAGGAAAGAGAGGAAGTAAACTCACTTGTCAGACTCATCAAAGAGATCACAACTCTGCAGTTTTGAAAGAGCAAGTCGAAAATATTCCGCTAGAAAATAAATGGGAGTATAATGAATAAATAGTAAAACACATTGCTTCCTTCCCTACAAGCCCATTTCCAACTTGCCTGACAACATTTAATCTGTGAAAAATTAGCCCTACTGCTATAATTATCCCACACTATTTACTAAGCATATTCAAAAAGACTCAATGCTCAAAGATTCCTCTCGTAAAGGGATCACATATTTAATCTGAAAACCATCATAAAAAATAACTTAAAATTTCATAGTATCAGATGATTCTCAAATTGATCCTAAAATAGAAATCAATGGTAAGTATAAATCAATTAAATGCTAACATTCTCTGGAAAACATTTTAAAACCTACACACACACACACACACACACACACACACACACACACACACACACACACACACACACACACACACACACACACACACACACACACACACACACACACACACACACACACACACACACACACACACACACACACACACACACACACACACACACCCTACCCCACCTTACCCAGGATCCATTGTAAAAGGAATATCTAACTCACAAAATTGTAGATCTATCATTTCTTAGGATTTAAGGTCTCCTCACCCAAAATAGAATTTTTATTTTTTTCTTCCAGGTACTGGGGTTTATACTCAGGGCCTCCACTTTCATTTGGCTTTTTTCTATTCAACATGCATTCTCTACCACTTATGCCACACCTCCACTTCCAGCTTTTTGATAATCAGAGTATGAGTCTCATGGACTTTTCTGCCTGGGCTAGCAAAATCCACAATCCTCAGCTCTCAGCCTCCTGAGTAGCTAGGATTAGAGGCATGAACCATTAGAACCCTGCCTCAAAGCAGAATTAAAGCCACATAAACTATGGATTTTCAGCAAACAAGGGAAAGTGTTTTGTTATTTGTTGGAATAAATCCCTCTACTTTTGATCAAGGATATAGCGCTTGCTGGTTGAAATAAAATAAAACTCACAGATAGAAAGATGAAATGAGTAGCTTTAGGATAGTTTTGCTGATTCTAACCCAGAATAAAGCGAGGCATCAGAACTCACTCAGGTTACCCCGTGTCAGAACAACACCAAAATGCAGTTTCTCAATAACAAAGATCTAACTTTCGTATTTGTTGGCTATACAGCATCAAAAGGAGTAGGTATTTATATTTTAAAATTTATTTCCTTTGATCCTAACCCAAAAATCACTCCCTTGGGAATTATTAGCAGAAAGATTAAAAGGCCTTAAAATTATACATACATGTGGTTCTCATCACAAATCACTCAAATTTACCAGGGCAGAGTAAGAATAACACTACTGACCTGTTGTTTTTATCCCATAGGGCAAATCAAACTTATCACTACCATGTAAGGAAGCAATCTTTTTAAAATCAGATGCACACAGAAAAGGGTGAAACTGAGGACACCTGGAAAGGATAAAGGATGATTTTGTTAACTTCCTACTGCATTTGCAGGCATTCAAGATCACAACTACAAAAACCAAACTGCATTATACGATTCATGTTATACAATTGTTTTTTAAAATGTTTAAAAACAATTTATAGTATTTAACCAAATAGGATGTGCCATGGATCTAATCACTAGAATGGAAACATTTTCCAGATACTGGAACCAAAATTACAGAAGAGATGGGGGTACAAACAAAACTTAAAAACAACACCAAGTGATAAAATGATAGGCAGGAAGAATACAGGTATCACTGATAAACCAGTCCTAAATTGAAAAATATGCAGTTTGTTATACATATATTTCAGCATGTCACATTTTTTTCTACGTATATACTTAAATATAAAACAGACATTAAAAGTTAGATGCAGCTGGAACTCAACATCTTCCGAATATCATTACATTAAAATTTATTCAAGAACAAGGGTTGCAGGAATTTATCTTCCTACTGCCTGTTTTGCCCTGAAGGCTGCTACCTCCTTCCTGAGAGGGAAAGTCTGAAGAAAGTCGAAATAGCATCGATATTTTCTTTTTTCTTTTCTGTTCTTTTTGTTGTTGTTGTTGTTAGTTGTGGGGCTTGTACTGTGGTCTTGGTCGCTGTCCCTGCACTCTTCAGCTCAAGGAGAGTGCTCTACCACTTGAGCCACAGCACCACTTCTGGTTTTCTAGTAGTTTATTGGAGGTAAGAGTCGCATGGACTTTCCTGCCCAGGCTGGCTTTGAACTGTGATCCTCAGATATGAGCCTCCTGAGTAGCTAGGATTATAGGCGTGAGCCACAGGCACCTGGTTGGCATCTGTATTTTCTATTGTTAGTGCCTGGCACAGAATACAAAATCAAAATATTGTGATTGAATTTCAAGTCCAAAACAATTTTATAGGATCATTACTTTTAGAATGACTATTAATTTATAATGATTCCCTAAATAAGTCTTTTTTTATTATTAAAGGGATGGAAGAGGTCTTTTAGTTCATGTTAAAATGCCATTTTCATCTACCTGAAGGACTAGATGCTACTTATATGTTGCAGGAAAGATCGAGCTAGCCTTTGCCACAGCCTCACATGGGCATCATCTTTCCTGCCTCATCAGCTTTGTGCTTGTTCTGAAAAACGCAGGTGGGAATCATAGTGATCTGGGGCTTTCGAAAGCTGAAAAGCTAAATGGAAATAAACCATGTAGATCAACAGCAAAAGAGCTGCCCTTTGACCCAGCTTTGTTACTCAGGAGTCACCAACCATATGCAAGTCATAGGAGCTGGATGACAAGCAGACATTGCATTCATGAGAAGGGAATGAGGTGAGAGACCAGCCATCCTTGCCTTGGATATGATTCATTTTCTAGATTTATCTGTAACAGACTGCTGCCTCTAGGGCAAACCAACCTGCATAGGTCATTTCTTTTTTTTTTTTTTAATATACTACTTTTGTTTGTGTGTGTGTGTGAAAATGCCATACAGAGGAGTTACAATTACATGGGCAAGATACTGAGTACATTTCTTAACAAGCATTGTTGCCTCCTCCTTTGTTTCCCCTTCCCATCCCTTCCCATATCCCCCCTCCCCACACACACCCCCCTCCAAAGTTGTAAAGTTCGTTTTTCAACATGATGTCTTGTACATCTTATTGTTGCAGTGGGTCCACCTGTATCCCTATTTAAACAATTGGTTTTTTCCCTTCCCCTCCACAAAGTATACCAACATCAAATACTGTGAAAACAGGGCTTATACTGTGGAGGAGGAACATACAAAGCAACAAAGAAATATCTTATAAATATGTTAGAAACAATAGCAAGAAAGAAAAAACATTTGCGTCCTTATATTGGGGTTCATTTCGCCTAACATCAACTTATCTGACCATTTCTGCTTGTCTCACACATATACTATATATTTCAAATAAGGGAAACCATGGGACCTATGTTTCTTTGGGCTTGGCTTACTTCACTTAATATGATTTTTTCCAAGTCTTTCCATTTCCTAACAAATGGGGCAATGTCATTCTTTCTGATGGAGGCATAGAATTCCATTGTGTATATATACCACATTTTCTTGATCCAATCATCTACTGAGGGGCATCTGGGTTGGTTCCATATCTTAGCTATGATAAATAATGCTGCAATAAACATAGTTGTGCTGGTAGCTTTAGAATGGTCTTGTTTGTGATCATTTGGGTAAATGCCCAAAAGTGGGATTGCTGGGTCATAGGGGAGCTCTATGTGGAGTCTTTATTTCTATATCTGTGTTGTTCACCATATCTAGATCTGCTTTGGGGAGAAGTATCAGGTCAATCAACTCAAGCTTGAGAAAAACTCAAAAGCTTCCCAGGCTTCTTGGGAAAATTGAACACTAGGTAAATTGCACCAATAAATGACTCTATTTCTTGGAATTGGTCAGAGTGACCATGGGAAAAATAATTATTTGACACCATGTCTCAGACATAGGTGGGTAAATAAGTGTTAGCTTTACCTGTAGTAATTATAATGCTACACTTTATAACATAGTACAATACATTGTATTACATTTGCATGATTGTCATTCCTACAAAAGCCTGGAAAGGTAGGTAAAAATCTGTTCATCAATGTAGATGAAGAAACCAAAGCTTTGAGAAGGTAAATAACTTGCTTGGAGTCAGTCACTACCTAAAAATGACAAAATTGCAACCTACACGCATGCCTAATTTTAAGAAAAGGTACCAGTGGTACCAGTGGCTCATACCTGTAAGGAGGATGAAACCTGAGGATCATGGTTCAAATAGACTCCAAGCAGCAAAGTCCATGAGACTCTCCTGTCCAACTACCCACCAAAAAGCTGAAAGTGGGGCTGTGACTTAAGTAATAGTGTACTAGCCTTCAACAAAAATGCTCAGGGACAGTGCTCAGGCCTTGAGTTCAAGCCCTAGGACTGGTCAAAGAGAAAAGAACTGGATAGAAAGTAAAGAAAGGAAAAAAGAAGAGGAGAGGGGAGTGGAGGGGAGGAGAAGGGAGGAGAGGGGTGGGGGAGGGGAGAGGAGGGGAGGAAAGGAGAAGGAGAGGGAGTGAGAAAGGGATAGGGAGGAGGGGGAAGAGTTAAGAGGGAAGGGGGGAGGGAGAGGGACAAGGAAAGGGGGAAGGGAAGGGGAGGGAGGAGGAGTTCTTCTAACACTCTGAGCTTCTGATCAGAGCTTCATGACTGGTCCTGGCTCTCCTCTATTTCTGAGAAAGTTGCCTGTTCTGTCAAGAACTGGCCTCAGAGAACAAGGTTCACATGACAAATGCAAATCTGTTTATTCCTTAAACAGGAGACTTACATACCAGCTGAGCAATCTTGCATAAATACTTTAGCCTTTCATTGTTCCAGAAAGGTAGCATTATTTTTTTTCACTGAAGTTATACAGTACTTTGATTCTAGAATAGCCACCTACAAATGGTTCATGAAATCAACTCTAAAAAATCATACTCAGCCTATTTTTTTAAAAAAATATGAATATAGCAAGAACAAAGTATGCCTGGGGTGAATATTTTCCATTTGCTTTTTTTTAAAAGACATGCATGTACTATGTTCCAAAGTAAAATGTATTTCTTAGTATGAGCCATGATCAAAGATAGAATAAAAATGTTTCTCTGGTTTGGCAGAGATGTTACCTGTACACACATCCATGGACAGGTTAAAAGCAGCCACAGGTGTTAACACTATGCAAAAAAATCATTGTATGTTTGTAGTTTTTCATAGGGATAACTGATTTTTAAAGGAGTCTATAGCTGTAAATGGTTAAGAGCTAGTAATGGAAAAATGCTGAATATGTTTTACAATTAAACTAGACTAGATTTTTCATTTATTTCTTGTTATCTGGAAGAATTTTCAACAGCACTCTGTCAAAGTTGAAGTGCACAAAAAAAGAACATTTACAAATAGCAGTTTAAACAATGTCTGACAGTAATAGTGACCAGTCACTAGTGATAGTATATGTGGGCTTATCATTATTTGCATTCTATGTAACTCACTAAAATTCAGGGAACATTTCTAGTTATAACCTTTAGTCTAGAAGAAAGAAAGCATGCTTACTGAGTGAAAAGCAGCATGAGAAGGAGGAGAAAGATAAAATCCCCCCCCCCAAAATTACTTCTTTTTGGATCAAACACAATTAGACCTCTATAACCTTACCTGATGAAAAGAATACTAGTTTGACTGAATTCTCCAAAGCCTTTTCTTAAAATAAATTCAGAGCTCTGACTAAAAGCCCCAGACAGACAGGAAACTCAAGCTCTTCCTTAAATATACTGTCTACTCTATACTGCTAACATTTGTATCAAAAGGTTAAACATGTATCATCAAACTCATTTTGAACATTTTGTAGGCCACACATTTCTTTTGGTTGTCTGTTTTTACCTCAGGAGGGAGGCAAATGCTGGCTTTGATAAACAAGGCTGGATCTTGTTTCGCTGCTTCATTTCCACAGGTGGCACCCTAGTTAACAAAAATAGCTTCAGTCAGAAAACAGAATCCAGAAGCCTGCCCAAAGGGGAACAAATGTCCGGGGGAAACCACATCCTTGGCAGGGAATAAAAATCTTCCTGGCGGTCCTGAGGTTTAATAGGACCATCTCCAAATCCTACAAATCCTACATGAGACTGAGGATTCTTGGGTAGAAGGCAAGAAAGAATAGAAAAGGCCAAGGTGATTAGTGTCCTCTCCACTTAAAAAAAAATTAAAGGACAGTGATTCAGAGGAATCTCAGGCTCCCTTTTCAGCATCCCTAGAAAGCCTGAGAAACCAAACTCACTCACAAGTTCACATACCTAGGGTCCTCCATTTTACATCTGGAGACATCTATGGAAAGCAAACTTCACAGAAACACCTGGCCTGAGCAGGTTTAACAGGCTTTTGCCCTGGGCCCTTGAGACTGCACAGCCACTCCACTGAGAGTACATCTAAGTGTCCTCTATTCCTGGCTTAGATTAGACTCCACAGTTTCAAAGGGTATTGCAAAATATGGGCACACAAGGAAAATAAATGCTGGTAGTATCTGGACAGCCAGAAAAGAAGTCATCATCTAAGACTTACTGATGATCAATTTAAGTGAAAAAATTACTAAGACTTAATCAACTTTTTCTATGATAGGCAGGACTCACACAGAAGGAAACAGTCTAAGCCTTTTATAAACAGACACAGTGTTTAAATACGAAGTTTCCACAGTTAGAACTGTAAGGTTGAGAACTAAGAGTCATATAAAGTTCTTATGGAGGAAAATATCTTTTGGGACTATAACAAAATGACAAGGATTCCTTTGTTTATATGGAAGAGAGATAGAGAAATATTGGTTAACAAATCAAGCCACCAAGTTTGAATTATATCCAGAGGGCATTTACCTAGCAATGTTTTTTGTTGTTGTTTTTTCCCCCAGCAGCCACTTACCTAACTTTATGTCATGAAACTTTATATCTTTTTCAATGCTGAAATTAAATGCAAAAACTTCATTTTTTACATATAATAAGCAAAAGCTCAAAACTAATTAAAACTGAAACAAAAATAAGTCATATGATTATTTTGATCTAATTGTGTCCTGTCATCCATTCAAGATTTAAAAGGTCATTTAAACTTTATCCCTAGCCAAAGGTCTGAAAACAGGGAGAAGTTTTGTCTTCAGTAAATTTTCTGTGACTCTTAAGTTTTATAAGTGGCATCTAATGTAAAAGGTTTTCAGTAAATATATATATATATGTATATATATATATATAAATATATAGTCTATCATTTAATAAATATTTTTAAACAAAGAAATCATAGGTTGTGTTTATTATACCAAGATCACATAGCCAAGTATTTTAGGATCTAAAGATCAAATACTTCTAAGATATACTCTATTAATGTAAAGAGATGAATGAGGGGGTAGGGAAATTTTTTCCTGCCATTAAACATTTGTATAACATTATTCAATATAGGCATACAGCTGCTTCCAACGGACCAGAACATTTCAGAAGCACATGTCTCTTTCTTGTCATTTATCAGAAGATTTTGGAGGGCCTTTTATGGCCCCAGCATGAGACTTTCCCTACCCAAGATTGTTCCAAAGGTGGTCAACACTTCTGCTTCACGGTCTATAAAGTTTGATTATTTATCAGTTTCAAATTGTAGAAGAATTGATCTAAAAATACTTGAGTGGCAAGATGTCAATGTATAACACAAAATTAGAAAAGACTCAAACCTTATGATATTTGAGGCTTCTAAAACAAGTCCAGCTAATACAATGTATATGTATTTGTGTAAAAGACTAGTTAGAGGATTATGTTCAAGTAGTAAAAATGAAGCTTACCAATAGGTATTTGTTCCCCACAAAATACAATGCAGCACATAGTAGAGGAAGACAGCACTCAGGAATATGGCCACAAGGTACCCTCTCATGGCTAGCCCACCTGAAACAAACGAAGAAGAGTCTTGAGAAAGGGAAATATGTTATCCGTATGGATTTCCACAATGGTTCAAATGTGAGTGTTAGCATATAAACACATAAAGAGGGAACAGAAGAAAATGGCAAAAAGGCCTGTAATCTTGAATATGCCAAGGAATGTGCAAAAAGAGACTATTTTTTCTCTCTCTTATCAATGATCAATAGAACATTTTGTGTGTTTAGAGACAATAGACAATCCTGTGGTATCCTATTAGGTAAACAAGAAAAAAATCCTTCAGAAAAAATGTTCACATCTCTCTTTCAGAAACATTGATTTAGATTCATTTTTTTCCTCTCAGTAGAAAGTGAATGTGTGCTTCCAGATGTGAATGAATATTTTATTTTTCAGAGCTAAAACTACTTTGTTATACAATATATTTTAGTCCTTTCAAAAAAGACTAAAAAAATGGTAATAAAAAGTACTGAAAATATTTCTCACTTTCTCAATTTCTGTATACTTTTAGAGGCTTCTTTGGATCTTTCAATATCACAGCCTAGGTATGTTCAACATTTAAGATGTTCATTGCACATTTACAGACAAAAA
Organism: Dipodomys spectabilis; assembly: GCF_019054845.1. Taxonomy (NCBI): domain Eukaryota; kingdom Metazoa; phylum Chordata; class Mammalia; order Rodentia; family Heteromyidae; genus Dipodomys; species Dipodomys spectabilis. Next base: position 23,179,171 of record NW_024870709.1, on the reverse strand, counting down.
TATGACTATAACCCTTCTTAGAATGTAAATACAATAAAAATTTTCATAAAATATGGCTTATCAGTTTATTCATTAAATTATTTATTTCGGTGCCAGTACTGAGACTAGAACTAAAGGACCTTGTGCTCTCATTTGGCTTTTTTCATTGAAGGCTTTGTTTTTTCTCTACTTCTTGAGCCACACCTCTACTTCCAGATTTTTGCTAATTAATTGGAGATAAAGGTGTAAGAGCTTTTCTGTCCAGGATGGCATCAATGGTGATCCTTATATCTCAGCCTTCTGAGTAGCTAGGGTTATCACTGTAAACTACCACCACCCAGCTTAAAATATCTTTTTAAAAACATAAAAAAATGAAGACATATTTAGTTCCTCCTCTTTTCGACAAAATCAGAAATATGCAATTAAGTGTGAAAGACAATAACAGATCCATTTCAGTACATCTGACTTTATTTCTCTCCCTCCCTTATGAAGTTTCTGGTTCATCTAAACAATCATCTGTATCCTTCCTCCCATTCATATCTACTAACTTCAACCTAAGTACAGAAAGTGTGAATCTTTTATGATACGTTCCCAAATAATGTAATGCTGCCTTACTGTTAATGATAAATAAATTCAAGTCAAAATTTTCCACCACTTTCTGACCTTCATAAGAGTAATGCATTAAACAAAACTATTTTTCTGATAATGCAAGATGTTCTACAATCAATATCATAACCATGCTATGCTTCTCAGTCTTGACGCCCCCAGGACCTCATAGAGCTGCAGGATTATTTGCTAAACAGCCCTAAACTGTAGTGATGTTCTGGCTGAGATTGCTCTTCCTGTCAGCTATTTGTTGTCTGCACCCACACCCCTTCTATATGCCATAATTAGTGAGAAATAAAAGCTATGTCAGGAGAATGCAAATAAACAAGTGAGGAAAATGCAAACTTTGGTTTGCACATGGGTCTAAATCAGTATACAAGATGACTGTGAAAACACTTCACTTACAGTCCAACTCCACCTATGTAAATCAGTTTGCTATTTCAACCTGAGTGGCCTTACATGTTGACAAGCAAAAGTACACCCCTTCAACTTAATTGGTATGACATAATCTCAGAAGGCAATTTCCCATAGGCCAAAATAGTCACTAAACTATTTGCTAAAATAACTTGCTTAAATCAAACACTTAAATTTCCACAAAGAATAATATCATTTGTGTAAATATCCAACAAGAGTGCATCTTACTAGTACAGACAAATTTTTAAGTCTATATTGACACTGACACTGGCGGTTCACACCTGTAATCCTAGTTACTTAAGAGACTGAGATTTGAAGACCATGGTTCAAAGACAGCCCAGTCAGGAAAGTCCCAAGAGACACTTATCTACAATTAATTATCAAAACAAACAAACAAAAAATAAAACTGGAAGTAGAACTGAAGCTCAAATGGTAGAGCACTAGCCTTGAGCAAAAAAATTTTTAAAAAGCTTAAGGATAGCACCCAGGTTTTATGTCCAGCACCAAAAATAAACAAACAAAAATAAGTGTTTATATACATATATATCTTGAATATTATGCATATACGATGAAAAGCTGAGTGGAGAGGTAGGTGGGAGGGGAGAATAATGAAAAGGTGATATCAATCAAGATAATCAAGATGTATTAAAAACTGATGTGCTGGTTTCTCCTTTGTCTAACTACTTAAGGATAATACAAACATAACTAAAAAATAATATCTAGGATAAAACAGTGTATAAAGGCCTAGAGAAAGAGGTGAGAGTTTGCTATTTGTTTCTCTATCCCCAAAAAACACACCCCTCAGACTAATTATGTATTATTTTACAGAGCACAAAACGAGATTTTTTTGTTTTGTTTTTGTTTTGTTTTTTTTCATTCATCAATAAGTGGTTTAACTGAAAACAAAGAAGTGTGAGAGAAAGTTCCTTTTCCTTCAAAAAGTAAAATAAACCCATTCTTAAAGAGCCCATGCACAGCACTTGAGAACATGTTAGAAAGCTTAGTTACTCTAGTATTTATTTCATGGCTAACTCAAAGCTTTGATATCCAGGTTGCAAAGAAGACCAGGGCTATCCAGGATATCTTTGTGATAAACATGTACAATTCCTCTGCTGGCTCACAGGAAAAATTTCCACAAATAAACTAATTGTCTAACTAGCATATATTATAAATGGAATAATCATTTGCTGTGAGCAAAAGCAATGAAAGGAAAATAAGTTGGAATTTAACATAGGGTATTTGATTCTAAAGACAAAATAAATAAAAAAAATAAGGCCTTGAAATAATATAGCTTCAACTACCAAAACAAATGTGTGTTCAACTTTTTCAAGTGTTTATATAGTTCATCCTCTAAAATGAAAGCCTTCAGACTCAAACATTCATTTCTTCTCAGACTCTGAGATGTAAGCCAGTGTATAAACAATCTACATGGCCAAATTAGCTCAATCACAGTGACACCTTTTCCTCCTCATTAATAATAAGTCTCTATTATTTGTGTGGTGCTTTGAAGTTCATAAAAAGCCTATGTGTCTATTATTTCATGTAAGGCTCACAATATATTTGTTAGACAGGTGTGCAGATATAACCTTCAATGTATGAGTAAACTTAAGGCTTCTAAAGTTGAATTGTTTCCAATCACACAGTTTAAAGGGAGACAGAATAGACTTACAATTATACCTATGGTTTAGAATTCTGTTCCTTTTATCTCCTTGGCATCACCAAATGAAACACAAGAAGGCAACTCAAGAGAAAATTTGAATCCCAAGCTTCCCATGGTGCTCCTTTGACATGTGGAGTTCTGGAAGGGTGAATGATAACAGAGCAGAAGATCCCTTCCAGGCAGTGTTCAAGAGGTAGCACCAAGTTGGGGGAAAGGGCTTGCTAACAACATTCCTAAGCCCTTGCACACATCCTCCAACCTGATTCATGTGCCCAAAAAAGTTTGAAAACCAGTGCTGTTAGAATACACTAAACAATTCGAGGCAGAAGAAATTAATGGATTTGCTGAAATACAGAGATGTCACAGTAGAGACTTCATGTGCCATACGAACAGGTGTTACCTGTCAGGTCTATCATCTTACCCAAAGACTTCTAACAGTAGCCAGTCTTGCAGAAAATACTAAGTACATCAATGTTGAATATAGTTACAGATCTCAGAACTAAATGCCATATATTAATTTTTTCCAGCCTTGAAGGCCTGGCATATGGCACTTATCCAATGGATAATGGCAGGTTGAAATTGTTGAGAAATATGAGTGCTTAACCAAAACATATGATGAAGGCCTTTGGTGTATTGTCTCAGGTCTTCCTGACACACACCCTTTAAAGGAAGCAGTCATTTGCAATTCCTATTTCACAAATGAGGAAACAGAAGGCTGGGGAAGAACAGTAACTTTCCTGAGCTGAAAAACTGCAGAATCAGGACTCAAATCTGTCACACCGCCCTTCTTAGTTAATGAATTCTCCCAGTTGAAAACACTGACCCATTTTCTCAAACAAAGACAACATTATAGGATGTCTTTCTAATTGTCGGTTTCATCAGTTCCTTAATCTGTATCCATTCAATACCAATGTACAATATGGTGAAGTCTGTAGCCTTTCCATACAAACTACTCAAATAAAACCCTATTACTCCCAACCTTCCAGCCTGCTGTTCTTAACCACAATAGCATATATGAACAAAATAAAATACAGATGAACACTGAAAATTTGTCAGATTTTTAATTTTGGGCTCTCCTAATGCTTCCTCAAATCAAAAGGAGCTTGCTTATCTAAACATCTAGACATTTTTTAAAGCATGTTTACCAATAATTCAGCAATAATTGCTCTACTTACAACTCCAAAAACCCTATAGGTCTATCATCCAATACCATATACCACCAAAGAAAAAAATAGCCTGAGTGTGCAGACTTCTTCTGCCCCACCCCCAGGGGCTTCTCTGTCCCCAGTTTCCTCCTGACCCAAGTGCAGGTGCTTCCCAATGGCCAGCTGCAGGCTCAGTCACCCCGAGCCTGATCTGGGACTGATCTGGCCCAAGAAAAGGGAACCGGAGGCACCTGTAACTAAAACGGTAACAGTTTGGTCAGGTTCCTGGGGATCCAACACTAGTCTTGGATATCTCATCCACCATAACTGGCTTCCTATTGTTGGGTCCTTCCTCATTTCCTACTGTTTACATTCTTTTACTCCTTTTCCTCCTCCTCCTGTTCTTCCTTCTCATCCTGTCCTCCTCTTCCTTCTGCTTCTCATTCTCCTGCTTCTTAGCCATCACCTCCAATTCTTCTCTTCAAAATGTCTCTCCCTTCTTTACTCCCTCCCTCTCATCATTTCTGCAGCTAAACTTTCAATTCTTAAGTAACTAGATATTAATCCATTCCCCACCCATTCAGTAGCAAAGCTTTCTCATGCTTCCTGATTTCTCAGGGACAGATGACTTCATCTTTCTGCCACTGAGTCCTCTCTCACACTTCAGTGCTGCTGATTAATCCTAAGACCTGTTAACCTCCAAATTAGAGAAGAATAGACTTTCTGGCTCCACACAGCCCAGAGACACCTAATATCTAATATCTAAGCAGCAGCTATATTTCAGCCAGCCATGAAATTTCCTCTTAGCCATGTGCCCCCATTCATGGCTCACCTCCACACCCCTACCAGGTGTTCCTGCTGACATTCAGCCTTCCAATAGGCCTTCATCCAGTCAGGATTCTGCCAGTCCTCAGCTCACACTGACACATACTGAAGGCTGCTTTGCACTTTCTGCACTGTTAGATTATTCTCTGCAAATCTTGTGCCCATGTGAAGAAACCTAGAACAAAACATCCTCAGGTTCTAGACAATCATTATGTCTTGATTTCTGGTCCAGCCCCACCTCTCCTCTATGCCTAAGACTCATAAACCTAGATATCTCCATATGACCTAAATTTGACAGAGGGTATAAGCTGTAAAATGACAAATGTAAAGGCCTCAGTTTTCCTCCACTCGCAACCTTTGTTTTAGGTATAGTTCTTATTATGAACCGAAGGGTGCAAGTGTACAGGAGTAGTGTGTTCTAAATACCAAGATCAGACACCTTATAAACATGGTACCAATGTAAATAACAACACAGTTTACTGAGCACATGTTAAATGCCTAGCATCATACTAATCCCTTTTCCACATAACAACTAAAAAGTATTATCACCTGTATGTTAAAGATACTTAATGCTGGGCTGGGAAGGTGGTTCAGTGGTAGAGCGCTTGCCTTGCATGCCTGAGGCCTGGATTCGATTCCTCAGCACCACATAAGCAGAAAAAAAAGCCAGAAGTGGTACTGTGGCTCAAGTGGTAGAGTGCTGGCTTTGAGCTGAAAAGCTGAGGGACAGTGCCCAGGCCCAGAGTTCAGGCCCACGACCGGACCCCAAAAAAAAAAAAAAAAGATACTTAATGCCTAAAGCAGTACCCAAAGATACAGAGTGAGATCTGTCTGATTCAAAAACTACATTTTTAAATTGCATACTATGTAAAACTGTAATGACTGTTTTTAATGATAACATTATGAACTTAACGTGCTCAATGCTTTTTAAAAAAGTGATATAGCATTGGGAGTTCAGCTTGGTGGTAGTCTATGCTGAGCATGTGTAAATACCTAGATTCAACACCCAGCTATAAATACATAGAAAGCAGGAGAGGATAGCACACACTAAATATATGCATTTATTAAAATATATTTCTTTAGAAACATTGCAATATGAAAAAGAATGATTCAACTTACAAAGAGTTAAATCCTAGGAATGAAGCCAGGCACCAGTGGCTCATGCAAATAATCCTAGCTACTCAAGAAACTGAGATCTAAGGAGCACAGTTGAAAGCCAGCCCAGGCAGCAAAGTCTATGAACACTCTTATCTCCAATAAACTTCTCAGAAAAAGCTGGAAGTGATGCTGTGGCTCAAGTGGTAGAATGCCAGCCTTGAGTCAAAGAAGCTTAGGGACAACACCCAGGCCCTTAGTTCAAGCCTCACAACTGACAAAAACATAAAAAAATTTTAAGGAATCAGTAATCTGTTTGATCAGACTTCCTGCCCAAAGGATCTGAACATTCTCAGAAACCAATAATTAAAAAAATATGTTAATACTCAGAATTATATAATATGCAAAATTACCTGAACCATTGCTTAATTTATATCTGAAGTTATGAGCCACTGCTATTTGATACAAAAATTCAAAAAAATCCTCTGATATTATTGAAAAACATAACAGCAAATTGATGTAGGCATATATCCCCAAAATAGAGTTGATTCATTTCAACAAATTGAACCAATTGCATAAATTCTAACCACTTTTTTTTTTTTTGGTCGGTCATGAGCCTGACCTCTGGGCCTGGGCTGTCCCTCAGCTCTTCAGCTCAAGGCTAGCGCTCTACCACTTGAGCCACAGCGCCACTTCCGACTTTTTTTTTGCTTATGTGGTGCTGAGGAATTGAACTCAGGGCCTCATGCATGCAAGGCAAGCACTCTACCACTGAGCCACCTTCCCAGCCCTCTAACCACTTTCTAAATGCCTAACTGTTTGCTTTCTGCAGAGCAGAAAGAGAACATCATGTATAATTTAGTTTCTTTCTCTTCCCTCCTCCAGTTCTTCAGCTAATGCAATGATATGTGTCCCTGCCCTCAACCTTCTCTTCCAGTCTGCTTTTGGCCAGATCTCATCCTGTGCATATGTGGACAGATCTTAAGTCCTTATTACCAAGGCTGGTGACCAAATTGTATCCCTGAAAAGAGGGTGTCCTTACTGCAAAGAACACAAAAATAAATGACTTTGTTTTTTAGTAGAATTTTTTTTAATAGTGCAGCTACACACACTAACATCATTCAGCTACTAGCCACTATGATGTATGCTAAAAATAAATGAATTGGAGTTTCTGTTTCTAAGATCGCTCACTTCAGATCTAGCTCCATGGAAAAAACACAAGGAACGTTTATAGAGAACTTTTTATGCTTCTTATGATTACTCGTGTTTTCTCTCAGAGATCTACTTCTTTTTTTCCTTACATCACCTTCTAACTCATGAGATAACAGCCTCTGAGAAATACTAAATATTATAAACAGGACATGACTACAGTTCACTTAAAAAAATTAGCTTTGATGAAGTAAGTTTTATGCAATACAATTTACACTTTTAACTGGACAGTCTGGGAGAATGTGTAAGGCCATGTAACCTCAGGCATTAACCTCAGCAACTCCTTTGCTCCTCTGTGGCTTCCTGATCCAGCAGCAATGTGATACTATTACTAGGGTTTTGCTTTTTTTTTGGTTTAATACAAACATACCTTGTGATTGTATCTTATTTCTGGCTTCTTTCAATTTGTATAATACCTCTTTTTTTTGGTGGTAGTAGCTCTGGGGTTTGAACTCGGGGCCTCACACTTGCTGGGCAGGCACTCTCCCACTGAGACAGCCAGCATAGTACTTTTAAAAACAACCATTTACATTTGACTACTTATGCTAGGTATTCACTTCTTTTTATTACTAAGTGGTATTATGTTGTTGGCTGTATCACAATTTACTCCACAATTGATTTCTTTGCAGTTTTTGGTTATTGTAAGTTAAGCTAAGTGAACATTCAAATATAACTCCTTCAGGGTAGCATGGGGTAAGAAATTAAACTGGTTTTCTTGAATTTCTTTTTCAATAAACCAGTTTTATAATCTTTAAATTAAAAAAAAACAAATATAACGCCTTCATTTTTATATGTTTAGCTTTACAGGAAAGCTTTACATTTCATTCTGCTGCCTACTTTTGAACACATTCTGAATTAAAATAAAAAATAATCTCATCAAATTATTGATGCTACTGAATAAATTTGTACTGCATATAGCTTTTGGGGGGCACTAGAAGCTCATTCAAGTTTTATTTTTTTTCAAGTATTTTTGTTGTTGTTGTTGTTTTTTGGGTCCAGTCGTGGGCCTGAACTCTGGGCCTTCAGCTCAAGGCCAGCACTCTACCACTTGAACCACAATGCCACTTCCGGCTTTTTTTTCTGCTTATGTGGTACTGAGGAATTGAACCCAGGGCCTCATGCATGCAAGGCAAGCTCTCTACCACTGAGCCACCTTCCCAGCCCCTAGAAGCTCATTCAAAATCCAATGCTGCAAGTCAAAATGTCTTTGAAGATATGAGGCTTCACCAAATATTACCCTCACCATTCCAAGGACTGTTTGTGGTTCATTTGTAAATTCCTTGGACACTTTTCTTCCTATTTTATTTGAAATCTTATTTTTCCATCTACTATTAAGATCACTATAGATGCCACTGGTGTTTTCAAGAAATACGTAGGACTCCTTTCTTCCTGTTATACGTACATCATGTGCCCTTCATTTAGACCTTGTGTTCATTCACTTACCAGTGCCAAATGAATCACCTCTCAAACACAACAGTAATTCCAATTAATGCAGTAAGAATCATTAGAGAAGGCAAATGTTCAGAGCATTTAGACAAGGTAAGGTCTTATGTACCATATTATGAAAAACAAAAGTTTTAAAAACTGGTCCAGTGTCATCTTGCTAATAAGTGACAGTTTTTCAAATAAAAATAATAAAAATAAATAAGTGAAGAGTTTGGGCACCTGACAGCATTTTTATACAGATTTCCCTCCAGTTCAATTCTTATTTCATCCTGGGGCACAACAGTATTTATTCAATGAACAAAAGACAAGTCAATAAAGGAATGAATTCATAATTACTACTAGCCCCAATCATTATTATTTTGTTCCAGGTCTCTCACCTCTAAGAGGTACAATTGCTGAACCACCTTCCCTAGGGTGATGCTACACTAGCCTTTAACTTCTCTGCTTCTTGATTTCTCTTTCCTCCTCTGCTCACCTAAACATAAGGTCTCTCAGGCTGATCTTCCTATTTCCTAAACACATGTTCTCATTATTTCTCACTCAGCTACTTGGCAATGATCTCTAACCTTCCCTTCAAACCTAATCCAATGTTATGTTAGCATAAAATTCTCCAAGCACAGTTTTCTTACCTTCCACTCAGGCAAACTTTTCAGTAGCTTCCTATTGTCTTCCGAACATGTATTAAAATCACTTAAGCCTATCATTTAAAACTACTATAATTTGATCCTTCCATTTTAATTCTCATCTTCTTCCTCATTTTTTTTTTTACTTTGCCAGCAGCAATACAAATGAGCGGTAAGGCAAGCAGATCCTCTAGATTTCTACCTCCTCTCTTGCTCTATATGTTTGTATTAATTTGAAGTTTGCTTAACTTCTGCATAACGCACTCAATTACCTTTATAAAATGAGAAATTACAATACTATGCAACAGAGCTAGTATCAGTAGTAAATGTAAGTATCTGGCATATGGTATAAGTAAGGACACTTACAATCTTTTTTTAATTTGTCTTTTAAAAGTGAAGTACTGAAATACTGGCTGGCTATTCACCAAGTTGCCACTAAAAAAAAAAAAAAAGAAAAAAAAAGCTCCAAAACTTCCTGGTAAAGATCTTAAAAAACTTACAACAGTGCTATTAATAGCCTCAAAAAAATTCTGTTTCCATTACTGTGATTATTTTTGCACAGTAGTTTTGACATTTCAGAGTATCTATGACAGGAAGACTTCTGGATATAAAATGAAAAGCATTCAAAATAGTAACTTTTGGCAAAGCTTATCTTAGGACAAGACCTTTTTCTGGCTAGAGAAACCACATCTTTTTATGTTTTTAATGACAAAACTGAACTGACACTACAGTAAAATACAAACAAGTAGTAATTTCAGATTTGTAATCAAAATAGCAAATGTGTCTAAAGCAAAAACAAAATCAAGAACTCTATAAAACGTGTGAGCTGGCAAACACATTTTGTCTTACACTAAGATTATTATAATGTTGCCAAAGAGCCAGCTTTTGTGTCCTAGGCTTGGCAAGCAAATACTGTGGGACATTGCCATGTTTAACAAGAGAAAGATGAAGACTAGAATCTGTCAGTCTTCAGCTAGAAAAATAGAAAGAGAAGAATGAACCTTATGCAAAAATTGACAAAAATAGTTTAAAATTTACTGAACACATATGACAGAACTGTTCAAAATGTTTTAGAGGTATAATTCTTTTAATTCTCAAAGACACCCTTTAAGAAAGGTATTATTGACATCCATATTGTACAGAAAGAGACTGACTATATCCCAGAGAAATTATCATCTGCCCAGGGCTACCCATGTAGTGTTAGAGCTGAGACTTGAACTCACACTCCAGAATCCATGCTCTTCATCATTATGGTATTTTAACTCTCAAAATCTTTCTATTTCCTTCGTGTCAGAAAATGTAAAGATTGAAGGGAAAAGCCCATATTCTATTGAATTTGAAGTTGCTGGCAATAAGGATTTAGCCCTACCCCCAGCCTAGGTGAATCATGGTAATCCAGGTCTAGTAGCCCTAGAATACTCTGGGGAAGGCTTCAACCCCATCAGGAGTAGTCGCAGTGTAAGTAAATAAGAATCCAAGAGATTCTCGAGGATTCAATTGCAGGACCATTATAAATGTCCATGTGCTGGAAGTACCATAGAATGACAGTTTCAGTCAGTATATGTCCTTCATAAAAAGATTTCCAAATAAGATAGCAATCTAACACATTTGCTAGTAGAATAATTGTCCTATGATGAACCTTAATGAATAAGAAAGGCTACAAAGGTTCATGGGTAAAATACACAGCTAACATTTTTTTTTGTTCTAGAGCTTTCTCAACAAAAGTTAATAAGTTTCTGTCTGAAACTTGTACCTAAAAATCCAGGAATAAGCAGTGAGGAGAAGAATTGGCCTAAAATTCCATTAGAATACTTTAATGAAACTATTATTATTTCACTTAAAGACAGGAAACTAGGATTAACTCTATTCAGAAAACACCCAGAGACAGCAAGTCACTTGCTCAAGGTTACACAACTTATTAACTACCAAATTTCTATGGTATTTGTATACTACATAAAATCGTAATTTGCATTTCAGGGTTTTCTTACTCCTAACTTCCACACTGGCTTACCACAGTCCCAAACAAGCCTGTTCAGACTGATAATAAAAATAATATAACTGGTACAGCTTAATTTGGGGACACAGTGAAGAGGCACTGATTGATTTTATTTATTCTCATAGGCTTTCTGACCACCTGCAATGAGAGAAAATGACAGGCAGTTGTGTACTCAGAGGAGAGGAGATTTGTCATCACCCGCTAGACAGAACATTTTATAAGGATTAGTATTCAAACATATATCTAAGTAATCTCAGACAACGGTAGCGTTACTGCAGCTTACCTGCACTTTTAGGAATCGTTCCCTAAAGGCCCTCTGTTCCTGAAGCCAAAGAATATTCTAGGAGATACCAGAGTAGGATGATACAGGAGAGAAGCTATCTGCTGAACAGTTGAGGCTCTCTGCTAGAAATACAGGACCCAAGGTTGTGCTGCTTCTTAACTGGCAAGTGCTGAAATAAAACACAAAGAGAGACAACTTAAAGCCAAAATTTAAAGCAATTTTCCAAAATTTAGTGAAGACTTTATTGTAATACATTCACTTGTGATTACCTAAAAGCTGTTTTATAAGATGATAACACTAATGAACAGAGAATCAAAATGAAAGAAACAAAATTCCAACAGCCAAACCAACAGCAAATATTACATTGCTGTCATTCATGACTGGTTTTTACTTTAGTTCAGTCGCCTTGGAAAAAAAAAAAAAACATATCCAGCTCAATTACTCCAGACCAGCCAAGTGAACAAATAACCATCTGTCTTATTTTTCAGTTTCTCTCCACACATACACACACCTTTATTGTTAAATGCAGAGGTGAGAAAAGAAGTTACTGCTCTCAGAACCCAAAAAGGAAATGAAAATGGAGAGGAGGAGGTCGACAGGAATAAAAATATCTAGAAGAAAGCGAACAGAGAGGAAGTATGGTCAAACTATCAAGAATAGCTACTGAAGGGTAAGTCTATGCCAGGAAATGCTATGAGCCACTTCTGGAAAAAAATAAAATAGTTGGGGGAAAAACAAACCAAAAACCTTCCCAAACTGATCCTCCTCCAACTTTTCTTATATAAGGTTAATCCTGACACAAAAACTAACAAAAGCTACATGCTCTCTTCTGCTAATAGAGAATGAATATCTTTTGTTAAATTCTCAGGGAACAAATATAAATAAATAAAACTAGTAGTTTATTTCAGAAGCCACTTAGTCTTACCTAATGTCCTCCAGGAAAAATAATTTTGCTTGAAAATGATATAGCAATGTGAAGAAAGAGTCCACCAAGACACAAACTATTAAAATGTTGAGCACACTAAGATTATTTATTTGTGTTATATGTGTGCACATAAATTACTGAAAGGCATTAGAAAAAAGCATAATAGCTGATATGCTGAGCTGTGGATCACTAGATTTTTTTTTCTTAAAATATATGCATTTTAAAATTTGTAGAGAAATGGAAAATTCTCATTTTTATGTATTTCCATATATGTTTGTTTTAATGTACTAAGTAGTTGGACCCATTAGAAATGACAAGAAAAAAAAGTAGTGCTCTCTTGTGCTCTCCAGCAAATATAATAAAGTCTTCATTATGAGATGGAATTCTGAAGTTATGGATATAATAAATTTATGCATCAGAGTCATCTTCTCTAAATGTATAGAAATACAGTTCCTGGATTCTTGTCATCATCTATGCACTTCTACATCTTACTAACAGGACTAAGATATCAATCACATTTTTAAAGTAGGAAAGAGTTTTAGGGTTATTTCATCTAGATAGATCTATGAAGAAAACTCAAATGATGTCATATCAGAAACAGCTGGTTGAAGAGAATCCCACTACTTCGACAGAAGCTTAAATCAAGAGACAGGTTAGGCTCACATCTGAAGGACTTTCATGAGGAGAACTAGCATGATTCTGCAGATTTACCAGGGCACTAAGTCAAGAGCAGTGAATGCAAAAGTCAGAAGTTAGGCTTAAGCTCAATGTTTGGAAGAATTCCTACTATTGAGACTTCCTAAAGATAATACATAATAACAGGCTGTACCACTGAATGCTGGGCCACTTGTTACTAAAGATATTCTGCTGTAAGGCTTAGTTAGGGTCTATACAGCAGCACACTGTATTGCACAATCTATAATGAGCTTCTTAAGACCCTGTTTGGACGTTCTATCAGGGGAACACTGCTACTCATTATACTCTTGACCTGAGCATGCAGATTCAAGATGAATGCACATGGAGCATTGAGGAACAGGACACGTAGCCAGGCAGACCAGACCAACCAATGGGTCCTCACACCCATGAGCATTTTGGTAAGATGTCCATTTAGATTCATCAGGTCCCAGGCAGGGCCTGATTATCATTTCCAGTAGGATTCTTCATAATGCAAATACAGCTAAGGATTCTGCAGTAAGTAGGCAGGGATTCATGGATGTTGTTTAAACTTGTGTTTCCCAAAATGTGATCCTGAACTGTCATCCAGCTACCTGATTTCAAATATCCTGTCCAGTCATAATTTGGGGATAGATAATTAATAACCAGTTTCTTTTTGAGTCCACATTTTTCAAGTTCCAATTAGGTATGGCATGCTAGTAGTTTGAAGTACTCCTACAGTCATACCTCAAGCAATAGTTAATTTTGCACAGTGCTACAGAAGATATATTCTGTCATTTAAAAAAAAGATACTCCACCTGTGACCTTGGAAAGCAATCTAAATCAATGAATAAATTTGTTACTTCAGTATATAGTACAGTTAATGAAAATATTAACTGTAAAAAAACCAAAAAGACATTTTTTTCCCAGTGATTTCTATAAAATCAAATGTCTCTAAAGGAGCTGAGTCTCCCAAGGTCATAGATCACAGCCTTTGTCAGTACAGAGCTTAGCATTCTTTTCCTTGATCTGGCATTTAACCTTCCTGCCACTAATTTCATAAAACTCCTTTTATGGGGCTGGGAAGGTGGCTCAGTGGTAGAGCGCTTGCCTTGCATGCTTGAGGCCCTGGGTTCGATTCCCCAGCACCACATAAGCAAAAAGAAAAAAAGCCGGAAGTGGCACTGTGGCTCAAGTGGTAGAGCGCTAGCCTTGAGCTGAAGAGCTGAGGGACAGTGCCCAGGCCCAGAGTTCAGGCCCTACGACAGGACCCAAAAAATAAATAAATAAATAAATAAAACTCCTTTTATGACTTCCTTGTTTCTTGCTTGATTAGATCATATTCTACTTCTCAATTTACCTAATCAATTTGGGCTTTCAGTCAACTTAAAGATTGGGGGGGGGGAGGAGGGAGGCTGGGAAGGGATGTGAAGGGTAAACAAAGGAGGAGGCTGCAATGCTTGGTAAGAAATGTACGCATTATCCTGCCCATGTAATTGTAACCCCTCTGTACAGGATGTTCACAAAAAAAATAAAATTAAATTTAAAAAAAAATCCCATAGAATGCTTTTCCTGGAGAGAAATGCTGATATCTGCATACATAGCTCTTCCCCAAATTTGAAAGCATCCCTATGTTTCTCTCCCAGAGGAACTAATCCTAAAACTAAGAGGGAACTTAGCTCCTGTCCTGCCAGAAAGTAAAAAGATTAGTCTCCCTTATAAAGAGTTTGCTAAAAAGTTACAAATAACACTCCATCTGATTCACGAGTTCTTTTTACAAATTACTTATAGTTTATTCTGAGCAACATTCTGCTAGCATCTCATATCTGTGCATTCTCCTTCCTTCTTCTGCTATTTTTCAAAAACAAGGAAAGAAAAGAAATAAGCTAGGTCAAGAGAGAACAATCATATGAGTATATATCAAACCTCAAGATTGCACTGTTGGAAACTGTCCTGGTTTCCAAAGCCAATGAAAATATATGGCAATATTTATGCTAGTATCCATTAGATGATCTCCCAAAGCCAAGTTACAAATACGTATAAGTACGTGTGTATTTGTGTGTATACATATACACAAGCACAGAACATATATATCATAATAGATATGTTATAGTTTATCAATACAAACAAACTAACATATTGTGCTGGTTTTTTTTTTTTTTTGGGGGGGGGGGGTTGGTCATGGGCCTTGAACTCTGGGCCTGGACACTGTCCCTCAGCTCTTCAGCTCAAGGCTAGTGTTCTAACACTTGAGCCACAGCATCACTTCCAATTTTCTGGTGGTTTATTGGCAATAAAGTGTCTCACCTTCCTTCCTGCCCAGGCTGGCTTCGAACCACGATCATCAGATCTCAGTCTCCTGAGTAGCTAGGATTATAGGCATGAGCCAACAACACCCAGCTTGGGCATGTATTTTTATGCAATCATATTCAATGTACTTCCTAACATCACAGATAATCCTTAAAGCCAAGTACATTGAGTCAAATTAATTTCTTTTTAACATTAAAAAAGCTCATTAGCATAAACTGTGCAAAAGGGTGTTTCTATAATACACATATGCAAATAATGTACTTTGATTAAATTCATCCCACCTACTTTACTCTTTTATAACCCCTCTCTCTTCCTTTTTTAAATTTTTTCATGTGTGTCTTTATACTCTTCTCAAATAAGTATTTTATACTTCTATTATATTTTCCTTCTGTTGTCCTCTTCCTTTCCATCTTCCCTTTTACACTCATTACATGTAATTATTATTTTTAAAAATTTTAGGTCTAGATTCTGCATGAGTGAAAATATGTAATGTTTGTCTTTCTGAGCTTGGCTTATCACACTTATTGTAATGATCCCAATTTCATCCATTTAAATTCATTTCTTAAAATAAGGATACAGGTTGACTCATTGTAACAATGAGACGTACAAGCCATTATATTGACAACTAACTTTACAACTTGGGGGAGGGAGGAGTGAGGAGCTGGGGAAGTGGGGAAGGAAGGGATATTAGGGGAAAAACAAAGAAGGGGGTAGCAATGCTCGAGAGGAAAATGTACTCATTACCTTATCATGTAACTGTAACCCCTCTGTACAGTATCTTTACAATAAAAATATATATTAAAATTAAAAAATGAGTAAATACAATTTTTTTAAAAACTAAATCTAAACATTGTTTCTTACCTTTTACAGGTAACATTTCTTTCAGTAAAGAATTTCCCAGTGTCTACTCAATGCCAGTCACTGATCTAGGCACTGAGGATTCATTAGTAAATAAGTAAAGCTGTTTACAAACCAGGGAGAGGCAGACATAGCAAGTCATTCATAAGCAATTATTAAATTACTATATTAAAATTCTGACCCAGATATGGGAGAACAAAAAGTAGGTCTGATAAATGAGAAAAAAAATTAGCCAGATTAAAGAGTGTATGTAGAATGAATGTTCTATACAAAAGGAAACAGCATTAGCAACTATTCTGAGGTGAGAATGAAAGTGATACCAGGGAAAAACTGAGCCCACTGATAGGTAGTGATGAAAAACATTAACAGCCAAACTTTTTATTGCATGCCTACTAGCTCCAGACTTCACACGCAGGAGTATATAAAACCCTCAGACCGGTGCTTACATGGGCACAACCCTCATACTACAGGTAAGGAAATGGAGGCCAAATTAAGTTAAATCATTCCTCCAGGGTCTCAGGCTAAAAGTCCTCAAGCCCTGTTTGGGCCTAAGAATGTAGCTGCTGGGTCTGCTCTTAATCTCCAAGATATTATAGCTTCTCAGGAGCCAAGTCACCTGGGAGCTTTCCTTATGTTCAAAACCTATTCTGGTAATTTCATTTTCACAAAATGGCATTGTGACATTCCAGACACATTAAACAATAGCTTCAGTCTCATTTTCAGATTCTTGATGAATATATGGTCACTATTATCTATTAGCAAATATTAGACAGCATTTACTACAAAATTTTACATAGTTATCAAATGTTCATATAACAAATGTATATAAATGTATTAAACAAAATAATGATATCTTCTTGGATTCTTTTATGCATGCTAGGCAAGTACTCTACCACTGAGTCCCACCCAACCCCTTTCTTGAACTTTCTTTTTGTAACAGAGTATATTCTCTTCTCCACCTGTCCCTCTTTCCCAGGGACTAGCTTAAGTCTGACAGAGACCCAGCTGATATTTATTTACATGCTTATACACATAACTTTATACATGTATGATATGCCATGTAGTTTCAAATAATGTTTATATAAATAAGCTAAATATTGGTGACTTACACCTGTAATCCCAGCTACTTGGAGGCTGAAAATGGGAGAATTACTGCTGAGGCCATCCTAGGAAGAAAATTTTTGAGACCTTTTTTCAAACCATAACTGGGTACAGGTGTACACACCTGTCATCCTAAGCCACAGAAGAGACTATGATAGAGAGGATAATGGCGCCAGGCTACAATGGACAGAAAAGTCCCTCAGATCAGGCACAAGCTTGGATGAGAAGCAAGACCATATCTTTAAAATAGCCTGTAGGGGAGAAGATATATAGACTGTGGCTCAGTGAGACAATACCAGCCTTGTTTAAAAAAAAAAAAAAGTTCACTAAGCCAGGAAATCCTTCAAATTGCTATAATATTTTGATATTAAAATTCCATTTTTAGCACTGTTTTCTTCAGAAACATAAACTTTTGGTAGTTTAAATTATTCAAAACTATCTAGATATTTAAAATACTAGAAATTTCTGGAAAGGGAAGGTAAACAGTATTCAAACTGAAAAAATAAATTCCTAGTGGATGTGAACATATAATCATTGTGTTGAAACAAAACATACTAACGAGGGATCAAATGCAGAAAACAGTCTTAATTACAACCAATTTCTCATCATGGTGACCACACTAACTGGGCAGAAAAGTCCACCTCAAGTAGATAAACAAACCAAAGCCTTCTCTGGAATGCTTTGCCTTATGTTCTGACCAGAAAATAATCCATGACAATCTTACAGAAAAATTACCAATATTTTTTCAGAAAGGATTGTGGGAGAGATATGCAAGAGATGGCATTGGATGAAACTAGGATCACAGTGAGAAGCCAGCCCAAGCAGAAGATATTCTATTTGGGAAAAAAAAAAAAATCAAGGTGAATGTGGTAGTCCGAAACTACAACTACAGCTATGCAGGTAATGGAGGTAGGAAGATCTCAGTCTCAGGCCAACCCTGGGCAAAAGCTTGAGATGCTATCTGGAAAATCATTAAATAGCAGAAAGGACTGGGGATGTTGCTCAAGAGGGAGAGAAAAAGAAGATTGGGGTTGGGGAGGGGGGAGATAATTAAAGAGGAAAACATTTGTGAAAAACCTACCATGAGTCAGAGATAATGTTTGAAAAGGTGTTCAATTAAATAATAAATCAGGGGATCTTGTTAATTGTTAGAATGATAAACAATAACCTATTTAAAGTAATTGTATTTTCTAACTCAAGTACATTATAAAAAGGTTTATTATCAGCCGGTGGTGGTGGCTCACGCCTGTAATCCTCACTACTCAGGAGGCTGAGATCTGAGGATCAAGTCTCAAAGCCAGGCCAGGCAGGAAAGTCTGTGAAACTCTTCTCCAATAAACCACTAGAAAACCAGAAGTGATGCTATGGCTCAAGCGGTAGAGTACTCGCCTTGAGCTGAAGAGCGCAGGGCAGCACTCAAGCCCATGACCGACCGAAGGAAAAAAAAAATGGTTTATTGTTATGTGTAAACTGATATTGTCTACAAATATATAATGACCTTAAGTGAGATTCCTATACTTTTAACATAATCCTTTGTAAAGATCACTCTGAGAAAAAGCTAAGTATTTCAAAACATGAATAATTACTGATGTCCTGATTCGTGCAGAAAATACAGAAATAAAAAGCAAATCAAAGAGGGCCATTTCTCCTTGAGAAGAGATAGGGAAAGAAAAGTTTCTTCTAGTAGATTTACAACAGAGTATTTACCATCCTCAAGAAGGGGAAGGAAGGGAGAGAGAGGATAGGGAGAGGGAGAGCGAGAGGGAGAGGGAGAGAGAAAGAGAAAAGAAGGGAAGAAGGAAGGAAGGAAGGAAGGAAGGAAGGAAGGAAGGAAGGAAGGTAGGCAGGCAGGCAGCCCAACTTTCACAAACCACTGGAAAAATGCTTTAGCACATTCCATAGGCAAGCCAAGGAGATAATACCTCTTCTAGATCCCAGGCATATGCTCAAGAATGCCTCCTGGACTGAGGAAAACCCTCCTAGGCTTCAGAACTGAAATTCGTCCTATTAGTAGTTTAGTGAGATCAACCAAGCAGATAGAGTACCTCAAGATTTGTCTCTGGAACCTTCTATCCACTCAATCCATCTATCAGCCATCTATCTACTCACCCATCCATTTATCATTCATTCATCCATTCATCTAGCCATCCATTCATCTATCCATCCTCCCACTCACCCATCTATCTAGTACCCATCCATCCACCCACCCACCCAGAAGACTTACTAATCATCTATCATGTGCCATCGAATGTAGGATGCCAAGACGAAGCTGAGAGACCACCGAGATCCTACAGGAAAATCTCAGTTCTCATACTTAAGCACAAAATTAAACCTAACATAAACATTTCACTCCCTTCTTGAGCTCTTAATCTACAAGGTCAAGATACACTATTTCAATTATATAAAATGTGTGTATTAGATGTGATTAGCCTAAAATTCCACCCCAAAGGGAAAAAATAGTCCCAAGTAGAAACACCAGAAACAAGAAGTTGAAGGAGGCCTAACAAGAGAATAAGAAAGGTCAAATAGACCAGAAACCAAAACTAACATTATGTAAACTTCTGAAAGTTCCTCATGCTTGTGATTTTTTTTAAATGTCCTGAAGACCTTCCCATAATTACTAGTAGCAACTGCTGGTATGTGTACAGAAAGGAAGGGAAAGTGGGGGAGTATTCACCCACTCCATGATCACTCCAGGCTGTGTACATCTGAGACAAAAGGGCAGTCCACATTAAGGGCACTTAAAAGAAATGCTGTGAGTGGAATCCCTGGCTCCCAAACCACTCCTGCTAAGGCACAGCCCAGGAATGGGTCCAGTTCTGTGCAGTTCCCCGGGGAATTTCACAACCACAACCTCCCTTGGGAGTCCCCTAATACCAGAAATTCCACCCTAAGTGAAAAAGAAATCCAAGATAAGGGGTTTGAAAGGAATCATTGCCAAAGAAACTATAATCTGTGGTCTAATAAGCGCTAATTCCTTAGCAAGAATAAGAAATCTAAATGTTGGCTGTGTGGGCTTTTTTTTTTTTTTCTTTCTGAAATCCAGGAATCATTTTCTTTTCACAAAAGAACATTGACCTAAGTGAAAAGGAAAATTAAGCCTTTATTTATAACATGTCATGTTATTTGGAAAATAACTGGTTCTGGAAGGAAGGGAAGGGAACTGGAGAAGAAACCCAGTAGGGGAGGAGGCAGCAGGGTTGCTGGACAAAGCTCA
This sequence comes from Dipodomys spectabilis, assembly GCF_019054845.1. Lineage (NCBI taxonomy): Eukaryota > Metazoa > Chordata > Mammalia > Rodentia > Heteromyidae > Dipodomys > Dipodomys spectabilis. Next base: position 23,158,825 of record NW_024870709.1, on the reverse strand, counting down.
TCCTGAGGCTGTCAGGAAATCAAACAGGCTCCACGTGAAGGTGCTAGTGAAGAGCTGAGTGAACAGTGAGGGAAAGCCACATCTGCCTTCCGATGGAGCATTTCACAGATAGGAAGGAACCCTGGAAATCTCTGAGGAAGCTCAGAAGATCCTTGGATGAGGGGATGTGTAACACTATTCAGTCAGGCAATTCCAGGACCCAGAGGATGAAGAAAGAATGGGCGGAACACTGCTACCCCTGGGGCAGGCTCCTAGAGCCGCTGGAGCTAAGCATCACAAATTCAGAAGCTAAACTGTGTTGTCTTATCCATGGTCCTAGAGTCTAGAAGTTTGAAATCAATGTGTCAGTAGGGTCTTCCTCCTTCTGCAAACTGTGGGGAAGTATGGCTCATGCCTCTTCCACACGCTGCATGGTTTGCTGGTAGCTGAGCTCTATGTGGTTTACAGAAGGCACAGGAAGAAGCAGGAGGGCTAAGAGAGGCCTCTGTTTTCTATCTTAATATGGAGTTGTCCACGTGCCTCAGTACTCACACGGACACCACTTAAACTGTTTTAGGGACTCACCCTACACTGTGGTCTTAACTTAGATAATACCTGACTTGTCCCCAAAATTAAGTCATATTCCTGATTAGGTCCTGGGTGTGAGGGTTTCAATATACCTATACAGAGGTGACACAAATGAACCTATAACACCTTCTCTGTTTCTTTCTCTCTCTTCCTTTCTTTCTTTTCCTTTCTCTCTCTCTTACTAATGTGAATTAATTATATACATAGGTTTCATAATGATATTTCCATACAAGTATATAATGTGCTTGGAACAAATTCACTCACTCCAAGATGACCAATAAATAGAGGAAGGAATGTTCTACTACTTCATCCAGAGGTAGCTGACCTGTGTCTGTTCAATGTGAGGAGAGTCGGTGATAAAAACCCAAATTTTCTGCACAGTCTTTACTCCTCTATCTTTCCATAAAAACTTAACAACACAACAGTAAATAAAGTTGTCCGAGGAAAAGCAGTCTAGGCTGGGCACTGTAGCTCTTGCCTGCAATCCTAGCTGAGATCTCAGAATTATGGTTCAAAGCCAGCCGGGGTAGGAAAGTCTGTGAGACTATTAGCTCCAGAAAACCAGAAGAGGCATTATGTCTTAAAGTGGTAGTGTGCTAGCCTTGAGCATAAAGAGCTCAGAGACAGTGCCTAGGCCCCAAGTTCAAGCCTCATAACCAACCAAAAAAAAGAAAAAAGAAAAAGGGTCTTGGCAGCCAGGTTAGAACTCAAAGATAGGTGTGATCTGAGAACTCTCATACAGCTGGGAGTCAGCAGTTCAAGGCTGGTGGTTGAGAAGGTGATCAATTCCCCCAGAGAAGTGCTGCTCCTAGGAGGCAGGTGTTATTGGATATGCTAACATAATTCACTTAAAACAGGAAGAATACAAATGCCTAAGGGTCTATATGTTTGAATTGGCAAATTGGCAACCTCTATAGGCAAATTCATGAGTAATCATCAAAAAGTTGTTCAATAAGCACATAACTTATGATCAGATACACTCTGCCCTGCATAATGTAGAAATATGCTGAGACATTCTATTTTGCTTCTGTTTTCCTAACCTCCTTGAGAACTCTCCTCCACATTCCATTTCCAAGCTAATTACAGTACAAGTAAGTTCCAATGTTGTTGTTTTTTTCTTTTCACATGTAATTCTTCCCTAGGAATTTTAAAGTTCTTGTGGTTAGGGTGTGTTGGGTCCTATTACTTAATTGCCAAGGAAGAGAAACTAACACCCAAAGCCAGAAGGAACAGCTATGGGTAGGAATCATATTTTTGGAATAAAGATACATAAGGTTTTCTACATAAGGTAGATAATAAAGATACATAAGGTTTTCATACATTTAACATGAGATATTATATAAACTGTGAAAACCTATTTGATATGTCAAATCAGGGAATAGGAGAAAGGATGGAAGCCAACGTTTAACTATAATGACAACATATAATAATCAAACACTGACCAAATGTTGCACATAAATTATGAAAAAAAATACAATTGTACAGAATGGAGCTGTGAATAAAAAGTGCCTGGCCTGCAGTTGTGTAAAGAGTCCTATATTTCTGTTTCAAAGGCATGGATCTGTAAAATATATTGGCTGTTCTCAATGGAGGTCGCTACTATAAAATTTCCTTTAGACTCCCATGCTTCAGAAGTTGAAAGATACTTAACATTTCTATACTTTAAACTCTCAGTAAGAGCTCTAATAATCATCCAACCATTACTTAACTATTGCTTCTATCATTTTCTTATTAGATCATAATCGAAAGAAAGGTATTAGATACCGTATATAAAATCCAAGTCTTCTTTTAGAAGCAATAAGCAGAATTTGCCTGTTATAAATTGTCTGTATAGACCAACCTCCCTAATTGCACAGCCTTATAGGGAAATAAAAGTATACAGGACATGGATTTAATACCTATTAAGAAAATGTGGTATATATACACAATGGAATTCTATGCCTCCATCAGAAAGAATGACATTGCCCCATTTGTTAGGAAATGGAAAGACTGGAAAAAAATATATTAAGTGAAGTAAGCCAGGCCCAAAGAAACATAGGTCCCATGCTTTCCCTTATTTGCAATAACTAGTATATGTCTAAGACAAGCAGAAAAGGTCAGATAAGTTGATGTTAAGGAAATGAACCCCAAGATAAGGACGCAAATGTTTTTTTCTTGCTTGCTATTGTTTCTAACATATTTATAAGATGATTTCTTTGTTGCTTTGTATGTCCCTCGCCCACAGTATAACCCCTGCTTTCACTGTATTTGACATTAGTATAATTTGTGGAGGGGAAGGGAAAAAACAAATGTATGTCCCTCGCCCACAGTATAACCCCTGCTTTCACTGTATTTGACATTAGTATAATTTGTGGAGGGGAAGGGAAAAAACAAATCATTTAAATAGGGATACAGATGGACCCATTGCAACAATGAGATGTACAAGTCATTATGTTGAAAAAGGAACTTTACAACTTTTGGGGGGGGGATCTGGTGGGGGGCAAGGGGGGAGTATGGGAAGGGATGGGAAGGGGAAACAAAGGAGGAGGCAACAATGCTTGATAAGAAATGTACTCATTATCTTGCCCATATAATTGTAACCCCTCTGTACAGTATTTTCACAATAAAAAAAAAAAACATATTAAGTTGTCTCTTATGGCATCTCATGGTCTCTGGAAATGCTTCACTTTGAAGGGTATGCTCTATTAACACCAAACTCAGAGCAGTTCTCAATCCTACTCAAAGCTGCTTCACACCTCTGTGGTTACTGATCATATTCCTATCTAGCTGGAAGGCTGGCCCTCCCTTTCTTTCTCTACCAGTCTTCCTACTGGGAGTCTTCTCTTCAAGACAGGCTTCCCTTAGCGGGGTGATGGTGGCTCACACCTGTAGTCCTAGTTATTCAGGAGGCTGAGATCTGAGGATTGTGGTTCAAAGCAGCCAGGTTAGGAAAGTCCGTGAAACTCTTATCTCCAATAAACCACCAGAAAATCGGAAGTGGCACTGTAGCTCAAGTGGTAGAATGCTAGCCTTGAGCTGAAGAGCTGAGGGACAGCGCCCAGGCCAGAGTTCAAGCCCCACAACCAACAACAACAACAACAAAAAAGACAGGCTTCCCTGTCTGTCTCCACCAGCATTTGGAATGAGGACAGAGAAGAACTTAAGAATATATAAAATTGCTTCACTAATTGTCATAACAATCATCACTATACTTTCAAAGCATTAAAAACACTCAGACTAAAAAACATTTAAGCTTTTAAATGGACATCTGGAGATTTTTATTCCATAACCCTAGTTCATTTTGAAAAAAAAAAAGAATATCCCTATTCAGCAAACAGATTTTCTTTCCACAACGCCACCAAAAAAAAAAAAAAATGCATATACCAGGCACCAGTGGCTTGTGGGTAATCCTAGCTACTCAGGAGGCTGAGACGTAGAGGATTGCAGTTTGAAGCCAACCTTGGCAGAAAAGTCCATGAGACTCCATCTGAAATCAATCAGTAAGTAGCTGGACTGAAGGCATAGCTCAAATTGTATAATGCTTGCCATAAAAAAGAAAGCCAAGTGAGAGTCAGACCCTGAGTTCACATCCCAACACCAGTTAAAAAAAAAAAAAAGCTTACATACATATACACACACAACCACACATACAATAATGTATCTCTCCTTGTGCCTAAGGATCCCTATGTAACAGGACAGTACTGCCTGACACATGGCACATGGCAAATGATGGCTGAACAAATATGCATTGTACAAAAATTAAATAAATACATAAATACAACATAAGTAAAGATAATACAGTCCAAAGTGAAGCCAAATGCTAAAAAGAACAGCTAAGGAAAAAAATTACAGCTATATGAGATCAATCCAAAAGGCTTTCAGGGGCCAGGGGGTGGGGGCTGGAGGAATGAGGTTCAGTGGTAGAACATACCTAGAAATACTTGTTGGAGAAAGTTAATTGTTAATTATTTGAGGAAGAATGTTTGTAATAGTAGCTATAATAGTTACAATAGTATCATGGGCAGATAATGATGCTTATCAAAATGAACTCCAAGAAATGGAAACCAGGATTTCTCCTTTACTTTTTTGTGGGGTTTTTTTTTCTCTCTTTCTGTTCTTCCTCTTGTATTGCTGATTTTGACTTCTGTTCCTTTTGTCTTGTATGTTAAGTTTATCTGCTTTGGAAAAGGGAAGGGGAAGCACAGAAATGGTTGGGCAATGGCTGAACAAATGTAGCAGTGATCCTCACTAGATACTATGTTAAAAATGAACTATACAGCTTTGGGGGAAGGGTGAGGGAGCGGAAAAAACTGGATGAAATGAGGGAAGAGGTGACAAAAAGAAATGTACTAATATCTGATTTATATAACTGTAACTCCTCAGGACATCACCATTACAATAATTTTTTTTAAAAAAAAGAATCATGTTAGGGCTAGTGAATAAAAGTTGAATATATTATGTAACTGTAACCTCTCTGTATATATTTATAATAACAATAAAATTTTTCAAAATTTTTTAAAATACTGAAATGTTTAATATTTTTTATAATACTGAAAATGTTTAATATTTGCCAGAAACTATGCTGAACTGTCTCTTTGTGATTTTTTTAAATACTGAAAATGTTTAATATTTGCCAGAAACTATGCTGAACTGTCTGTTTGTGATTTCTTTTTTTGGGGGGGGGAGGGGGGAAGGGGTGGTCCTGGGGCTTGAACTCAAGGCCTAGGCACTATCCCTGAGCTCTGTTGCTCAAGGCTATGCTCTACTACTTTGAGCCACAGTGCCACTCCTGGTTTTTGAGTGGTTATAAGTGTCTCACAGGGACATTCCTGCTTGAGCTGGCTTTGAAAAGCAATCCTCACATCTTAGTCTCCTGGCTCTACGTAGTTTCTTTTTAATCATCATAATAACTGTGCTGTGGATATTACTGCAAACTTATAGATAAGAAACCTAAGGCTCACAGGAGTTAGGCAACTTACTCAGGAAGTAACAGGCCACAAAGCTGGAAACTGAACAAAGCTTCTCATCTGGCTTGGATGGGAAGGGGTAAAGTAGAAGAAAAGCCTGGAGTGACAAAGAACAGGCCAAGCTAAAGCCCAGGGAGGCCTGCTGTGGGTCCAGGGTCATGCAAGAAGATCAAAGTAAAGTTCACAACATGAAATGGCAGGAAACTTCAAGGACTAGTGAGAGAAATTCTCTGGATTTTTGAGCAGATTAAAATAAAAATTCCATATTGAAGATAATGCTTGAGAAATGTGATTTCAAAAGTTGTGTGTATAGGAATAGTGATACTCATGGGTAGAGAGCATGGGTAGAAAACTTCCAAAATATGACTATTTTATAATACCCACCAAATTTGTAATCTTTTTTCTTTTCTTTTTTTTTTTTTTTTTTGATAAGTCATCAAGATTTGTACTCTAAAAATTTAATGTCTGGAAAAGAGTACTTCATAGTCAGAAAGTGTGAATATCTCTTAACATACTGTTTATCAGAAAATTCACGTGTTTGTAATTTATTTACATCATGGAGAGGATAAAACAAAACTAATTGGTTAAAACCTTTTAACATTTACCTGAAATACTGGCTCTGAACTTTAAAGTATTTTAACAAGTCTTTTATCTTATATAACTCTCAGTTATAACAGAAATCTCTTCTAAGTATCAGTTTAATAATTACATAAAATTATAAATTAAATTAGCTGCTGTTTTAAATATCAGCTGAATATATATTTGTGACTTGTGTGATTAGATTATCATCTTACTGCTTGAACCTAAGTGCAACTAGATAATGTTTTCCAAATTTTAAATGTAGTCAGTCATCCATAAGAAGGAATCATAAATGTTATTTTCTTTTGGTGCTGGTCCTGGGACTTGAACTCAGGTATTCTCTCTAAGCTTTTTTGCTTAAGGTGAGTGCTCTATCACTTTATTCACAGGTCCTTTTCTGGCTTTTTAAATGTTAATTGGAGACAAGAGTCTCATGGACTTTCCTGCCTACTCTGGCTTTGAACCAAGATCTTCAGATCTCAGCTTTCTGAGTATCTAGGATTACAGGCATAAACCAAGACGCACAGCAAATGTTTTTAAAAGCTATGTTTTCTTTTATTTCTTTGGCTTTATGCCAACCCTAGAAAACGTACATCTAGTATATTCTGTTTCCTTGGCCTTGTAATACATTAAGAACTCTTACATATTATAGAGTTTGACAAGTTATTAATAAAAGTGTTTGAGACTTTCTTCTCTTGTACTGGCTGCCACATTTGCACCAGAATATATTCTAAAAAGAAAACTTCAGGAAGAGATAGATCAGAAAGTGTGGGCTGATAAAGAAAACCAAAACCTGGCAAAGGAGGGATGAGTCTATAAAATGAGTTTAAAGACGACAGATATATTTTGATATGTCATGTTCTTGAGGGACAGGAAATAGCAAACCTAAAAGGCAGTCTTTACTTAGTTAACTAAAAATATCTTCTGAAACTCTCCTGTGTCATCTCTTCTCCCTCGCTCTCCACACAAACTCCTCTCCAGATCATTCCAGTTCTGGCAGTCCTAATGAGAACTTTTCATCCCTCAGAGCATTTGTTTGTGTCTGGGCTAAGTGATACTAACAGAAATCTAATATCATAATAAGCAGTTGGAATTTAAGTGATGAAATTTCAGCCTTATAATGTGCTTGAAAATGAGTGTACACAGATAACACTATGGCCATTAAGATGCTGCCACTGAATAAGAAAATAAGCCAAGCATGGTGGTAGACACCTATAATCCCATCACTGAAGAGGCTAATAAGAGGATCATGAGTTCGGGGCAAGCTTATGCTCATAGTAAGGCTGTTTCAACACCCCCTTCCTCCCCCCCACTAACCCCCCCCCCCACACCAAATAAAAGGAGAGTAAAAGAATGTTATCGTTTGTCTTCATGAGCACATACTTCCTCAACCCAGTTCACTATACTTAAATTAGGAATTATGAAATGGCCCTGAAGGTTTACTGAATGAATATGAAAACAAATGAGAATCTCTCCACTGACATTTACATACTACCCTCTTCTTTGTCAGCCTAAGTACACTATAACTTTTCAGAAAGAAAAACTTTTTTCTAGAGTGTTGGTTTTCTTGTCTATTTGTCAAACTTTTGTTTGTTGGCTGGGTGGTTTCTGAGGCAGGGTCTCACTATAGAGCCTAACTCACCGTTCTACCTTAGTCTCTGAAGTGCTGGGACTAGAGGTTTGCACTTCCATACCTGGCTTAGAACTTTGATTAATATATACAAATCCACAAGGATGAACTTGCTTGCTCCAATGGTTAAAGGTTTTTCTATGACTTTGTAAATAGGAATGATGATTGTTTTAACAACTTTTCAGCTAAGTTAATACATTAACATTGTAAATGTATCAATGGGCATCATTGAGTTGCTTGACAAATGTTTTCTAACATGGTCTAATGTCAAATACGATGCCAGGTAAACAGGACACAGAGGTGAGTGCGACAAGACACGTGCCTGTCCTCTATCTGAAATATGTTCAGAGTTTATGTCACGTAATTAATCAAAATAACATGGACACAAAGCCAGACATGGTGGTGCATATCTTAATACCAGCACGTTGAAGGTCTGAAACTAGCTTAGGCTACATAACAAGAACCTGTCTCAAAAGCAAGCAAACAACAACAAAAGGTAGATATAAAAAGCCAAAATGAACCTGGTCATCAGTGGCTCATACTTATAATCCTATCTATTAGGAGTCTAGATCCAGAAGATCAAGTTTGAGGCCAGCCCAGCCAAAAAAAGTCCAAGAGAATCAATCTCCAGAATGATCACTTAAAAAGATGAGCTGAAGAACTGACTCAGGTGGTAAAGTGCAAGCTGAGTAAATGTATGTAGCCCTAAGTTCAGACTTCTGTTATGGAGGAGGGGGAAAGGGGGAGAGAGGAAGAGAGGGAGAGACGGAGGGAGAGGGAGAGAGGGGGAGAGAGAGGAGAGAGAGAGGGGAGGAGAAAGAGAAAAAGAGAGAGAGAGAGAGGAATGTTAAGTATGTAAATTAAGAAATAAACTTAAAAAAATATTTTCTCCTTAAAATTGTGCCAGTCTTCCCCAGGGAGCAATCAGACCTCCAATAGATTCATAAATGGATAAACTACTAGAGTTTCTGTTGTTTCTGACAAATCAGAAATTATAAATTTCAGAATTTCTTTTTTTGCTACTTTAAAACTACCAAGATCAAGTAATGTACTACTCATACAGAATAGAGTAGAATATTCCCATGAGAAATATCACAAATCATCAATATATTTCCACTGAACTTGTGCTCTAAACAGAACAATGTCCTCAGATGATAGCCTGCAGAGAAGGAAGACCTAGGGAAAAACATTAGGAATTCAGGAAAGGATTATTTAGAATATTGTCTCTTAGTCGGTCTCCAGTGGTTCACACCTATAATCCTAGCTACTCAGGAGGCTGAGATTTGGGGATTGTGGTTCAAAGCCAGCTCAGGCAGGAATATCCATAAGACTCTTATCTCCAATTAACCACCAGAAAACTGGATGTGGCGCTGTGGCTCAAGTGGTAGAGCGCTCGCCTTGAGCTGAAGAGCGCTGAAGGACAGTGCCCAGGCCCAGAATTCAAGCCCCGATCAAAAAAAAAAAAAAAGAATATTGTCTCCAACAACAGTTAACTGTCTTACCAGTTAGGCAAGACAACTTAAATTTGATTTGATTTATCAGTATCCAGTTTGAGATGTTACCAACAAACCTAGATACTTAATGGAGTCAGATACTTAATGGAGATACTAGATAGTCCACAAAACAGCTGAGAAAAATCAGGGTTGGTAATGGAGAGCTTTATGTATGAAGGTGAAATTAATTAAGTATATAGATTTATGTCAGAAAATACAAGGAATACTTAACGGATCCTTAGAGGCTGATTTTTATGCTCTGATCTAATGAATGAAGGGGAGAAGTCAGTGGTGACCAATAAACAAGAAAAAAAGCCTAAAGAAGCCAAATGAAAATGTGTGTGTATGTGTGTGTGTGTGTGTGTGTGTGCATGTGTGTAGAGCTAATTGCCATTGTGTAAAGACAATCAATGCTTAAATTATCTTCAGTGGCATCTCGCTCCAATGAGAATAAATTCAAACTTCTTTCCAAGGCTTGCCTCCCTCCTGTATCACCTTCTACATCTCCTCCCACTTTTCTCAAACTACTCTTATGTATATAACCATATTCTTCTCACAATGACCTTCTCTTTCTCAAACACTCTAGATTCATCCAGGTCTTCTGATCTATATGGTTGGTTGCTATTTCCTTGGCTTGAAATACTCTTCCTTCTTCTCTTTTCTTGTGTTTCCTTCCACATCTTTAAATTTCATATCTTAGCTGAATACTATGGCCTTAGAGAAGCTTTCTGGTGCCTCTATCTTCCTCTGCCATTTCTCACATATCCTCCCAACATTGGATTGTCTTTACAATGCTCATTCTATATGAATCTGCTTTTCATTTATTTACCTTGATTACTGATTCTGATTCACACACACACAAACAACAACAAAGGAAAATCTAAGTACCATAAGAACCAAAGGTTTGTCTTGTCCAATGCTACACAACCATACACCTTTACTCCCAAAGAACATCTCTTCCTCTATGATAGACACTCAGTAAAAAATACATACTGATGGGAACAAAAATCTCACCATGGATGACTATGATGGCCATTCAGCAAGTCATAAAAAATCTATCCTGAAACCACTATTGTCTGCCTTGCCGCCCTTCCCCCCCCCCACACACACACAGCCACGGTGCCCAACTGGCAGCTAAACTCAACTCCAGGCAGCTTACACAACTAAGTAGGAGGTAAGAGTAGTCAATACCCTAGGCGCAATCTCCAGTTCTGGGCCAACTTATCTGGAACTTCTTCTCATTATATAAAGATTCCTGTATTCTTCATCAGATAAAAAGTAAATACAGCAGCACAAAGTACAACCACTAAACATAGGGAGCTATCTTCATAACATCTTAGGATGACTAAGAATATTCAGAAGATAACCTTTTATAGGCACTTTTCAGTCTATGATAAGAAAATCCCCTAGGATTAGCTGTTTTCTTGACCTTTCTTTCACAAATGTCCTGGAACATGAAGGTCGCCAAAGTCAAAGTCAAAGATAACCTAGCAATTCTGGCTTAGGTGACAAAAGAAATAGGACCAAGGAAAAGAAAACTAGATCCTACTGCCCCTTACTCTCTTTTACTCTCACTACTTTACTTCCCAGAATCCTATCCCTCTTAGCCTAAACCCTAGATTATACAGCAGTCAAGTTCCTGACCAAATCCTGATACTACAGCTGATTTTGTGCTTAGGCATTATCAAGGGAAAGAGTTCCAGCTACCACTAAATATGAGGGGACTGAATTTCTAAAAGCTTATAAGGAGCCAGGTGCCGGTAATTCTGTTAGCATTATGCCCACCTTTGGTCCTCAGCTCCACCCATACCTGAGTGCCACACCACCTCCTGCGGAGTCTGCATGAGAGATCTCCTTTAGACAAAGAGCTTCAAGGAAGCATGCCTGCAGGAAGGGGATGTTGGTTCAAGAATTCCCATACACTTGGTTGCACCTTTATAGCCTCTACCTTTATTCTTACTATATTCTTCTTGGCTGTACATTCATTGCCTTTATTCTCGTTTTGGCTATTTTTCTATTGATCCGCGAACAGAGCATATTGTATCTTTCCAGATATGTCCAACAGACCAAATCAATGAATTAAACTAAGTTAGAAAGTTATCCCAGTTGTTCAGAGAGTTCTTAAAAAAAAAAAAAAAAAAGGGACCTCTGATTATAAAAGAAAAAGAAAGTCTGTCCCAACAGTTATGATTAAGTTTAGTCCAACTTACGTTATAGGGAATAGATGGTGGTTTCACACAAAATATAAAGTTAGTAACATCGTATTTCCTGAACCAACCGATGAGCCATTTCCTTATACAGGAGCTTATAAAGATGAAAATAGTTGGATAAAAATAAAAATAAAAAGAGTACAATATAAGTACAGCCCTGTCTTAGGTTTGTTAATTATTACACATAAAAAGGCTGAATAGATGAAGCATTCTATTAAACAATATGCTAGACTTGTTTTGCACCACTTAGCTTAAACAGTTGGTGGGACAGTCATCAATTTTCATGTAATTCATCACTGTTTGCCTTTTTTAAAAATTGATTATGTGCTTAAATAAACAAAGAATCTATGTCACAATCACACACTGTATAAAAATGTTAATTCTTCTCAATAAAGATACACTCAGATGCAGCTCTTTGGAGTCTGTGTCTGTTTGTCACTTCACTGACTCCTCGCCCACCTATCCCGAGATCCCTGTCCCGTAGGTTCCAGTGCTCCAGCCGAGCTGGTCCCTCGCACCAGAGCTCCTCCTTGGCCTGGAATTCCCACCCTAGGCCACCCTCTGTCTCCACCCAGACCTACCTGAGCACCCACCTACTTCACTTCTGACCCCCAGACCCTCCTGCTACCTGGATAGGGACAGGTGCCATGTGCTCCTTCTTGGGGGAAATATGGCTTCTCTAATAAACCTTGTAATAATCTTTCTCCTGTGCCTGCTTGCCTCCAAGTGGTCCCCTGCAATGGACATGCGTATAATCCTAGATACTCAGGAGACTGAGATCTGAAGATTGTGGTTCACCCTGGGAAGAAAAGTCCAGGAGACTCTTATCTCCAATTAACCAGCAAAAAGCTGGAAGTGAAGGTGTGGCTAAGTGGTAGAGTGCTGGTAGAGTATCAGTCTTAACAGGAAAAAAGCATGCAAGCAGGAAAGCAAAGAAAGGAGAAGAGAGGGAATCGGGGGTGGCCTTATATGGACTCCATATAAAGCCCAAGGCACATTCTATTCCATACATCAACCTCACTCCAAATCCAATAAATGCATTTTTAATCCATAAGGGTTCACTGGGAACTGTAATATAAACTATTTATTATCACCATAGTTTGACAGAGACAAATGAGAGGATGAAATATAGCTCTGAAAAGATTTCTGAGAGGTAAGATATAAGCTGGTATTTGAAGAGTTTATAGGAACTTAAAATATTTCCAGGAAGAAAAGGACTTTGAATACAACTCACTGGAGATGGCCAAACTCCTGGATTGGCCAGACAGGCAATCTAAGTAACACATGGAAGATGTAAAGACAGAAGGTAAATGATGAAAGTCCAAGATTGTCAGAAAGAAAGCTCCTGTCCAAGAAGCCTAGCTTGAGGAGTTAATAGAATATGCCCAGATCACGGTATCTGTAAATCAAGTGTATGTGTGCACAGCCAAGGAAAGACTATGTACAAAGGATGAAAGAATTTTATGAGATAGTATAAAGCAAGGATAAAAACAGTCTTTTGTTTGAGACATTGTAACTCATCCTGGAGTAGTCATAATTTTTTCACTTGAAACGAACTAAAAATTCTGTCTCAGATGGCTGTTAAAAAAATGAAGAAAAATGGTGTAGAAGGCAGCCCAGACTCTATGAGACTCTTACCTCCAATTAACCAGCAAGAAGCCAGAAGTGGAGCTGTGGCTCAAGTGGTAGAACGCTAGCCTTGAGCAAAAATGCTCAGGGACAGCACCCAGGCCCTGAATTCAAGCCCCAGAACTGGGGGGCAAATGGGGGTAAAGGGGGAAGGGATCACAGGAAAACACACAAGGGATAACAGTGGATGCCACATATATATATACATATGTATGTATGTGTGTATATATATATATACACACATACATATATATGTATGTATGTATGTATGTGTATATATATAATATATATGTAGTATATATGCCAATGCTTCCCTCACCTACTCAAAAAAACATATCCAGAATGGATATTATGTCTGGTCCAGATGTCTGGTCCCTGGGTAGAATCATACTTTCCATGGAAGCCATCTGGAAGTCTGCATGGTGAACTGGCGATGCTTATCATGGAAATGTAGGAAGGATACACAGAATTATTCATTATCTGTCCCATGCAGTACCACACAGCAATATCTCCAGTAGAAGAAAATGGCTGTGAAATGCAGTCCCCTACCACTGAGTTCTGAAATCAGAAACTGTAAATCTTAAGAATTACAATTTCAAGAGACATTTTATTCATTGGACATTTTATTTTCATGCTATGTCTCTTAATGACATTTTTCATTCATTCTCTCTTCTCTCAATGATCTATAGTCTCTTCCCTACCAAGTTCCTGCTAAGGATAGTTTAAAAAGAAAAAGCAGACTAATACAAACACTTTCTAACCAATGGAAAGTGAGAGTCACCCTTTATGTTTACATCTCCAGCTCCCTTGCATGGAGATTATTAGAGACCATTATCTACTGTCTGAAACAGTCAGTCTTATTCAAAGACAACAATCAATCTAGTAAAGTGGATTCCCCCCCCCCCCGCCCCCGCCCCCGCCCCCGCCCCCGCCTTTCAGATCTTGATTTGAAAAACAATCCTAAGTGAAAAAGAAACACTACAAATTTACTAGGGTCTAATCAAGTAACCTGGAATGCTGATCTGATGAGATCCTGACCAAATCTTTCCAAACACTGAACATGTCCATGTAAATAAAAAGGAGAGGAAGTTGGAAGACAGAAAGCCAAATATTCAGTCTACCATAACAGAGGTGGCCGGCCGGGAGGGAAAGCCCTGTTCTGAAGGTCAGCTGCACTGGGAGCGCTATGGGGGGACAAATGCTTTCAGCTGCCCTTCCATCCCGAGCAGTTCCTCTAAAAGCAAAGATGCCAGTGAATTTAGAACCTGTGTGGGCTTTGATAGGCTAGAAGCCCTTGTCTTCTCCTTTCCCCTCCTAAACCATTTTCAAACATTACCTTTGAACAGCAGCTTCCCCCCCCCCAACACACACACCCTGAGTCCCCTTTTTCTATTTCTCCCACCCTCTGCTTTCTTTCCTCCCCATTAACCTTAAAGGGCCTTCAAGAAGGTGATTTGGGTTTCTTTGGGCTTCTGGAAATCTCTCTACTTTTTTGTTTTTCTTAAGTTAAAAATAAGTCGCTGGGACTCGGGGAGCCAACCTCACACTACAATTTTCTTCTCTTATCTTGAAAACTGACAGCAACCCAAACACTACAATTTTCTCACCGCCCCCCTTCACCCCAAACTACTTCCTTTGCGTTTGTTTTGTTAGGTTTGGTCCTACTGTGGCGGGAAGAAGGGTTTCCCGAAAAACTTTCTACAGTTTAAAAGAAAAAAAAAAAATAGAGGAGAATCTTCCAGAACCCTTGGTTATTCCACCCGACTGATCCTTCTTACAATACGATAGGAAGTGAGGATCTGGGCACATTTTTGAGCTGAGCTTCTGGTCCAAACAACCTACCCTCGATGCGAGCAAACAGATGTCCGCGCGGGTCCTCCCGCTCCCGCCGCCCCAGCCGAGCGCAACTCCGCGTGGTGTCCGGGCTGTCGTCCCCACCCCCACCCCTACCCCGCCCCCCCAAACCCCGGCTGGTTTAGGGGTCCCCAGCACCCTCCCCCGACTGCCAAGCCCCTGACTCTAACCGCGCGCGTGGAGAAGCAGCCCATGCCCCGCGCCCCTACCCCGCAATCCGCAGCCTCCGAGGCTCCAGAGCCTGAGGGTCTGGGCACCACAGACCCAAGGCCTCCATGACCTGGTTCCGGAACGCAGCCTCCCCGTATCCCCAGCCTCCCTTACCCCAGCACACAAACCCTCAGCGAAGCCAGCCCGAGAGTTACCCGCCAAGGCCCAGGCGCGACAGCCGCAGAGGCGAGCCGGGCTCGGCGGCCGGGGGCCCTGCGCGCTCCGCCCGCCCGCGCCGCTCGCTCCAGCCCACTGCCTTCTCTCGGGCGGCGCTTGCCGCATCGGGTCCCCAAAGCTGGTGGTTGGCGGAAACCGGAGGAAGGTGGCGCAGGCACGATCTCTCTCGACCTCTCTCTCCCTCTCGCTCCGGCCAGAGGGAGCGGAGGAGGGCGCAGTGGCTCCGGGAGTCCCACACGCCAGGCAACCCGCGCGCGGCCGCGCCGCGCCCGGCCGGGCCGGGGTCACGATTCCCAGCGGCTGCGCGGGGCCCCCCAGGAAGCTCCTCCTTACTCCACAGCTGGCGCCACCACCGCGGTAGCCGAGGCCGCCCCCCAGAGAGGTGCAATGCAGAGAGAAGAACTGCGGGGCTCACCATCCCCCCGCGAGGCGGCGAGGCACAGCCCCTACCTTTCCCTCGGGGCGGACACCAGCCGTGCGCCCTCGCTGGGCGTCAGGGACAGGAAAATCACTGCGGAGGCTGGGCTGCAGGAAGGTGGCTTCAGGACAAGGTAGGAGGAACGATTTCCCCAGCCAAAAAGACACTCCCATCCCGCCCCGGTTTGTTGGGAAAGCTGTGGGAGCGCAAATGAGGGGGTGCCCAGGTATTCCCGGAGACACTGGAGCTTTGGCGCACCTGGCACTGTGCGTGTCCCGAGCCGTTTGGTTCCCAGCGGAAGACAACTCCCGAATTGCCCAGCCGGGATCTTGAACGCACCAATGTGTCAGTGCTTTGTCAACCTTAGGAGGGAGCTGTTACTTTAGCAAGAACGGAGCTGGGAGCGGGCTCCGCTCCCTCCCACCCCACTCTCCACCCCAGCCACTTTTCCTGGTGACAGCAGCTCCAACCCCAGGGACAAGTCTTTATTAATCTTGTCCTCAAAGGAGGATGATACGGAAGGCTTTTCAAATGTCGGTGTTTGTCAAGTAATCCATTGTCTAGCAGACATTTGAGTTCATAGCTATAGCCTTTGGGCACTGAGCAGAAAATCACATGCAATCAAATGACCTCAAGAATGGGGGTAGGGAGGAGAAGGCTACAGCCTACAGACTTGGGAGTCGTTGAAAGCTGATGATGTGTCATGCGCTGGAACCTGACCCTTCCTCCATCACGGAACTTCTGGTATTTGTCTTAATTATAACAACAGCCCCAGAAGGTAATACTTGTTATTTTTTCTAGTTTACCAGTGAAAACACTTGAAAGGGCTCTGAGAGTTCATAAATTTTCCCTTCCCCCAAATTGCCTTTGACGTAACCCATTACAATTTGGTTTTTGGGGACTTCAGAGTAGTCAAAGACATTCAGGGAACTTGTCCATCTGGTTTATTTATTTACTTATTGTTATTTTCTATTATTTCAGAACTGGAGATTGAATTGCAGGGCTTTTCTTCATCCACTACTCGAGTCATGCTTGTGATGCTTTTGCTTCCAATTGCTTTCCAGATAAGATCTCTTGTTTTTGTCAGAGTAGGCCTCAGATTGATCCTGCTACTTCCATCTCCTGAGCAGTCACTACATGGCTAATTTTTCTGGAAATTTCTTTTACTTGGTTAGTTTTTCCTGCATTCTTCATCGACTTCTGCTTGTTCATGATCTTCACATTTAAACCTGCATTTGATCTCACCCTGTCTGGCCTCCTAGGCTTTTTGAATCTACAAAGAAATATGCTAAGGGGAGAGGCCCTCTAATGTTCTAAGGCCTGTGCTTTTTTAATATTCATCAGAGGCCAGTACTGGCAACTGTCCATCTGGCCTACTTTCAAGTCAGTGGCCTGCTGAGTGACATTAGGCAAATGACTTTCCCCTCAGTGTGCTTCCTTTTTGGCAGCTAAGAATCAAGAGGATTAAAATTCAAAAATGGAAAGCATAAATTGGTACTCTGTTCCCTACAGAACCGTACACACAAAACCGTAAAAATGCAGACGTTTAAAATCACACACAGAAGAGTGACCAACTAGTCATTATTCACCCTACATCAGCTCCCCTCCATGTATTGCATGTGTTCTTCTGCCTACAAACCAGAGTAATTAATTCCCTTATAGAAGTGAAAAATTAGACCTGTGGTTCAAATGCATCTACTGGAGACCAAAAATCAGTCTTCCCAAAAATATTATCACTGTTACTTGCAAGAGTTGGGGAGGGGAGATTTTGATCTATGTGACATTAATTCTTAAAAATTGAAGATATACTGTGGAATAGGTACATGGTTGTCCCACTATGAAAATAGTTTGAGTTCTTGTGGACAAAGAATTAAGCAGGGTGATGTATTTGTAGCCCTGTCTGCATTCATATTTTTGATCACTGTTTTTTTTAATTTTTATTGCTTTCACAATATAAATTTATTTAACTTTGCCTTTTGATTTCTAATAAGCTAGGACTGTAAAGAAGAAAAGGACACGGGACATGGAAAGCCTTTCAAAGGCCTCAGATTTCATAATATTTATGCCATCTCTTTCAAATAAAATTATATTGTTCCATGAGATAGGTCCTCTGCAAATCCAGTAGCAGGTAGAAGCCAGGTTTCCTCAACTAGCATGGGACAGCCTCTGTACATACACAGTCTAGACGAAGGCCCAGGAAGTAGTGTTTCTTCTTTTCCCCCTTTCCTATGTAAGGTCTACCATGCAAACTCTCATATTCTATCTTAACTACAGCCTTATCTAGCATGATTGATGTTAAGAATGTCTACTCCTTGTAGGAGAGACCTAATCATAAGAGTTTCTTGCTGGACACTTAGTGGCTCATACCTATAAGCCTAACTACACAGAAGGCTGAGATCCGAGAATCAAAGATGTGAAGTCAGCCTGGACATTCAAATCTGAAAGACTGTTATCTCTAAGTAACCAGCAGAAATTTGGAAGTGGAAATGTCACTCAGATGGTAGAGCATCAGCTTAAAAAGCTGAGTAAAGTTGTAAGACCCTGAGTTCAAGCCTCAGTACCTGCACACACACACACACACACACACACACACACACACACACACACACACACACACACACCACACACAAGAAAGAATATCATATTATATTGTGGTTGATAAACTCCAAGACTAAAGATACTTATGAGGTGCTGAGAATCTAATTCTTACAAAATCTTCTTTCCGTGAGGTATTGAAGCTTCATGTTTTTACCTATACTTCTGGCTCTTATATCTTGGGTAGTTTGCAGAGCTGAATTTACCCTGTTCCACTTCATGTGACTGAGTATGAAAATATTCTTGAGTGTTTGATTTTCACAATAAGGCATCTACTGACTTTGCGACTGAAAAATAAATGAAAAATAAAATGCATTTTGTACTTTAGAAGTCTAAGCCTATAATTGCTTAGAGACATTAAATTGAGCCATACATGTTGAGAAAGGGGAGTTGTTGTTGTGTTCTGAGAAGATATGATAAAAAAAAATAAGCTGATGTGGTCAAGAGGTGTGTGTACCATAACCCTAGGAACCTTGGTAGTGACATGCTTTAAGATACCTTTTATTCTCAACCTCATTACTAAATGGAGTCATCTCTTCCCACACTTGCAGGGGATTGTCACATTACCATAAGGTAATTTGTAAGAGGGCTGCTTCATCAGGCTGTGAAACATCAAGAGGATACAAAGTCAGCATTGAACACTCCACCAGGGATGGTGGCTCAGGCATACCCAGACATTTATCTGTCTACTCTGCCATCATAGCTGAAGATAAACAGAAGATAGTAGAAGGAAGGCAAACAGGAATCATTGGGTACACTCAAATGTGAAGCTCACATGTCGATAGGTTATATTATTAGATGCAGCAATCCCCATTTTCCCCATTATCTCCATCTTCCATTGAGGAATCAAAGATTCAGAGAATTTATAAAATTCCAAAATTTGAAGCTAATATGCCTCAAAGCTGGGATTTGAAACAAAGATTAAGTGATAATTCCTTCTTTTCATGCCCTTGACCTAGTGCCTTTGTATTCAAGAAATGATTCATGTTAGAAAAAATAATCTCTGTTATTTTGGACTATGATGTTTGAGGAAAATATTTATGAGCATAATACATTGAATCCTCTATGGCCTTTTCTGAAATGGGCATGAAGTGAAATGACACTGAAGTAATTTCCAGTTCCATTGTTCAGGTTCAGATGATCTCAAATCACAATGCTTTCCCTAGGGATATACAG
Source organism: Dipodomys spectabilis (assembly GCF_019054845.1). NCBI lineage: Eukaryota > Metazoa > Chordata > Mammalia > Rodentia > Heteromyidae > Dipodomys > Dipodomys spectabilis. Next base: position 23,139,341 of record NW_024870709.1, on the reverse strand, counting down.
GCATAGGTTCGTGAAACATTTTGTCCAGAGAGTTGTACATGGTAGCCCTTCTTTAGAACCCCATCTGAACTCAACAGGTTCTCTTATACTTAAACTTGTTTTGGGGGACTGATCCTATTTTTAACCATACTGACATAAGCAGTAACTCTAATGACATTAGGCTTTCCACAGAATATATTCAGCAGCTCCACATGAATGTGCAGATCCAATATCTGATTTTTTAACCTTTCTTGGAAATTGTCATATTATAGCACCGTGTAGTCACAAGAGAAGCAGTATCAGTAATAAAGAGCCATAGATACAAAGGACTGATCACCATAAGCTATGTCTACCACACATACTCAAGTGTGATGGTACCAGAAGGTTCGGAGCTTTTAGGATGTAACTGGACTAAGTTGGAGGAGCCCTTGGGGATGAAACTAATGTCCTAATAAATGGATAGAAAGTTTTCTCTCTTTCCACCATGTGGGAGAGAATAGCAGGCTGTAGCATAGAGGACCAGCACTAGAGCCCAGCCATGCTGACACCTTGACTCCGAACTCCAAACAGCCCTGCAATCAATTGATTAATCAATCCATGATCAATAAATATTGTTTATAAGCCATCGAGTCTAATACTCTAGTTGTGAAAATTGGAAGTCAAAATAAAATAAAGGTTAAAATCTGGCATTTGCCAGTTTGTTTAAACTAGGGATCTGTTCCATTACAGTTTTTGTTGTGTCTTCTCATACACATTTTACTGTTTTTCTATGCAATGGCCATATGGCAGCAGTCTCTACACATTTGCACATTAGAGGCAACAACCAGTCAAGGTGAAAAATATAGGCACTTATTGGTGCTCCCACCATCTGAAACTGATCCATTAGTTATCTCTACTGGGGTCCAAAGTGAGAAGTATTGATACTTTTAGTATTATCTCAATAGTGGGAGATCTTTTGTACTTCTGCTTAGCAAACTGTATAATTGTGTGTTTGCCTGGAGGAAGAGATAGCAGTAGGCAGAATTTAATTATATGCCTCTGTGCTCATCACCTGGTAAGTTAATGCATTTTAACGGAGGAATTTGACTGGCTATAGACTATATGAATACTTGAGATTTTCGTTGGCCTTTTAGAGCCAAGTGTAGTGCCATTGCAAATCTGAAGACAAACTTGATTCACAGAATAGATGTCAGTAGTTGATACTTGAAAGTTGTCCCTAAATTTTACTTCTTTAGGATGAGTCATGGGATTACTTAAGAAAATGTGCATGTCCCTTAAAGTTATGTCACCGTCCTATCCCCTCCCATACCTACTCTCTATCCGCAGTTGCCCAGGGGCTCACCCCCTAGCCACCATGCTGGAGGATGTGGGAAGGCCTCTACTTCTATCTCTGACTACTGTCTTAAATCTTAGCCTTGCATCTCAGGCTTGCTGAGCACTTAGCGTGTTTATCAGCCCCCTTTCTGTTCAGAGTACTTTATAGAAGCAGAGGCAACAAAACCAAAACCAAAGTCTTGTAATCCAACAAGCCTTTCACTGAGAATACTTTTTCTCCTTCTTTTCACTTTCAAAATCTGTCATCCTGACCTTGCCTTCTTTTCCCCATCTTATGTGCACATCCATCCTTCAGTCATTAACACTCTCCACATCCAGTCGTTTCAAGAGCCAGGAAGTACAGTCTGCCAGTAGGGAAACATCTTAAAGTCTAGTCATTAATAGTGTCCAGAGTTTCTAAAGCTCATGGTGTTGATCCCTTGTCCCTGTTTCAACTGCATTACCCTTCTCTTTTATCTACTTCCTGAGTCATCCTCACCTGACATCATCCCACAGTTTAGAGCTGCACTCTGTTCTAATACCCCAGTGACCACAACTCGCCATCATCCTTCACTGCCTAGGGCCAATCTCCTAAACTCTGTCTCAGTTTGCCTCATCCACTCCACCAACCTCTGTTCCCCTGAAATAATATACAAGAATGGACTCTATCTTTTGTGACTCAAATGGTCCAGTTTTTTTTTTTCTCTCTTGAATGAAACTGGAACGAGTTGAGGGTTTTGTTGTTGTTATTATTTTTTGTCTTTTGGTTATCGAGTTGTGTTTTGGTTTCGGTTATTTTCTTGCTTGTTATTCTGTAACAAAAAGTCACTGACACAACAGAAATCTAAAGTTTGGTTATCTTCTTGAGATTGAGAAGAGATATAAATTTATAGATATAAATTTACAGAAAACACAATTCTTCTTAATAGTCATCTGTCAACAAAGCAAGATAGCCCCAAGTGAAGAAGTGGCTTTTGACAGACTTGAGAGCTCAGGTGGAGCAGAGCCCTCTCTGTTCTGTTAAGCTTTGTTAAGCACTGACACAGGGTTTTGCAATAATTATCACATGCAACTGTAACAGACCAGGTAGTGAATACCATTGAGTTCATATGAAGAAAATCAGACTGGGAACCAAATCTAAGTCACAAATCCTCATTTGACAGAGCAGAAGGGCCCAAGAAACTCCTGTGTAGCCTCTGAGAAAACAAAGAAAAAAAATAGTGAAAGAATCTGAATTTGATTCTGAAGTTTTTGAATTGCATAAAATAATTAACCACTGGTATCACTAATGTTTCTTTTTAATTTCCACTTTTCAAAACTTCCCATTTGTCTCTAGTGTATTAGGACTTTACTTGTATTGCTTGTATTTCTACTGGAATTAGTTATCATTTAACATAAAGCTCCTGGGAATAGCCTATTGATTGAGTAAGGACAGCCTGAGGCAGTCTCCTGTGGGCCTCTCTAGCACCTCACTTTGTAAATGATACTTCAGACAAGATTTAATACCTGCTTTGAGAATTGAAAGTAGAGTTGCAAGCACAAAGGATTCCTAGGCAAGTAAGTTGGAGGGCTGATGCTGCTTTAAGCAGCACAGTATGTATTAACACACCCATGAGTCAGAAGAAAACATCAATGATGCACAGTGTTTAACTTTGCCTCATGGCAAAACACACCATTGTGGATGTGGTGAAACAAGGTTGTTTTTGTGGAGCAGGGCTCCCTGCCCCAACTATATAATTTATCTATGTCACTATCTCTCAAAGTCAGTTGAAAAAAGAGAAATGATGGAATTCAAAATTGCTATTGATTTGGTTCTCTATCCAGCGAGACAACCAAGATGTAAAAGACTTGAAGTTAATTTCACTTCATGAGAAATATATTTAGAAAATATTACAAACCAGTAGTGGAAATGTAATATGAAATTATCATCTTACTGAATTTTGAAACATAGATGTAGTGTTTCCTAATAATTTATTACATGAAATACCCCAGGAAATGGAATGAACACTAACTAAAATAGAAATGAAGGAAACAATAAATGGTCCTTTTTTTTTGCCAGTCCTGGGGCTTGAACTCGAGGCTTTGGCACTGTCCTTTTGCTCAAGGCTAACACTCTACCACTTGATCCACAGTGCCACTTCTGGCTTTTTCTGTTTATGTGGCACTGAGGAATTGAACCCAGGGCTTCATGCATGCTAGGTAAGCACTCTACCACTAAGCCATATTCTCAGCCCAAATGGTCATTATTTTAAACTCCATGTTTTAGTTCAGGAATTATAAAATAGTTCTTAATGCAAATTCAAATTACAGTCTGAAACAACTTTATCATTTTGTTAACAGCTGGATCTTCTTTATTTCGACAGAAGGAGCTTGTATAATATAAATGTTCTAACTTGAAGAATTATTTTGCAATCGAAGTCTAGTACAACAGAAATTCCTTTGGCAACAACTCATATTTACAGCAAAAAACTTTATAGTTTGCAAGAATATGAACTTAAAATGGGGATGAAACTTGATATGTAATGGCAGCAATGGGAGGGAGGGAATGAGCGGGAAAGAGGGAACAGCTGACACTAAGCAAAAGGAAAGAAATGTACATATCAGCCGATGTGGAAGAAATAACTGTATTGTCAAAGCTCATAGAATTCATAAACTTTATAGACCATGATAAAGACAATTTGTCCCATGAAGATTAGAATGTGTTTGTGACTTTAACTAAGTATCACCATCTCACAATTCTGTGAAATTTGTGAAATTTATGTAATCAGTTAATCACAATAAAAATTGCTATAAAATAAATAAAACATTCATATACTTAGAACTTGTTAGAAAAAAACTGAGTTGTAAAGTGGTTTGTCCACAGAAGTGTTTAGGTCTTTAGCATTTACTCCATAGCACAACAGAGCGCCAAGCAGTTTTATTTTTTGACTTCGCAACTAACTTTCCATTTTAATAAAATCATATCCATGGCACATTCAATGTTAGTATGCAAACCCATATAATAAACTATCATTAATGACTTGAATTTCAAAATCTTTACCTTCAGCAAACTTAAGTCCATTCTTACATGATCTGACATGGATTACTGGGCTGCAGCCCAGGTTTATTTTGTAGGATTAAGGCTCAGCTCGATAATTGTTGGTTTCAGTAATTTCCCAGAATTTGCTGAGGCTACAGTTCCAGGAACAACATTATAAACTTAAAAAAAATGGCTTGGAGAATTAAACATACCTATTTACCAATTAAACCATTATTAAAAACCAGGCACAATAGTGTGCACCTGTAATCCCTTTAGAGACAGGAGGATCACAAGTTTGAGGCCAGCCTGAGCAAATTAGTGAGACTCTATCTCAAAAATAAAATAAGGGGTACAAAAACTAAAAGGGATAGAGACACGGCTTATGTGGTAGAGCATTTGCCTGGTGAGCTTGAGACGTAGGCTTCTAAGAATCTCTCTGTCTCTGTTTCTCTCTCTGTTTCTCTTCTTTCACACAAATAGTCTGTGAGACATGATATCACTCTTGCACAGAAGGAATAACAAGCCTCACATATTTATAAAATATGTTTATGCAGAGTAGGTCGACAACAATAAAAACAGTAATAAATACTTCATATCCTCATTGATCATAATCTATTCACTTGCATCCCCAGACCGATTCACTAATTCAGAACTCAAAATACTTGAAGTTAAATGTTTTATGGTTTGAGTTGAAGTAAAATTTTTTCTCCTCTCTCATACAAGTTTTTTAGACAATTAGATTAAAAAAAAAACTATGACTATATCTTTAACAAGTAGAATATTTAGAAAGCTACCTGTGAATTTCTTTTTTCTTCATTATATACTTTAATATTTCTCCAAAAGTATTAAATTATATTTTCTTAAGAGTGAATATATTTTATATTCTTAGGTAACCTTGATCAGATAATTTTGAAGAATATGAATTATTGTTTAGCAACAACAGACCAGTTTCTTTAAAAAGTAAAGTGAATAAGCAAACTGGATCTGCTCTTTCCAAGTCTAGAGAAGAATAGTCAGACAAAATTTTATCACAAAATCTGAAATAATGAAGAAAAGCTGTTTAACTCTTTCCCAAGCCTTCCACCAGTTAGTACACTAGCATAAGCGTGCGGGTGTGTTTCAATGATTTATATGGAGTTTATAAGGCCAAACCACATGAACTGTGTTTTTCTGGTCTATATTTTTGATGTGGCAACTGGGGCTTCACTGGTTGGAAAAGGGCAGAAAGGCTAATTCCTAGATACAGTGAAGACATGCTTTATCCTAGGCAAACTAACCAACCCAGAGCCCATACCCTCCACTTCCCCTAGGACACCCTGGCACTCTAGGCTCATGGTGTTGTAGGGCCAGACATCAGGCAACTTGGGCGCCCCTCTACCGCATATTCTGGAGCGTGGGGAACATACTAAAATTAGCAAATTATGAACCCATCTTATCTTTTCCTCAGAAACCATAGTCAAACTCTTGCCCTTTTTAATCTCTTTCTCCTCCTACTCCCTGACTAACCCTGTATTTTCCCACATGGCCTTTGGTGGCCTGTTTCCTGTTTCTAGGGAGCTGCAAGCATAAAAATCCCTTTATGATAGTAACTTCATTGTCTGTAGGCCTTTCCCAGACCTAATTAAACAAATATTCCATACACTTTAAAATACAGAGTCAACTGCTGGACCTGCTATGAAGAGTGATTCAGGCAGAGAAAATAGTTCATGCAAATGAACTCATGGAAGTGAGCTTAATATGCAGGGCTATGCCAGTGGGTCTGTCTTGACTGGCACATATTATGTGAAGGGTAAAAGGGAAGAGTAGTACTGGCAGGAAGAGGCAAAGGCTAAATCATACATCCCATAGGGACTTGAGGAAAAGAGTAAGGAGTTTGGATTTATTCTAAATTGAAAGGAAATAACCAGGGTTTCTAAGGAAAGAATGACACAATATGATGTATTTGTTAAAAGATCAGCCTGGGGCGCATTTGGAGAAAGAATTAAAATTAACCAAAGGACATTAGTCATTTTTTCTTCCTGATGACAAAATAACTGGGAGGACCAACTTCGAAGGAAGAAAGGTTCATTTTTGCTTATAATTTTAGATGTTTCAGTCTATGGTCCATTGGCCCTGTTTTTCTGGACCTGCGTTGGCTCAGTAAATATAGCATTGCAGGAGCTTGCAGCAAAGGAAGCTACTCATCTCTCCCAGAAAGCAAAGAGAAAAATAGGAAGGCAGGAATCCAAATTTCCTTTTTAACGATATACCTCCAGTGGGGTTTTTTGTTTTTTGGGTTTTTGTGTGTGTGTTTTTTTGTGCCAGTCCTGGAGCATGAACACGGGGCCTGGGCACTATCCCTGAGTCTCTGTGTTCAAGGCTAGCACTACCATGAGCCACATTCCCAGCTCACCTCCAGTGTTCTAACATCCTTCCATTAGGCTCCATTTCCCAAGGGATCTAGCACCTCTGATAGTCGACAGCCCAAGCCTTAAACACATGACTATTTAGAAGAGATTCATTCTGTGGCCCAAGGTTAGAATCAAGAAAACCAATAATGCTGAAATTGAGACAAGAGGAGGCAGCAGCTGGGACCAAGATGGTAGCTAAAAAAAGTATCCTAAATATTTGATGTGAAACAATACAAGAAAATGAAGATTGGATTATATGACAGCAGAAACTTCTTCAGAAGAACAAGTACGGCTTTAAGAAGTATAAGTTATACCAATTTCTTTCTTCAATAGAATGACAGGTTACTTTCATCTAAGAGAAGGAGAGTTTTAGTACCATGTTTTGTGTTATACAGCTTCTCAGATCCTCAAGATCACAGTGTCCGTGGACCATTAATAGCATTGTTAAGGAGAGTCCTGATTTTACAAATTATTGGTCTTATAACAGTTCAATCTCCAGGCTTCCCATAAGATATAACAATGAAGTAGGCTTTTGCATGCTGAAAGTTTTAAGTTAAACTTCTGTACAGTAAGTTTCTAATGTTACAGGAAACTTTTACTTTTTTTTTGTTGGTAGTGGGGCCTGAACTCTAGGCCTGGGTGCTTTCCTTCAGCTCTTTAGCTCAAGGCTAGTGCTCTACTGCTTGAGCTACAGTGCCACTTTTGGCTTTTCTGCTTATGTGGTGCTGAGGAATCAAACCCAGGGCCTCATGCATGCAAGGCAAGCACTCTACCACTGAGCCACCCCAGCCCACAGGATACTTTTTGAATTAAGAGAACATACTCTTTGGGCTTAGTTCTACCCTTCTTTCCTTCCTTCTCTCCTTCCTTCCTGTCTTTTTTCCTTTTTTCCTTTCTTTCACATCAATAGTTGCACAATGGTTATTTTATTTTAACATGTCTATTTTTCAATGCATCTCAATCAGTCATCTTCTTTACCTCCCCCAGTATCATCAAGTTTGCTTTATTCCATTTTCACACATATACATAGAGTATTATTACTTTATTTTCCTTCTTTTTCATATTTGCTTACCTCCTCCCACTGATATACACACCCTAGTCCAGACATGTTTTAATGTCTTAATATTTTTTTATTGACTACCTGTTGGTTGTTCAAAACAATTCCACCATGGTACCTCAGACTTACAAATATCATGTTTTAGTCGTTAGTTCTATAGGTGTTTATATGTACAGTTGTATTTTAGGACTAACATCTACATTGAAACATTATATGGTCGATAAACCTTAATAATTTACTATCTGGCTCTTTGCAGAAATTTTACAATTAAAACTAATGAACAAAAAGTCTCCCAATACCAACTATCACATGTTGTTTTCTTATTTGTGGAAGTGTGGGAGAACACACAGACATACACAACACACACACACACACACACACACACACACACACACACACACAAACAAGATCATGAAAGTAATAAGGGAAACACTAAGGAAGTATAAGGGGAAAGGAAATGGCTAGATGCAAGAGTAATAGAAGGGTGAACTCATCAAAATACATTTTGTGCATTATGAAATGCATGGAATATTACACTGAAGCACCTTACTTTGTGCAATTAATATACACTCACTAAAAGTAAAGTTTTATAAAAAAATGCAAATATTTTTCATCAATTTCTCCAAAGGTTAGAGACAAAAATAAGTCTTATATGTTCTTTTTTTTCTATAGAATTCTAATTTTATGAAGATCAAGATGTTCCAAAGAAAAATTTACATTTGTAATTTAAAAATATTCTTGGTATTTGGTAACATATTTGCTTCACTGGTGTATGGACTTATGTAAGAACTTAGATGTTTAATTCATTTTTTATGTTATTTGATTATAGCACATGGGAAAATATGTCTAAAGTACTTTTGTGTACTTTAGACATATTAGAGAAAATTGTCAAAGATTTAGAAGGGGGTTGGATAGAGAAGTTAATTCTAACATTCTCAAGAACTTTTAGTTTTTGAAAGAGGTTCTAGGTAGTCTTCAGGGATTCATGGTATTTTTGTCTGAAAACATCATCAAGGATTATCTTTCGATTTATTTTTATATGGAAAATACAAGTTAATATGTTAATATAATTCATTTCAACCTATATTTGGTTGGGGGTTATTAAATGTATTTATTTTCATATCTCCTTTGACTCATGTTTATTGCTTCAAATGAACCCCAAACTGATGGCATTAGATTAGTAATAATTAGAGGAGCTAAGTGAAAATATTAGTTGCCTAGAATGGGTAAAAAAGTACACCAATAAGACATTCTTGATGGTCACAAAACTCAAACAACTTAAGCAAGCTTATGAATCGCCTCTCCCTGCTAGAGTTATATACTCCAGTGGGGCAAAGCAACACTAGGAGGCCAACACAGTACCTTCTTGGCCAGGCAGGAAGGATAGAGGAGAATTTCAGTGTGCATCCTCTGAGAGCTAGGGCAGAAATCATCAGAGGGAGGCTGGCAGGCCCTGTGAGGGATACCTGCCCTCTCAGGAACTTTGATTCTTCCTTGTATCTGGCTTCATGAGGAGAGCTGCCAACACGGTTTCCTGTTTGGCTTTACTTTGTTGGGTGCTTACAAATCCCATCTATGTTGTCCCCTTTCTCCCAGAACCACCCTGCCGGAGGAAGCAAGGTGACCGTGGACACCAAAAGGAGGTGGTGTGCCTGGAAGCCCCTTGGAGCACATCTGGATGACTAAAGTTCCAGCCATTGTGTAATCAAGTGCCCCAGTCCTTGGCAGGGCAGAGAGAAGGATGTGTCCTTAGAGAAGATAAACTCTAGTGATGCAATCATGACTACAGTTTGATTTAGGCTTTGGCATTCCTGTTGACTGGGAACAATCCTATTTTCTTTGTACTTTATTCTATATGTCGAATGTTTGCTTTTCTATACAGTTTGAGAAATTCTGTCTTCCATATTTTCCCTTTTCCCCCTATGTATTCTACATAATGTCTTGTAGCATTCAGACCTTTAGACAACAACAACAAAAATCCTGATTGTCACCTGTTTAAAAATGTGGACTGAATCTACCATGAATCTACCACACATTTGTATTTCATAGAATTTTCTATAGGCAAATGGAATTTACTTTGTTATATAAAAGTCAAAAAGCATTTTATAATTGGACACTGTGAGCAATTGAACTTAAGTTAACCTTCCTAAGAATTGTCAAAGAAGGTGACTTATTGAGTGTGTGTGCTAGATACTTGTTAGAGACAACTGTAGAAAGTACAGATGAAAAATTAGGATGAACAAAGTCAGCCTTATCAAGAATTATGAAAAACAGGATGTCACATGGTCTCAGCAAAGCTGCTGATGCAAATTGAATGCCTCCTGTTTGTTTACTTAAAATATGACGAAGAGCTGTAGCTTTAGTTCCATTGAAACAGATAATATATTCACCATAGCCTCGTAACCAAACACATACTGGGCTACTTGCCAGAATTCTAGGTTTTTGTTTGATTTTGTTTAGTTATAAGCTAAGCAACTTCTATGTTTATGTTTTCTCCTCCTAGTGAAGTTCAGTAACAGTTTGAATACTGGTTTGGGAATCAGAGGTACCTGAGCTCAAATTTGCTATTCTGCTAATTATCCAGAAGAATATCAGGTAAATGTTAACCTTTCTGAGATTTGCTTTCATCATTTGTGAAATCAAAATGTTAATAGCTATATTGCAACATTGTTTTTTTTTTTTTTTTTATTTGAGAACATACTGTACAGAGGGGTTACAATTACATGGGCAGGATAATGCATACATTTCTTACCAAGCATTGCAGCCTCCTCCTTTGTTTACCCTTCACCTCCCTTCCCAGCCTCCCCCCTCCCTCCCGCCCAATCATACCCCCCCGCCCCCCCACCACACCGACATTGTAAAGCTGGTTTTGACATGACATTTTGTACTTCTCATTGTTGCAACAGGTCCACCTGAATCCTTAAACGACTTGTTTGTCCCCGTCTCCTCCACCTGTTATACTGACATCAAATATAGTGAAAGCGGGGGTTACACTGTGGGGGAGGGACATACAAAGCAACAAAGAAATCATCTTATAAATGCGTTAGAAACACATGCATGAAAGAAACAAAAACATTAAAATACATATTTGAGGGTTTGTTTTCCTAACATCACATTATCTGACTTTTTCTGCTTGACTCATACATATACTAGATATTGCAAATAAGGGAAACCATGGGACCTATGTTTCTTTGGGCCTGGCTTACTTCACTTAATATAATTTTTTCCAAGCCTTTCCATTTCCTAACAAATGGGGAAATGTCATTCTTTCTGATGGAGGCATAGAATTCCATTGTGTATATATACCACATTTTCTTGATCCATTCATCTACTGAGGGGCATCTGGTGCAACATTGTTTTTAATGATTAGAGTTACTAATACAAATGCTTTGGTATATTTCATAAAGGCAGGTATTCTACAAAGGAAGAAAATACTACTTATTGCAAGCTTAGTAAAATATTTTTTTGTTGTTTGTTTTTGTGTATGTGTTCTTGGGGCTTTTCTGGCTCACTTGCAATACATGTCACCATTAAAAAATGTATCCAAAAATTTATATTATAGAAAAGTGCTTATGATAAAACATTAAGTATAAAAGCAGGCTACAGGGGCTGGGAAGGTGGCTCAGTGATAGAGTGCTTGCCTTGCATGAGGCCCTGGGTTCAATTCCTCAGCACCACATAAGTAGGAAAAGCCAGAAATGGTGCTGTGGCTCAAGTGGTAGAGTGCTAGCCATTACCCGAAGAGCTGAGGGACAGTGCCCAGGCCCAGAGTTCAGGCCCCACAATTGACCAAAAAATAAATAAATGAATAAATAAAAATAAAAGCAGGCTACAAATGCATATATAGGGCCCAGATTTGATCATATTTACACTTTTGTGTCAAATTGCAGCCACTTTTTCTATTTAGTATTTTTGGGGGAGAATTTTATTTTTGCTTATTAAATAAGGATGACACAGATGTCCGGTACGTATGGTAATAATATTAAAATGCCTGACAAACAGAGTTGATTTAATTTTATGCATTTCAATGAAGTTGAGATTTTCTTTTTTTTTTTTTTGCGGGGTGGTGAGGGGGGTGGTCCAGTCGTGGGGCCTGTACTCTGGGCCTGGGTACTGTCCCTTAGCTCTTCAGCTCAAGGCTAGCACTCTACCACTTGAGCCACAGCACCACTTCCGGCTTTTTTCTTTTTGCTTATGTGGTGCTGAGGAATTGAACCCAGGGTCTCAGGCATGCAAGGCAAGCGCTGAGCCACCTTCCCAGCCCAGTTGTGATTTTCTTTTTTGTAAAATACTCATGTAGAATAAATCTTTATATAAAATAAATCTCAGGTGTAATGTCTTGCAATTCATGATGTAATTTTTAGTTTGAAAAATATGGAACCAGGAAGTAGTGGGTTTTTCTTGTCATCCTAGGTACTCAGGAGACCCAGATCCCAGAGGATCATGGTTTAAAGCCATCCCAGACAGAAACATTTAAGACAGTCAATCTCTAAAAGAAGTGTGATTCAAATGGTAGTGCCAGCTGAATAAGAAAGCTAAGCAAGCTGAGCAAGAGTGAAGCCTTGAATTCAAACCCTGGCCAAAAATAAACAGATAAAAAATGTGTTGGAAGAGTAGTTATCTGGATTCTGAAAATTTTCTGAAAATTTTGGAGTATAGAGTATATCATAAGGACCTGAATCATAGATGGTAATTTTGACCTAGAAGAGGTATTATATCTGGGCAAAGGGAGGAGAGAGAATGATCATTTGAGATGAGTTTTCACAGCAATCTGGATTAAACATGCAGTAAACATGTTTAATAAAGTAGTTGTGAACCATTTGCCTCCAGGGTGATATAATTGGCAAATTCTGTGTCATTTGCTATAGTCCCACCTACGATTAGTAATTTAGTCATGATGGGACTTTCCATAAGATGAGTAACACAGTTGGTGATTAACTGAGAAAAGGAAGAGCAAGCAATCATTGAAAACCTCTACTAAATTTTTTGATGAGTTTGTATAAAGAGTGATTTATTATTATTTATTTACTATAGGTGAGAATTTGACCTTTTACCATGATACTAACAGCAACTACTTGAGTAGTTTTTATTTATTTTTGGCAGTGGCCCATGGGTTAACACTTCATGTTGATGTAATTAGACTTTTTAAAGCAGTAGGTTTTTCTCTTGCAGATACCAAGTCAACTGAATTCATGACTGAGTTAAAATTAATCATCTTCAAGCAGAAGTGATTTTTTTCTAGAAGACACTGTTGTTTCAAATCTTAAAATATGTCTGTAGTTTATCATTTACACTGCCTAGTTGTCAATAAAACATTACTAGGTAGACCCAGAGAAGAGATCATAGAACTGAAAACAGAGTAAAACCAGTGTGTATGTGTGTGTGTGTGGGGGGGGAACTGCTCATCAGACCTCCTAACAATGGAGTTATCATCTAGAGAATTACAATAATGGATATAAAAATTGATATTAATAAATTCTGGAAATCAAATAAGCTCAGCGTAAAAATGAAAAATAGAAAATATTTACTAACCCCCAGACTTTTGAGGCCTTGAAAGAGTTGCTTGATGTAATGCTCCCAGAAGCCATTCACTGCACACTGCTCCTCAGAGTTAGAATTGAAACTTTGCACTCTGTCCTAGTGAAGTGGTGCCTTGGATTCACAAAGAGGCTGCACAAGAAAAGATGTCAAAGGGTTGAACTGACACCACCTTCCTGGGAAACAGCATAGCTGATCTGAGATCCTCCCAGCCAGCCATAATATCTTTCCTCTCTGTGACTGGGCTAGCCTGGTTATAGGTTGGGCTGCTATGGTACTATTAAGAAATGGAATTGCCTGGTGCTGGTGACTTATGCCTGTAATCCTAGCTACTCAGGAGGCTGAGATTTGAGGATTGAGGTTCAAAGCCAGCCGGGGAAGGAAAATCCATAAGACTTTTATCTCCAACTAACACCAGAAAATTGGAAGTGGTACTGGGGCTCAAGTGGTAGAACGCTAGCTTGAACTGAAGAGCTGAGGGTCAGTGCCCAGGCTGAGTTCAAGCCCCACAACTGACAAAAAAAAGGAAAGAAAAAGAAAGAAAGAAAGAAAGAAAGAAAGAAAGAAAGAAAGGAAAGAAAGAAAGAAAGAAAGAAAGAAAGAAAAAAAAAGGAAAGAAAGAAAGAAAAAAAAAGGAAAGAAGGAAGGAAGATGAAGGAAGGAAGGAAAAGAGAAAGAAGTGGAATCGTGATTGGTACCCTAGCTTATCTAGGCACTCGATAATTATGATATGCCATGCAGGTGTCATCCCTGGGGCTACCTGGCCTCACAGAGGCTGCAATGCTGTCATTCCAGTATCTAGTTTTGGAACTTGAAGAAGATTCATAGAATCTCTACCACCTCATTATTATAGATTACAGCCTTTATACTTCTGCTAATTACACACTAAAATCCTTTGCAAGTGAAAGTTTTTTCCCAATGAGAGTTACTCAGTGATGTTTGGAAGAGGTGATTGTTGTACCAGATGCATAGAAATTAACACAGAGATAGAAGAAACACACCCACCTACCCCCACGGAGGGAGAGACAGAGACAGAGAGAGAGAGAAGTATGCCATAACTAAAGAAACACAATAACTCTTCAAAGAAATGGTATTATCCAAGTTTTACAAGAGGAAATTTGAAATGATGATCTTAAGGAAACACATTTAGATATGCATGAATGTAAAACTTGAGAGGTTGAATTAGAAAGTTTGCAAGTTTATGACCATCTGTGGCTATATAGTGAGTGCCAGGACAGGATACATAGTGAGACCCTGCCTCAAAAAAAAACACTATAGGGGCTGGGAAGATGGTTCAGTGGTAGAACGCTTGCCTTGCATGCCTGAGGCCCTGGGTTTGATTCCTCAGCACCATATAAGCAAAAAGAAAAAAAAAAGCCGGAAGTGGCGCTGTGGCTCAAGTGGTAGAGTGCTAGCCTTGAGCTGAAGAGCTGTGGAACAGCACTCAGGCCCAGAGTTCAGGCCCCACAACCGGACCAAAAAAAAAAAAACACTATAAGGAAAAAATAAAAATCAGGAAAATCAATCATGATCTGAATTTTAAAAAGAACAAAACACATCTTGGAGCTGAAAAATTTAATCAATGCAATGTAAATATTGAACTTTGATGAACTAAGCAATAAACAGAAACAACCTTTTTAAAAGGTTATCTCTTGAACCAGGTGCCTGTGGCTCACGCCTATAATACTAGCTACTCACGAGGCTGAGATCTGAGGATCATGGTTCAAAGCCATCTTGGGCAGGAAAGTCCGTGAGACTCTTATCTCCAATTAACCCAGAAAACTGGAAGTGGTGCTGTGGCTCAAGTGGTAGAGCGCTAGCTTTGAGCTGAAGAGCTGAGGGACAGCACCTAGGCCCAGAGTTCAAGCCCCACAATCGACAAAACAAACAAACAAACAAAAAGGTATCTCTTGAAATGACCCAAGCAGAGGAAAATACAATTTAAAAAGACTTCCTACAGAACTCATGGGACACCAATGAGTAAACAAATTTAGCATAATAAGTATTCCAAAGGATGGAAAACTATGAATCAGCAAGTGTATTTAAGGAAATAATTTCTAAAATCTTTCTAGTCTTGGAAGAGATATGAACATACAGATGTAAGAAGACCAAAAATCCCAAGTAAATTCAACCTAAATATGTCATCAATGAGGAATATTATAGTTAACCTACCAAAAGAAAAAAATCTAAAAGTTCAAAGTCACATATAGAAGAATTTAAGAATTTACATTAATCTGTCAATGTATTTTTTAGTAGAAATGTTCATGACCAGGTAGACCATACATACTCACAAATTATGTGTTTGTATTATATATAATATATGAGAAAAATTGCCAGCTAATTACTATAGCTAGCAAAGCTGTCTTTCAGAGTTGATGTACAAATAAAGATATTCCCAAACCAGCAAAACCTGAGGAAATTCATCCCCACTAGACGATCTTTATAAGAAATAGTTAAGGGAGCTCTGCATCTGGAAACAGACAGATAATAATTGCCATCATGGGAATATGGAAAAGTATGAAACTCACTGGTAGAACATATATCCAAATGAGAAAAAGAACCAAGCCATATCAGCACAGAAAACCGCAAGCTCACAGAACAAACAATTTGAAGAAAGAAGAACTGATCAGAAGATAAGATGACCATGTATGAGTTAAGTTCATACGTGTGATTAATAACCTTAAATGTAAACAGATTATGTTTAATGATTGGAAAGACATCTAGCTGAATGAATTTAAAAAAAAAAAAAAACCTCAACATTGTGCTATACAGAAGAAACTCACTTCACCTATAAAGGTGAGAAAAAGATATTCCGAATAAATAGAATGAGTAGGAGTAGCTGTACTTACATGCTTAGATTCTTTCCTGGTCTGATCTGTTCAGTATCCCAAAGGCTAATACTCAGACGGTTGTTTCATTCCCAAGATTTGAGAAATTGTCTCCTATTATCTTATTGAATATGTTTTTGTATTCCTTTAGTTTTTACCTCTTTTTCTTCATCTGTGGCTCTGATTCATAGTTTTGTCTTTTAAGTAGAGTTCATAGTGTTGGAATATTCCTGTTATACTTTTTCCCCCAATTTCATTATCAGATTGTTCCAATATATTGAGTTTGATTTTGAGCTCTGAGAGTCTATCTTTGATTTAATTACTCTATCGTAGATTTCACTGGTTTTTTATTTGGTTTATTGAGCTTCCCATTTCCAGAATTTAAGTTAGATTATTTTTCAGGATTTCTGTATCTTCATTAAATTCCTTTTTTGTATCCTGTATTGTTTTTTTCTTACTTCATTCAGCTGTTTATTTGTATTCTCATTCATTTCTTTCAGCTATTTGTATCCTCTTTGAATTTATTAATTCATTATATATGTCCTTTTTCACTTCTTTGATTATTTTAAAGCTCATATTTTGAGATCTTTGGGCTTTCTTTCTCTTCACTGTCCTAGTGTCTGTTACTGTGGGAATATGACCTTTTCAAGATGTTATTTTACCTTCTTTTTTTCATATTTCCTTTGTCCCAATGTTGAGATATATCTATCTGAGGCTAATTGGTTGGAAGTTACAATCACCTGTAGTCTTGCTGTTGAAATGTTTCCAACAGTTAGGCAGGACTTTGTAGTATGAAAAAATGCAATATACTTTCTCTTCTTTGAACTGGGAAATATCTCTGTATTCAAACATTTCCCTATATGCTGAGGGCACCCAGGCTGGTCCTCAGAATTAGCTGGCATCTCATATTTTCTTGTGGTGTATAAATTGGTTTCATCTGTGATTTGTGAGCAGGCTTGTTTTAGTCAGTTGTACACATATGTGTTGCTTCTACTTTAGAGGCTTCCAATTTTTGGTTTACTGGAAACGACTTGATCACAGTGTTTTTGAGTCTATGGACCATGCAAGTGCTCGACAGGGCTCTCCATATATATCCCCTGCAACCTGAAAAATGTACCTACTTATGTGCTTAGCATTAGGGAAACAATGGTACACTGTGTTCTAAACCAATGACAAAGTAGCACTAAGGGAAAAAAATCTCTACATATGAGTCTCAGTGCTTTCTGACTCCATGTATTAAGTCTTCACACTGAGGTTACGAAGGGTAAGATGGGGATGTTTAAGCCATTCACTGCCTGAGCTCCTGGTGCTCTTTGAACTGCTCAGTTACCTATAGTAGGCAGGTAGGGTCACCGACCACCCAGCCCCTCACTACTTCCTAAGTTCCCACTCCATGCTCAAAGCTTGACCAACTCAGAACTTCCCTCACTCTGGAGAGTCTTCCACCTGGACACTAGGAGGGTGTGACTCAGAGCTCCCGGGGTTGTACATTTTATTTTGACTTAAGTCCCCAGGCACAGTCTAGTCCTAGAGATTTCTTGGCTGCAGGCTTGCTTACTAGTAGCTAATGCAGGTGCTGGGAATCTTTCTGTTTCCAAGTGCTATTTGGATATTTATAACATCATTTTCTTTTAGAAAAAATAATGATCAAATACAGGCAAACAGGCCGTGGGTGGCCAAAAAGTAGCATACATGCCTGTTCACCATGTACCAAATGTGACCTGAAGGAGTAGGGAACATTTTTACTCCCCATCCTTGAGTGATCTGATACACTGCCTAACTGTAGGCTACTTTAAAGCAGGTAAAACAACTTGATTGCTCCTCTAATAGTTCACCTAATATGAGCTCTCTCCCAGCAGGGGGTGGGAGATTTCTTTCTGGAACTCCTACTCTCAGCTCTCATTTTATCTCCAAGTAAAAATATCTTTGCCACTGAGTGCTTCCTCTGTTGGGATTCTTTCACCTGAAGCTGGTGGGTAATTGACTCAGAGGTCTTTGATTTGTAATTGTTCCTTGAGTTTCAAGTCCCTTTCCCCCTGTTAATATTCTGCCTGTATAGTCTAGTACTTTTTCCGCTTCCCTTATTTTAAAGCTCTTTATAGTTTCTCCAAACAATTAAGACAATATTGAATATTTTTAAAGTATAATTATTCAATGTTATAAGTGAGGTGACAAATTGTATACAGTGTTGTTGCAAATGTCAGTCTGTTTGTTATTTGGCTGTTAGTTCTATTCTGCTTATACTATGGATTGAACTCAAGGCTACATGTGTGCAAGGAAGGTATTCTACTACTTAAGCCACAAAGATATTGGTTTTATCCCTTTATTGTTGTTATGTTTACCTTTGTTCTTTATTGGTTTTCTTCCTGAAAACCACAAAGCATGAAAGCATATGACTATAGAATGGGGACTCAGCTCATTGATGTCTTGTGTCGACAGAAGTATAGTGAAAGAACAATGTATAAACCCCTAGGCTAATAAATGTCACTTCTAAGTAAACCAGGAGCTCTAAAACTTATATGCTTGTTCCTGCACTAGAAAAGAAATAAAATTTATTTGCAGTGTTCTTACTTGGCACCCAGCTTCCTAGCTTACAAGTCCTTAAACATAACAATATTCAGTCCAACTGACCACATCAACTATGAGTTGTTCTTTGGGTCTGAGTGGGGAAGAGAAAAAGGTGACAATTTAGAAAACCTGGTGGGTACATGATTAGGACAGACATCTCTTTCCTTCTGAAGCCATAGGAACATTCTTCATCTTTACCTGGAGGGCACAGCTACTGCTTCTTTTTGTAGCTGCTGGTCTGTCCTAGTTACTTGCCTTCCTCTCCTTCCTCCTCCTCTCCCACTTCTTCCTCCTCCTCTTCTTCTTTTTCTTCTCCTTTTTACCTTAGGAAGCTCTCCTGCTACTAATTTTCCAAGAAGACAGTTATACCAGGAACTTTACATCTTATCTGATGCTTTCCTGGAGGTCTTCCTTCTGCCCTTCCCTGACATTTTATTTCAATTGAGAGACCATTGTACTATCAGTGTCAGGGAGGTGCATCTGAGTCTTAGGCCAGACTTTTACTCAGGTCATTGTGTGTGAAACATTGGACTGCTGAGGTATGCCTGGCTGCCATCCACACAATACCCAAAAGAAGATCATTCAGAATAAGTTGTAGAATGCTTATTAGAAGAGTTCCAGTAACCACGAAAGTGCTTGAAAAAGTTTAATACACCGGTTAAAGGAAACAAGAAAATGTCATGAGAGTCTCAGCTCAATTGTGGGTAAGACTCTGTTTGTATTAATCTGTTGTTGGAAGGCTAAGGAGAAAATAAATACATTTCTATCTTATGGCTATATAAAATCTGTATTTATCAGTCTACAGAAGAAGGCAAATGACGTTTGTTCTGGAAGAGTTGACTACAGTCTATCTAGAAATATACTCTTGTGACCCTAATTCATTCAGGTTTCTATATACAAAGAATAGCAGTAGGGCCTGGGAAGGTGGCTCAGTGGTAGAGTGCTTGCCTTGCATGCATGAGGCCCTGGGTTCGATTCCTCAGCACCACATAAGCAAAAAGAAAAAAGCCAGAAGTGGCGCTGTGGCTGAAGTGGTAGAGTGCTAGCCTTGAGCTGAAGAGCTGAGGGACAGCGCCCAGGCCAAGAGTTCAGGCCTTATGACCGGACCCCCCCTCCAAAAAAAAAAAAAGAATAGCGATAAATGGGGCACAATTGTCAGTCTTAAAATAAATTTATTTTGGATTTTCTGGTAACCCATACACTTTTTTGGAAACCATCTTCTATGAACACAGTCATATTTATGTTATGTGACCTTGTTTGCTCTAGTGGTCATTCTTAGCTTTCTAGGATAAATGAAGTCATTCTATAGTCCTTTAGAAATGACATTTTAAAAAATGGTCAGTTTTCACTGGCTGCTTAAATAAAGCATGGACTGAGAAGACATAATTTACTAAAGAGGTAGAGACTCTGCAGAGAGAAAAGAATTAGATACACAGATATAAATAAAACAAAGGACTATATAGCTCTGGAGGAAAAGGAGCTAGATTCCTTATTCCAAAGGACATTTCCTGAGTTTCTTTGGAACTCAGATTTAGAGATTCTGATGACAAATGTGTTACCATAGTCAGAGTGATGGTTAAAGGCCTGGGTTGAGTTTATATTTGTTGACTTGGGGACTTCTGGATCAGCTATGCATACCGATTTCTTATAGGGTCCAGGATAATAATTGATAAGAGATTATGATTTTAATTATGTAAGATCAGCTGGCTTCTTTCAGTCTTTTTTTCATAATTCCTTTTATTTTTTACAAAACAGCTAAAAACTATTTCCTACTTAAATAAACCTTTCCTCAGCATTTAGCTGTCTAACTGATGGGAGGCCTTCTGACACCTTCAGTCATATTAGCAGTCAAAGGATGTGGTTTTTGCCATTTATAAATGCATAGATTACATCAGAAGTAAAAAGTTATTCTGAGTAAAAAGGGTGAAAGCTAGACAGATGTAGCATTAGGATTTCCATACTAAAGAAAGCACTGGACTAGAGAGTAGCATTAAGATGCTGGAGTTGACTACAATAAATTCACAATAGAAATTTAACAATATGGTATCTATGTACTTGGTGGTGAGTGTTACACATATTTAACTCGTATAACCAGCTTCTGCTCTGTACTTTCTACCCCAGTGTCTCTCTGTGGCTGTCTGTCCCAGTCTTGCTTGTAGCTGTTACTTTTGGTACTTCAACCTTGCACTGTATTTCTCTCTTAATTTCATTGAGGATAAGTTTTTGTAGCAGTTTGTCTTTTTTAAAAATATGAATGATTTGGGGGAGCAGATGAAAATAGATTATTCAGTTTTGAGCAGCTGACATAAACCTATCAGAAACTTTATTCTGAATTTTATCACATTGGCAAAATACAAATGAACACAGTAATTAATGATGGTTGGACCCTTGTCCTTGTTCCAGACTTTAATGAAAATATTTCTACGGTTATTTCATTATGTCTAGTTACCTAAGAACTTTTCATTTTTGGAGACAGGATCTTCATATGTAGTTCAAGCTAGCTTTGAACTCAAAATTCTCTTGCCTAAGCCTTGAAACTTCTGAGATTAGACTTTATACTACCCTTCTCAGCTTTTTACCAAGAACTTTAAAAAATCTATGCATTTATGAATGGCAAGTATGGATCATTGAAGAGTCTACTCTCCTAAAATTATTACTTTAGGATTATTAAAAAGCCTTCTCTCCTAAAAGCTCATAATGTTATGCTTTTACACTGTTGCTGGAACTTTCCTTCTTGAGATGTATTTTACTTATTAACATGGACTGATTTATGTACATAGAGGTTTTGTGTTATAAGAAAAGTTCATAAAACTAATCTTGCCTAAAATATATGATTTTCCCCTCTTTCCTTCCACTCCTTCCTTTCTTTTTCTGTTTTTTCATTTTCTGTTGATGTCTCTTCCTCTTTCTCTTTGTTTTGGGGGGGTCCGGTCATGGGGCCCGAACTCTGGGCCTAGGTGCTGTCCCTCAGCTCTTCAGTTCAAGGCTAGTGCTCTACCACTTGAGCCGTAGTGCTACTTCCGGCTTTTTTCTTTTTTTTGCTTATGTGGTGCTGAGGAATTGAACCCAGGGCCTCAGGCATGCAAGGCAAGCGCTCTACCACTGAGCCACCTTCCCAGCCCCTCTCTTCCTCTCTTTCTTCATGAACAAATGAACAAAGGAAACAATTTTTTTGATTTTACAATTCACTCATTTAAATATTAATCATTGCAGAACTCTATCTTTCTATGAGCTAGTTTTCATAGTTCCTGTCTCACTTATTACTAGTCTTATATAACTTGTTTATTTCACTCAAGTTTTAACATTTTAATGCCGATAAACATGATCATAAATGAATCTCAAGATTTAAAAATTTGGGCCAACCACTGGTGACTTATGCCTGTAATCCTAGCTAGTCAAGAGACTGAGATCTGAGGATCATAGTTCAAAGCTAGCCCAAAGGAAAGTCGCTGAGACTATTATCTCCAATTAAATACCCCAAAACTGGAAGTGAAGCTATGAATCAAAGTGGGAGAGCACTAGATTTGAACACAAGAGCTCAGGGATAGTGCCCAGGCCCTGAGTTCAAGCCCCATGACCAACAAAAAATGTTCTTGGTTGTATTTGTAATCACACTCACTTTAATAATATTTTTATATCTGATTTTATAATCAGTCTAAAATTTATTTTAAACAATTTAAAGCTGTGTGATTTTCTGTTTTTTTCCTTCCATCTTATTTTATTAATAATTCTCCATCAATGTCCTCTAACTCAAAACATCAGGAAATAAAGTTGTTGCATCAAGAAATGAATACCCTCCATGGGAAATTGTATAGGGTCCCTCAAAAGGAGTTGAAGAGTTTGGCTTTTCACTGTGTGAAATTAAGGAAATGAGCTTGGCTTAAGATTGGATGCGGTCAGAAGGTAAGAGTAATCTGTAATTGGGTATATATTTAAAATTAATCTATCTACTTACCTTAAAAGTTTTAATTTTCATGTAACACTTGTACTTATTTATGGGATATGACCATGGCTTAGTACTTATATATAATGAATAGTGATCAAATAAGGATAATTGGCGTTTCTATCTCAAGTATCATTTCTATATGGTAATAGCATTCAAATGTGAAACTTCTAGATATGAAATGTAGAAGTCTAGTTTTGAAATTTGTACACTAGGTGTGCTGCTGTGCTACAGAACATTAGACCTATTTTATTTTCCTTAGCTGTGTTTTTGTCCCATTATCCATCCTTGCATGGTTCTTCCTCTCCTGTTGCTTTCTAGTGCCTTCTATTCTGCTCTTTACTTCTGAATGATTGATTTGTTCACTTTTAGTTTCCACATATTAGAGTATGTGTTATTTGTCTTTCTGTACTTGGATTGTTTAACATAATTTCCTCCACTTTATACATACACATGAAATCATGTGTATGTATTTCATCTTTTTATGATTGACTATTATCCCATTATGTGTATACCACATTTTTTGTATATATATATTTTTCCATTTTTTATTGTAAAAATACTGTACAGAGGGGTTACATTTACATGAGTAAGGCAGTGAGTACATTTCCTATGGATCATTGTTACCTCCTCCTTTGTTTTCCCCTGCCATCCCTTCCTTCCCCAACTCCTCGCCAACCCCTCACCCCCGGACTTGTAAAGTTTGTTTTCAACATAGTGTCTTGTACATCTCATTGTTACAATGGGTCAATCTGTATCCTTATTTCATCATTTTGTTATTTCCTTTCCCTTCCTCAAATTAGAAAACTATATATACAAGATGTAGGGCACCAGAATCAAATACAGTGAAAATAGGGGTTATACCATGGGGGAAGAACATAAAAAAGAAACAAAA
This sequence comes from Dipodomys spectabilis, assembly GCF_019054845.1. NCBI lineage: Eukaryota > Metazoa > Chordata > Mammalia > Rodentia > Heteromyidae > Dipodomys > Dipodomys spectabilis. The sequence continues at coordinate 23,115,810 of NW_024870709.1, read as the reverse complement.
GAATTACATGGTACATTATAAATACATTAAAAACAACAGCAAAAAAGATAAAACCTCTTGTGTCTCTATCTTAGGGTTCATTTCACTTAGCATCATCTTATATGGTCATATATACATAGCTTTTGACCTTTTCTGCTTGTCCTAGACATACACTAGTTATTGCAAATAAGGGAAACTATGGGACCTATGTTTCTTTGGGCCTGGCTAACTGTATACTGCATTTTAACATTCATTAAGCTGGATCTGGGAAGGTGGTGCAGTGGTAGAGTGCTTGCCTTGCATGCATGAGGCCCTGGGTTTGATTCTTCAATACCATATAAGCAGAAAAAGCCAGAAGTGGTGCTGTGGCTCAAGTGGTAGAGCACTAGCCTTGAGCCCAGGCCCAGAGTTCAGGCCCCACTACCGACAAAAAAAATTCATTAAGTCATGGATGAACACCTTGGTCAGTTCCACACCTTAGCCATGATAACTAGAAATGCAATAAGTATAATCATGTATCTTTTCGCTATACCAATGACATACCAATGATTGCAGAACCATAGGGTAATTCTATTTTCAGTTTTTAAAGAAACCTTCACAATATTTCCCATAGTTGCTGTACTAATTTGCATTCACCACAACAGTTCTTAAGAGTTTCCTTTTCTTACAAATATTTGCTACTTTTATCTTTTTGATAGAGGATATTGTGAGGTAAGATGATATGGATTGTGGTTGTAATTCCTATTTACTGAATGATTAGCGATGAACATACTTTTCCATGCTTTGTATAGAGAATTATAGTGAGGATATACTCGTAATTGCAAGGTTTTTACTAGCCAGGAGATAACTGACGTTTTGTGAGTTACAGTGACCAACCTCATTTTGTTGAGTCTAAACAAAAGTATTAAGTTGCTGTGTCTTTATCACTTTATAATAGTCTCAGAGTGTCATTTTCTGCTGTTAGTGTTTTGTGAAATTACTCTGTCCAACAGAACAATGTGGCCTTACCAAAAGTTACAGACGAGCTCCTGGCTACCTAGTTTTAGCCTGAGGCAATTTCTTATATGTCCAGGTAAAACATAGAACCTTTTCCTGGGTTTAAAACTGTAGTAAGTTAAATCTTACCCAAATCGGGACTGAAAAAACTGAAAGGAATTGAAAACTTAAGTTGCTTATGGGAGTATAAATTGAGATAACCATTGTGTCCCAGAAATTTCACTTTTGGGAGTATAGCCAGTGGAAATGAGAACCTATGTCTAACTGACTTTATCTGTAATAAAAATTCTAGTACTTTAGTTGTAATAGCTTAAAATTGGAAACAATCCAAAAGTTTGTTAAAAGCAGAATGATTACATTGCAATGCTGACATAATGGCTATATAAACCCAATGGCATTTGTTAACTTCAAAAGGGAAAAACTCTACAGATACATGTAAACTTGAACATAATGTTCACAATTAGTGTAAACTCCCCCTTCAATTTCTGCTAGAACTACAATTGTATATTTTGTGGCAACTATTCACAATTCTTATCCTTTTGGCTGAAAATTTGAGATTCTTTCTAGATCACTTGATTTAAATGTTCAGTCTATTAACTTGAACTTTTTCCAAAGTATTTAAGAACCTATTTAATAGGTTCACTTTAAATTGAATATTTGTATTTCAACAATATTTGGTTGCTATTTAAGCATAATGAAATATTTAGGTTACTCCTCAATAAAATTGTCATAGTGGAAATGTTTCTGACCTAATTAGCTTTGTGTGAGCTTAAAAAGTATCACTCTAAAACAGGACCTATAATCCAGAATGGTGTAAAGTTTTAGATCTAAGTATCTTTCAATTGGCATTTCTCTTGTTAAACTTATGAAGTACTATTAAGCTAATTTTTTTACAGACTATTAAATTTAGGCAATAAAGAGCCAAAAACATAGTCTTGAAACTAGCATACAGGGCTATAGAACCCTCTGCTTCATCTCAGGTAGTACTAGCTGAATGAGATGCTTTGAGAAGTCAGGGTCTTGCATACTCATTATTTCCTCTTGAAAGTAATTACCCAAGTAGCTCCTAGTTGGCTCACAGTAGAGCTGACAGGAGAAGGCACGCACTGGACTACATTTAATTGCTTCTATGTATAAATCTGATTTCCTACCCTACTATTGGCTATAAAAATGCATCTCGGTACAGAGGCTAGCCATCTACTTCATATCCTTCAGATGAAGTCATCCTTTCTATACCAGGAGTTTTTGCCTTCAAATTTGGCTTCTTTACATTTGATTTGAAGAAGCCCCTACTACTTGTGTATAATACACATGTAAATGAGGAACCACTGCTTGTGGTTCACCATTTAAACTGCACTGCTTGAACTGACAAACTCTTCGCCTTTACTTGATTGTCTCGGAGACCATAGAGAAGGGCAGGTCTAATATCCTCTTGTATCCCACAGGAAGGTTTATTTCCAACCCACCATTGGTAAAAATTAATCTTTCTTCAACAGAAATCTCTTTACACAGTTATAATGCAAAACAGATTTATTTTCATCCATAACAGTGAGCACTAAGAAACGATGCAAGGAGAACGGTATTCAGTCAGAAGCTGAAATGAGAGGGATTGTAAATGTGGCAGGCCCGCGAACCCACAGACATGGGAAAACATGGTGTGCTGCTTTCAGAAGCTAAGTTGCTCGATCAGAGGTGGTAGTGGGCTCTTCATGCATATTTCCTTCCTCTTGCATCTCTAGTGACTTTGTCTCATAATCAATTTGGTATTCCAGAAAATCCTCATTCCTTTTTTGTTTAATCAGGATATCCCTTAGGATTCTTCCAAGCTAAAGTAAAACAAGGAAACACTTGCATTAAGAACCTTATTTGCAAATATAGCCTATAAATCAACGGCACTGGGAATATGTCCAAAATATAGACCCCCCCTAACCCATTAAAAGTAGTACTTTCACTTTCAAAAGGCAACAGGTGATTTATGTTCATATGGAAGTTGCAAGAGCACTAGTCAAAGACAATTCAAGGTCCCAAGACCTCCAGGTGAATCTAAGCATTCACTTTCAATGACTGTTGGTGTTTCCATCAAAAGGATGGATTAAGAAACAAGGTTCTCATGTGCTTTGCTGAATGGCAACTCCTGCATACAAGTGATAATAAAATTCATTTTACAAAGAGAAATAAGGTACTTTTGTAGTGGATTTCACTTCCCTTTGAGCTATATAGGGAAGTTCTGAATAGCCAACCATCGCTTATTCTTAGATTTAGATGTATGTGGTCAGACTAGGGCATAGCCTTTGTATCTGGTTCATCTCATGGTCCAACTAGTGCAAAGAACTTTTGCACAAGGTCATTTTGTTCATTGTGGTTTCCTGAGCAGGTACTGAGCTGGTTATCAAGTTACCACTCTGCAGCAGAATGTTCACCAATAACTAGAAAGAACCTAGACATAAAATCACTATTAATATCTACATTTGCTGTCACAGTTTAGGATTCTGGTTCTCAAAGTATGCCATCTAGCCAACAACATCATTTCTTTCCAATTCAGGCATTTCTAGTCAAGCAGACCAATAGGCAATTATTTTGTCTTCTTACAGAGTACATTATTACTTTCAATACATTGAGTTGAGTTGTGTTCTATGATGGTCTATAATCTTCTGTCCCAAACTCACACCTAGATATAAGTCCACATACTTCTAGATATAAATCCACATACTTCTTTAATTTCCTTGGATCTATTTCTCAAAATTGAATGGTAATCTAGAGCTTAAAACAGGCACTGTGTATAACAATCAGTTAGCTACTTACATGAGAATCTTTAGCCTCCGAAGCTTGTATTTTTAGACTTTGTATAAGCATGGTTGTAGTACTTTCCATATCCAGAAGAACTTTCATAATGTCTATTAGATTTCCCCAGTTTTTTACATCAGGGCTCTGTTGAAGAGGAACAAGAAGTCAGTTTTCTACCTCAGAGGCGTGGCACAACGTGATGATTGGGTTTGGGGTCTCCAGTGGTTTACAAAATTTGTATTATAATAGAATCAGTGGATCCCCTGAATATATATGTATATGTACATAAAGATATGTATATATATTCATATATAAATATATACATATTCACACATCTATGGTTATTCCATTGGCTTTGTAATTCTGTGGTCATTAGCAAACATCTTTAAAATTAAAGCCTAAGTTTTTAAAGTTTCATATCAGTTGGAATGTTGCTTATAGAGACAGCTAAATTAAACATGAGCCTATACCTGAATTAATGATCTGAAATAGGATGCTAACAGCTCTGGGATGAAGTCAGGAAAGCTGTGATTCTCAAACTACATCAAGCTTTAAGATCATCTGGTGAGCCCATTAAGCCAACTTATTGGACCCACAGCAGAGAAATCCACTTCTTTAGGCCTGGCCTGGGGTGGATACATTTGCATTTCTCATAATCTTCACATGGCACTGGTGCTGCAGACCCAAGACCACACTTAATATAGTTCATTGAGAAGAACCAACCAACACGTAGTGACAAAGTTTCACTCAAAAAGATGTTGACACCTGCTTGCCCTCAAGCTCATTCACAAAGGAGGCCTAGGTAGGAATGTGAGTAAAGTAACAAGTGAGGTGTCAAATAATTATTTCCTAAGCCCAGAAAAGAAACTTAGTGGAGTGTAGTCTGTTATAGCAAATTATAGTTATTTGTAATTATAGTTACCTTATGATCTTGAAGGCTGATTGTCCCCTTACGTCTTTTTATATAATCTAGGAACCGTTTTGCTTGGTACCTCTTCACTTCAGCCTGATCTTCAAAGAATGTGATCAAAGTTGGCTTTTCTATCTGTTCTCCCAAATGACAGACCTAGGATGGAGGTAAGAATGAAGAGAAACTAGGGAGGAAAGTGCAGGTTATTTCTAAGACAAAATCTTTCTCTATCTCAGTTGGTTTTTTTTCTTCAATAAGTGACTTGCTTGGTCATTCTTGAATGCTCTTTGTCCTTTGATTTACAGATGGTTCCTGTTGTCTCTTGAACCCAGTGTACCTCAAAGAGCAGCCACCTAATTTCTGATATACTAGTGCCAAGTTTTTTGGTATTGTAGCTTTTCTTAAATGGTCAAGTTTGTTATACAGAGTCTTTTTATCCATTAATTTCATAGATCCATGAAAGCAGAGTAGCAAATATCAACTGAAAGTTATAAAATCAACTTTATGAGGCCAAACACATGTACATTAATTTATAAAGTAGCATTTAGGTATAAAATATTTTATTCTGTATGCCACAACACTTTGATATCGACATAATTTTGGGAACCCATTGAAAAGAACTGTGATTGTCTTGAGTGTATTCTGTAGTTGGCAATTGCACTGAGTCATTGAGACAAAGAACAATATCGTAATCACTGAGTTGCTGTTTCGCCTTCTATCAAGCAACAAAATATATAACAGTAAACATTAGTAAGAAGGAAGTAAATGTATCATCACACAGATAACTAAACCATCTCCATAGTCAATCAAGAGCCCATACTTACCACAGACAAGTAAACATCACTGATATGCAAACTCAGAGATGCTGCATCATTGAAAACAGCAACCACATTAGCTGTCTTAAAACCGAACCTCGGACTCTTCTCTTCCATCTTGTTTTTAGGCAATTCAGCCATAGGATGTGCTACCCACAATGGAAGAGGGCTTCTTAAATACCAGATGTTCGATGGCCATCCCACTTATTCCAACAAGATACAATTCCTTCCAGCTGGGATTAATAGCTACTAATCTACCAATGAGAAAATAGTCTGGGTGAAAGATCCAGTCTGAACTGAGAAAAGGATGTTATCTTACCCAATATTCAATGTTTTTTTTCCCACTCACCTTCTCTCTCACCTATTTGAGAAAGCAGATATAATACTTGAATAGAAAATATTATCTGTCTGTAGCATCGTTAGCTTTCCCCTTTCTTCAGAAATGATGAAGGCCCCATATGGAATTCATTCTCTTTTTGTAAGGGAACCTACGAGTCCTGCTGTCTTCTATAACCCCTCAACAGATACAACACATCTAAAGGTAGGATACAATGGAATTATGAATTAATACAAGCTTATAAGCTGAGGCAATTAGGAAAGATTTCAATTATAAATTGGCATTTTTGGATTTTTTCTTCTGGCAATACTGGGGATTGAATTCAGGGACTTGAATTTGCTAGGCAGGCCTTCTACCACTGAACCACTCCTCCTGTGATAACGATCTTTTCCTTGTTAATTTTTTTATTTGTTATTTATTTATTAATGTATTATTATTACTATTATTTAGAGAAAGTTTATTAGGAAAGAAACATACTTCCAATAAATTGGAAGCAAGTTTTCTTTAAGGAGAAAATTACCTCAATTGGCATTTTAAATTGGCTTTGGAAGAAAGGTAGGTAGAAAGGGAAATGAAAATAGAAGACTATATGGAGAAGAGGCACTCATATGCTACAGACACGAATAAGGGAGCAGATTCTCTAAATTATATTAAGGTTACTGCACTTGAAAACCTTTCAACTTCTCCCTTACGTGATGTCCAAAGATCTGTATACATCTCCATATATATCTTTATTTTTCTCCTTAAAATGCAGAAAGGTCAGCATTCCTTATTTGGCCTTCCTGTGGCCCATGTTGGGATACTTGTAGGTAATATGTAATATGTTGATTAGCTTAAAGATACTTTTAATCCATGTAAGGCATAAGATCTGCACATATCTGGTAGCTTTTGGGTTTGATCTAAACCGGTTCTCATTGATCTCAAGTACGAGTGGCAGGTGTGGTGGTGCTGGTCTGTAATCCCATCTATTCAAGCCTGCTTGGCCATGTTAGTAGTTCAGTACAGTCTAAGGTGAGGGAGGAAGAGAAGAAAAAAGAGGGTGGAAGGGAGGGGTGGAGGAAAGAAAGAAAGAAAGAGAAAGAAAGAAGGAAAGAAGGAAGGAAAGGAAAGATGAGAGAGAAAAGGCAAGGAGAAAGAAAAAGAGAGAAAGAAGAGGAAGGAAGGAAATGAGAAAAGGAATAAGGAGGATCTAGCTTTAGTTTTCTACAGGTGTAGAAATTTGCCAGCACCATGTACCAAAGAGGCTGTCTTTCTTCCATTCTGGTTTTTTTTTTTTAGCTCCCTTATCAAAGATTAGGATAGGTCTGTGGATTCATTTCTGGGTCTTCAGTTCTATTCCATTGGTGCTTGGGTCTGTTCTTGTGCCAGTACCAAGCTGTTTTGGTTACTATGGCTTTGTGGTAGAGTTTGAAATTTGGTATTGATACTCTTCCAGTACTGTTCTTTCTGCTAAGGATTGTTTTTGCTATTCGGGATCTTTTATTGTACCATAGGAATTTTTGGGTTGCTTCTTCTATTTCGTTGTAGAATGAAGTTGGAATATTGATAGGTATTGTATTGAATGTGTAGATAGCCTTTGGCAGTATTACCATTGTTAAATGGGGAGGGGAGGAGTTGGGGAGGTGGGGAGGGAAGGGATGGTAGGGGAAAAACAAAGGAGGAGGTAACAATGCTCAATAGGAAATGTACTCATTACCTTACTCATATAACTGTAACCCCTCTGTATAGTATTTTTATAATAAAAAAGTATAAAAAAGGAATGAGGGAAGGAAAGAAGAAAGAAAAAGCCAAAGAGAAAAGGAAGGAAAATAAATACATGCACACATACATACATACAAACATAACTGGCATCTGCACATTCATATCTAGGAGGCAGCGAGGAGTGAGGTAGGCTTTGCTCTTGTTTCTCCTGATCACAAACTGCCTTTGCCACCAGCAGTTTTTGGTTTAGCTTCAGGAAGAAAGCTGTTTTAACACTGTTTTTTTACTACAGGCTCTTCCAACCACAGTTTCCATTGGAATCATCTGGAGCTTTTGTTAAACTAGAGAATCTGATTAGTGGGGCCTGACAAGCTGTATCTCTAATAATGATGTCTAATCCTGATATTACCAGTTATTTTCAGGATGGGTTCTTCCTTCCTGCCGGGTCTACTTGCTCTCTTCAAGAGCCCTGGGATCTGCTTCCTTTTAGGTTTCCAGTCTTCCCTTGGGTCACCTAGTGAAGCTTCCTTCCACAGACATGAATCTCCCAGAGTTTTCTGCTTGAGCTGGCCTAGTACCCTGGCCCTCCCAATCTCTGACTCTTAGGTATCTTGGGATAACAGATATGCACCAGTGTACCGAGCTAGAAGTTGAGGGGGAGTCTTAGCAACTTTTCTGCCAAGGATGTCCTTGGCCCTTGATCCTACTGTTCTCAGCCTCTCAAGTAGCTAGGATTACAGAAAGGAACCACAGAACCCGGCTGATAGTAGACAACATTTCAAGAATATTCCTAAAAGACTGTGTAAAATGAAAAATATACAGAAGGGCACAAATACCCTTGCTGAGGAGTAGAGAAGGAAATATTCCCCAGAGCTCACTGTACTGTCTTCCTGAGGAAGGCAGCAGTACTAGATGTCACCCTTTGAACATTTGCAGTCCGGATAGGAGTCAGTGATTTTCAGCAATTTCTAAATATCTGTTATCCTATCACATCCTCTAGAATGTATCTTCTGACTTTTATGATCTTAGTTTTAGCTAATCTCTTCATGATCTTTTTTTGAACTTCCTGTTTATCTGGGTAAAAAGAAGACCTGTACATCTTCTTTTATGTATTATATATAATATTATCTAGGACTAAAATTTTTCTATGCTATTTCTTTCAATGACCCACATCTCATCCAAAAGTACATGCTTTAATCTTCACGTGTTTATTGTGTGTGTGTGTGTGTGTGTGTGTGTGTGTGTGTGTGTGTGTGTGTGTACTAGGATTGAACTCAGTGCCTGGGTGCTGTCCCTTAGCTTTTTTCATTCAAAGCTAGGGCTCTACCACTTGGGCCACAGCTCCATTTCTGGCTTTTTGGTAGGTAATTGGAGATGAGAATCTCATGGATTTTCCTGCTAGGCTGGCTTTGAGCCATGCTCTTCAGATATCTGCCTCATGAGTAGCTAGGATTATGGGCCATGATTGTGCTCAATTTTAAAATTAATTTAAAATTTTAAGTTGTATTTGTCTGGATGATGCTGGGTAGAGTGATGTCTTAAAGGTATTTTGGTTACACAAGACAAAATTCCAAGGGAAGACTGCTATATACAAACATACTTTCATTGTATTTGATATTGGTATAACTTGTGAAGGTGAAGGACAAAAACAAATCGTTTAAATAGGGATACAGGTGGACCCATTGCAACAATGAGATGTACAAGACGTTTTATGTCAAAAAAGGAACTTTACATTTCTGGCGGGAGAGGGGGCGCGGGGGGGGGGGGAGTGGAAACAAAGGAGGAGGCAATAATGCTTGATAAGAAATGTACTCATTACCTTGCCCATGTAATTGTAACCCCTCTGTATAGTATTTTCACAATTATAAAACAAAAAACAAAACCTGAGAACTAGTAGCTAAGTGCCCTCTAGTGTGTACAGATGAGAATTACACAACTGTTGTATTTATTGTGTCAGGTCATGATTTATTGTGTGTCTTACAAAAAAATCAAACTTTGTGATGCACATAGTCAGCTGTTGTAGTATGATAATTTATTGCTAATTTATTCTCAATTATTGAACTAGTTAATATTAGCTTAAATTTATTTTTGACACATAAATTATGACTAGTTCCTGATACCAGTCTTGATCATTAGATCTCAGCTGCTCTTAAAAGTTTACTTTAGGCCAGGCGCCCATGGCTCACGCCTGTAATCCTAGCTACTCAGGAGGCTGAGATCTGAGGATCGCGGTTCAAAGCCAGCCTGGGCAGGAAAGAGCATGAGAACTCCTATTTCCAGTAAATCACTAGAAAACCGGAAGTGGCTTTGTAGCTCAAGTGGTAGAGTGCTCGCCTTGAGCTAAAGAGCTGAGGGACAGTGCTCAGGCCCAGAGTTTAAGCCCCATGACCAACAAAAAAAAAAAAAAAAGTTTACTTTAAATATTAGGAAGTCCACATTCCTACACATGTGTTTTTCCGGGAATGAATGGCTATTACCTCAGGGTACAATGACAGCTAAGTGGAAAATGCCACATCCGTTCTGTAAGAGGCAAGTTTTTAGTTATTAGATAGTGGCCTTACTGCTTGTAGTCATCTTCTGTAGGTGTAGCTCAATTTCTCTTGTACAAGGGTGAAATTTAGTTGCCATCATTTTCTTCTCTTGTTCATAAAAGGAAAGTTGACAGGGAGGGAAGCTGTTAATTCTCACTGTGCTGCATACAACTCTGCCCTGTGGTAATGTATTAGGCATCTGTGCTGTTTATCTCCACATAAGAAGGCAACCATGATCGTTGTTAGGTTAGAACTAAATGTCTATAGGCACAAAATCCCCAAGATAAGATTGAAGTTTTTGTTTCATATGATATAAATGTCCAGAAACAACAGTCTAGGGTAAATATTGCCATTCTATTGTCCTCTGCCATTTCTGTAGCAAGTGGCTGTTACTTCCTGTCTTTACATCTGTATCCCAGGCAGTAGAAAAAGGCCAAAGAAAAGCATATGCACTTGGGCCTGGGAGCTGTCCCTGAACTTCTGTGCTCAAAGTTCCACTACTTGAGCCAGAGCTCCGCTTCCAGATTTTTGGTGTTTCACTGGAGATAAGCCTGGGCTGGCTTTGAACCATGATCCTCAGATCTCAGCCCCCTGAGTAGCTAGGATTGCAGGTGTAAGCCACAGGCACCCAGCACATTTTAAAAAACTATGTTCCCTTTTGTTCTTTGGCTTTATTACAATCTCGGAAAATGTACAAATACTCTGTTCCCTCTTTGCTGTAATACATTAAGAACTCATATATATTACATATGAGTTTGACAAGCTATTAATAAAAGTGTTTAAGACTTCCTTTTTGGTACTGGTTGATACCAGGATATATTCTGGTGGATATTTTCTCTTTTACAGGTAAAACCTAGAAGTGCCACACAATAGTTTTGTCTATGAGACATTGGTCAAAATTTGGTTGAAGTTTAAAGGAGGAAAGGAATGTCATCTTTTGTGAAAGCTCCAGGCCTCCAAAATCTGAAACACTACAGTTAAAAGAAAAAAGGATTTTAGGTTAAAAACTCAGTCATGTCTAAGCCAGATTTTATTTGAGTATCTATGTCAATGTTTTTAAATGGTCACCTTATAGCTATGACTAAATATGTAGAGCTTATGATGCTAATTGTTGGTGGCTTCCTTGTACATTTAATGTATTCCCATTCCCCAAGTATATAAGCCTTCTAGGATACAAAGCTAAGGAAGACACTCTATAAAGCAAAATTAAAATAGTTGGTAATAATATCCCTTTACCAACTAATTATAGCAAAGGGAATTCAATGGTTTTATCAATACTGTCAAATTGTTATTCTAAAATATTGTATACGATGAAACTGTTTTGTCAATTGCTGTTTCAAACTCTTAACTATGAGTATTCTAAGTCTTTTGTCAATGTAGATTTGATAGTTCTCTGAAATATTTATGATCTGGCCCACAGAGGATGGTTCTTACTAGTACTTTCCATCAAATTGAGTTAGCTTTATAAACTTAAAGGATTCCAGGTAACCATTGCTTAAGATCTAGTTCTTATAAATCTGTTACTTAAATCTGATTAAAGAGGGTCTAATTGGTTGTGAATCCCACCTGACCTGATTGTCCCTCCCCCTCCCATGTGAGATCAGATTTATCCAGGCAAAGAGGGAAAATGTACCAGGACTTCTCAGACTAGTAACAAGGGAATATTCAAAGATCAACATCTCAGTCAGGAACTGGTGACTCATGCCTGTAATCCTAGCTAGTCAGGAGCTTGAGATCTCAAGATTACTGTTCAAAACCAGCCTAGGAGACTCTTATCTCTAATTAGCCAGCAAAAAGCCAGAAATGGAGCTGTAGATCAAACAGTAAAGCAGTAGTCTTGAGTGAAGAAATTGAGACAGTGCCAGCTAAAGCCCAGTATTCACACACACACATACACACACACTCACATACACAACCAGTTCAAATAAAACAAACTTGTTCAGGCAGAGGGGATGTCAGATTTCAAATAGTGTCAGACTTGTACCAAGTCTTCCAAGAGTAAAAAAGGCAAGCTATTATAAAGAAATGTCTCAAAAGCATGGTTGACTGAGTCTAAAGCCCATGCATGCCTACCTTTCAGCTAAACAGGAATTTGCACTCTAGGTTTTCTATATCACCTGCAAGTCTATAGCTACAAAAACTCAGAGGCCCTTCCCAATGTATGGGCATTCACAGATGCTTACAGCAGAGACTATCCAACTCATACCTCTGCGAATAGACCTCAAAACTGTAGCAGGCACGGAGGCAAAGATGTGAAAAGCGTATTTCTTTCTTCATGATGTATAAAAACCTGTCAATTAACATAGTTCAGATACTCTACCTCAAACTTTCACATCACTGTAAAGACAAATGGACTCTTTGGAGGCTGTAATCTTAGAAAATAGAAGGGTATTAAATATGCTCACTATCTCCCAAAGAGAAAGTGGTACTTTCCTTGGGTGGTATGGGTGGTCTGCATTTGAATTAAGAGATCAGATGAGTTCCAGCTAGTGTTCATAAATTAATCCATCAAGCCTCTCAACTTAAAAAGATGAGCCACCCGAGGATGGCTCTCATGGGAAAATACCTGGTCCTGGTTATCCTGGATACTCTTCTTTCTGATAACTTCCAATCTCTCCCTCTCCCTCCCTCTCTCTCTCTCCCTCTCTCCCTCCCTCTCTCTCTCTCTCTCTCTCTCTCTCTCTCTCTCTTTCTCTCTCCCTCCCTCCCTTGTATTGGACCATGCTTCTAACCAGTCTTACTTCTTTTTTATCTTCAAGCTATAACGTTACAAATGATACTACAATATGGCTTCCACCCCTATCATATAGTGACCATTGAGTGCCCATTAGCACTTAAATCAGAATGTTCTCTTCCATTATTCAATTATTCCATTATTCCATTCAATTATTCCATTATGCAATTAGATCCTATTGTATCCCTAAGGATCACTCCCTCTGCCAGAACAACAAATATATAAACAAGGACCTCTCTATGACTCTGTTCTGCTTAGAGTAGTTGCAAGAAGATTAGACAATCACCCCTTTAAAACCAGGATTTGGTTTTGTTGTTCTGTCTAGGGATGGTGAGAGGAGGCCCCACTGACAAGGTGGAGAGAGAAATACCAAGGGCCAGGTCTATATAGTATTGTACTAGAAAATCTAGGTTGTAGTTCAGTAAATATTAACATTCACACACACACACACACTTTAAATTCACCTCATCATGGATGCCTGGTATGCTGTTCCTGTCTGACGTGAGGAGCTTTGTGACACTCTTCACTACTAAGGATGATGTTGCAATTGTCTCTTATCAGGAAGAAACCACTTTGCCATTTGGTTGTGATGTAGTTTATGGTGATGATGAGTGATCATTGCTACATGAAGCACTATGTAGAAATGATAAGATCACTAGTCCAGGGGAGCAAAATGCTGATTTGAAATGAGACAATGTCCAAATTTAACTTTGGTTACTCATTTTTCTAAGTTTAAATGTAAGCCAAAAAGTTAATCTATAAGGCATGAACTGCTAGTAAATTTGAACATACGGTAGCTAGTTGGTTGTTTTCTAATTTAGGAGATAAAAATTAGTCTTTTATAGTTCTTTCAGTTTTTAGGTAACTTAAAAGGTCTTTATTTTGCTAATTTTTACTAAACATCTTCACTGAGTGCAGGAGTTTAAATGAGTAGACTTGTATTCTTTGGGACTTTAAGCAGGTAATTGCATTGTTTTGGCTTGTTAGAATTGGTCATTGTGTTTATCATTTTCCCCATTATATAAGTCTGTCCTTTATCTGGGTGTTGTAAAGCTTTTCTCTTTGTCATTGGTGCTCCTCAGTTTTGACTATAAAATTTCAAGGTGTTTTCTTTGCCTTTATCCTATTTAATATTTCCTACCACATTTTAGAATTCAGAGCCATTATTTTTTCAAATTTGATTTGTTCCAATTCTTCTCTCTTCTAAGTCTTGGTGTCCACAAAGGTACACAGAACTTTTGATATTGTTCCAGGGTCCTTTTTATTTTGAAACATTTTTGTTAGCTCTCATTAGTTATACCGGGGAGGACTTCATTGTTACTTTTCCATACATGTTTTTAATGTATTTCAGTTTCATGCCCTATGTCATACTCCCTTCACTTTTCCCTTATCATTTTAACAGGTTCCACTGTTTTATTTATTTATTTATTTATCAGTCATGGGGGCTGAACTCTGGGCCCCAGCACTGTCCCTCAGCTCTTCAGCTCAGGGCTAGCACCCTACCACTTGAGCACTACTTCCAGCTTTTTCTGCTTATCTGGTACTGAGGAATCAAACCCAGGGCCTCATGCATGTGAGGTAAACGCTCTACCACTGAGCCACCTTCCCAGCCCCACTGTTTTATTTTCATAGCTCTAACAATCTATTTTAACCTTATTCAGCCTTTTTCATCCTTCTTGTTAGTTCAACCTCCTTCCCGTTAATATCTGTTCCTGACTGAGACTGCTCCTTATTTAAATCTTTATTATTTTATCATCTTACTATTTATCATCTTTATTATTCAAGGTGGGTGATTTCTATTGATTACTCTTTGAGTTCAAGAAACTTCACTTCTAATCTGCAGCTTTATCTGTTTATTTTTTTAAAATTTTAGCCACTAAAGTTTTCTGTTTTATAATTTTCACAGTTTAGAACAGTTTGAGTTAATTTCAGGTATTGTGGAGTTGGCCCTACATACTTACCTTGGGCCAATGCTGTACACAACATTGACTAAAGATAATGGTGTTCTGTCACCCTTTGTGGATGAAAGAAAGATTAAAAATGAACACTGAGTCCTGGAATTCTAAAAACGTTGTAATTAAAAGTTAAAGCACAGTGTAATATATATATATATATATATATATATAGCATTACTCTCCCCTTTTGTTTCTTAATACAGTTAACTTCATTAATAAAAGTTGTTTCAGAATAGAAAAAGGAAGAATTAAAAATAACTAGAACTAGATTTTAGAATGGGTTCTTTAAAAGAATAAAAGGGGGATACGATCTCGTTACAAATGGACCTTTGTTTTCAGAGTTAAGTAAATAGATTAAAGTTTAAAAATAATTACTATGTTCCAGACATTGCACTAAATAACTAGTACTTTGAATATTTTTCTATTATTTCTATCTCACAGATAAGGAACAGAGGTTCTACAGGATAAATTAAGAAGAGAAGTTGCATGACACAGCGATACCACTTTTGGGCATTTACCCAAATGATCACAAACAAGACCATACTAAAGCTACCAGCACAACTATGTTTATTGCAGCATTATTTACCATAGCTAAGATATGGAACCAACCCAGATGCCCCTCAGTAGATGAATGGATCAAGAAAATGTGGTATATATACACAATGGAATTCTATGCCTCCATCAGAAAGAATGACATTGCCCTACTTGTTAGGAAATGGAAAGACTTGGAAAAAATTATATTAAGTGAAGTAAGCCAGTCCCAAAGAAACATCGGTCCCATGGTTTCCCTTATTTGCAATAACTAGTATATGTCTGAGGTCAAGCAGACATATACTATCAAGGTCAGATAAGTTGATGTTAGGGAAATGAACCCTAAGATAAGTATTCAAATGTTTTTGCTTTCATGTAACTGTTTCTAACATATTTATAAGATGATTTCTTTGTTGCTTTGCATGTCCTTCCCCCACGGTATAACCCCTGCTTTCACTGTATTTGATATTAGTATAATTTGTGGAGGGGAAGGGAAAAACAAATCATTTAACTAGGGATACAAATGGACCCATTGCAACAATGAGATGTACAAGTCGTTACGTCAAAACCGAACTTACAACTTTGGCAGTGGGAGAGGGGGAGGGGGAAGGGGGAAGTGAGAAGGGGGTGGTGGTGGGGAGATGGGAAGGGATGGGAAGGGAAAACAAAGGAGGAAGCAACAATGCTTGATAAGAAATGTATTCATTATCTTGCCCATGTAGTTGTAACCCCTCTGTACAGTATTTTCATAATAAAAAAAAAAGAAGATAAGTTGCTACAATAATAGTGGTAGGTATTTCTTGGAGCTACTAAGTTTTAAGTTTAATTTTAAACAAAAAGGAAACTAAGTGAGTTGGAAATGGTTCCTCATTCTTCTCACCAATCATTAGCAAGTGAACTTGTTATCTGTCTACATTGTACATTTATAAAAATGATGTCTAGAGGGATAGGTGCCTCAGTATTTAACTTGTAAAGGCCTTGAATGAATATTTGATAATGTAAAGATGATGCCTGGTAGGACTGATAAACTACATCTCATTGTAATAATCAAACAAATAGCTTTCCTTCATTGTATAGATTCTAGGCCAGAGAGTTCAAATTCCCAAAATTTGTCTTTTCTATTGGCTATCCCTGTGGCTATCCTGCCCATTAGGGTTCTGGGGATGATAAACAGAACTGGTCTGTGTCTCTAGCTCTTCAGTAAGGCAGTCCAACACTGCCATGGTTCCTAGAATTCTATTCCAATATCTACAGGATCTAGATATTACATGCAAAAGACTTCCTCTTCTTTGCCTCTGGTGCTCAGTCTGGTTAGGTGACTTCATGGTTCACAAAAGTCCTCTTCACAGGATTTGCTGACTCAGAAACCTACAGAGGACATCCTCAGGTTCATCTACAATATATAATATGTAGAAATCATAGGATAGGATGGGCAGGTTGTTTTAGAACAAGTGCTACTATATTTTGATCTTCCAAGAAGAAAGGATTAAGTTGTTAATAGAGTCACTGCTGTGACTATTTCCAGTTCTGGAGATTCTTTTTTGGTGGACCAAAGGAACAATTTTACATTATTTTATGTGTCCCCCCCCACCCCAGCTCTGTTTATCTACTGCCAGCCCCCCCCCATTATATTCTACTACCCAATTGGTTTTCAGAATTACCTGAAATGGTCTGTGCATGCCATTTTCTTCCTCAGTGTCATTTGATGGATTTCCACTTTTGGACATGCTCCAAAGCCTTTGGGAAGGCATCCAAAGACCAGCCCCATCTTGCTTTATCCTCTACCTGACACCTTTGGTTTGTACCATTGTTATCATTGTAGCTGAGGGTAAGAATCTGAGTTTTGATTGAACCTGAGTTTTGAGTAGGAAGAGAAGTACCATTTTGCTTTTAAAAATAGCTTTCTGTTTGTGAAATGTGATTCTGGCAGTCCTTATTATGTCATCAGTGAGTGTTTTCATTAAAAACAATCCTTATGACAATATATTTTTTTAACAATACACATGCATGATAATACTTCTAGATGCAAAATTGTACTTTTAAGTTAACTAATTTAATCATTATAGCTAAAATTATAGCTATTTCTAACTTCATCTGATGATGAAAGCAAGGCCCATGGAGGTTCACTATTTAATTGCTTGACTACACAAATGGCAACCTTGTTTTGCTGGCTCTAAAAGCCATCTTATTAGCTATGTTCTCACATAAAAATGTACAGTTAGTGCCAGGCATAATGGCTTATGCCTGCAGTCTGAGCTATTCTGGAATCTGAAATTAGGAGGATCAGTATCAAATTACCATGACCCACATATCACCCAATGAAACAGGTACACCTGTAATCCCAACTACGTGAGAGGCATAATAGGAAGATAATAGGAAGATTAGGGTGTGAGACCAGCCCTGGAAAACATGGGAGACCCTATGCATACAATAAAGCAATAAAGTTCTGGCTATGGATGTGGCTCAAGTGGTAGAGCAAACTAGAGGCCCTGAGTTCAAACCCCAGGATCACAAGCATGCGTAAGCATAGCCACATTATGTGTTTATGTATATATATATATATATATATATATATATATATATGTATGTATGTATGTATCTATCTATCTATCTATCTACCTATCTAAACAAGATCTCAAGGAGATTGTTATACTCCAGTTTGAAAACTAGCATGTGAGGGCTCTCTAGTATGCACAGATGCGTGTTACATAATTGTTGTGATTACTGTATCTTGTTTCATTTAAGGTGTGTCTTCTAAAAGAGCCAAACTCCATGACGCACATATTCAGCTATTGTAGTAGGATAAATTATTGCCATGTCAATGACTGAGCTAGTTAAATTTATTTCGTCATAAAAGTTATATAAATACTGCCAGATAGCTCTTTCATTAGATTTTAGCTGCTTTTAAAAGTTTACTTTAAATATTGCAAGTCCACATTGCAACACATCTGCATGTCAGGAATAGAGGGCCGTAGCCTCATTGCACAAGTACTAAATGATTACTGCTAAAAGGGAAACACTACATCCACTCTGTAAAAAGCAGATATTACTTATCATGATACCATTAATCATCTTCAGTAAGTCTGCCTCTGTTTGCCCTGAGTAAGGGTATGATTTTAGACTTTGGGCCATTATTTTCTACCTTTGTTCTACTTTAAGAAAAGTTGGAAGAGAACTAATTCTTTACTGTGATAATCCTCCCCTGTGTTACTGGGTTAGGTTATTTGTTTATCCCTAAATAGGAAACCAATCATCATACTTTCTAGGATAAAGCTAAAGGTGTATAATCATACGATCCTCAAATATCTAAAACAACCTTGTAAGTTTGTTATTTCTAATATAAATATCCAGAAATCAAAGACCAGGGCAAATAATGTCACTCCATGTCCTCATTCAACACATAGATGCCATTTCTGATATTAAAGTGGTTGTTCTACTTCCTATCCTTATATTTGTATCTCAGGCAGTGGAGACAAGGCTGTAGGAAAATCCATTTACCTTAAAGGAAAATCCATTTCCTTTAAGGTAAAACCCAGAAAGGCAAGTATTTGGTTGGGGGTTTAATGATAAAATAGGATTGCAGGCTTTAAAGAGGGAGGTATATGTCTGCTACTAAAACATGAAGTACCATGAAGTATTGCTTTACAAGATGAAAGAAAGAAGATTTTTTTGGGGATGGGGGCAGCTGCCAGGCTTGAATTCAGAGCCTGGGTGCTGTTCATAAGCATTTTCACTCAAGGTTAGCTCTCTACCACTTTAAGCCACAGCACTACTTCCAGTTTTCTGGTGACTAATTGGAGATAAAAGTCTCACGGACTTTCCTGTCAGAGCTGGCTTCAGACCACTGTCCTTGGATCTCAGCCTGCTGAGTAGCTACGATTAGAGGCGTGAGACACAGGCACCTGGAAAGTAAGAAGATTTTAGATGGGAAACTAGCTTTTTCCATCAAAACTGTTCATATGCTTGGGCATTTGGTATGATTTTCTAAGTGCTAATTATTCTCAGGAATTAGACCAGAAAAGAAGTGTCAAGAATTTCAAGAATTCCAATTATTGAACTGAGAGACTTCTTACAAAGATGCTGGTGTTTCTGTTGGAAACCTTACTTTCTGTGCTTTATGGTTTTTCATGGAGGGCCTTTAGTAATTATGCACCTAGACAATCAATTCAAAATTAAATGCCTATAGCCCGTGGTTGGAGTGAATTCAGTACACACAAATTTTGATTAGTTGTCATAGCTCAGTTAAATATCACCAGCCTCACAATAACAGAGTTCAATATCAGTTAATTTGTACAGTTGTAGATAATTGTGTAAAGTACACAGCTTATGTCAGCTCTATAGTTCATATTCTACTAAATATGTAACAGGTGTACATAATGTTCAGTGTCCAATTGTGTCTCAGGGCCCAACTACTCAGGCTCCCAATGATAGACCCATGTGACGCCTTAAAAAATGAATGAAAGAGGGATTGGTCTACAAGATGAAAGTGAAAAAAATCAGAAAGTAGAAATAAAACTGGAGTTAGCATAATTGAAACTATATAAAAAGACATGGTGATGTTCTAACATTTGGAGACAGTTTAGCCAGAGGATTTTATTAAAGATTCTCTAGAGAAACAGAACCAGTAGTATGTATATTCATATAGTATGTATCTTATACATGATATATAATACATAATATATGTGATATATAATATGATATATAATGATACATCACTTACTATATATGTGATAATATGATACTTAATATGACATATTATGATATAGATGATATCCATTAAATGCATTTTACATATCATGTATAATATGTATTTACATACATATATAATATGGAGACAGGTTGGAAAAGGGAGATTAAATAGCAGAGAAAGAGATGTTTATTTTAAGGATTTTGGTGATGGGTAAGGTCTATAGCAGATTTGAAACCAGTAGAGGAGCCTGCAGTGTAGTTTATAGTTTGAAAGCTTTCTCTGACAGAATCGGTAGAATTCTTTGTTGTTCAGGGGATGTCAGTTTGTTACTGTATTTAGGTCTGCAACTGATTGGCTGATGTCCGCCCACATTTTATAGGGCCGAAAGTAAACCAAGTTAAATATTAAAATCAATTAAAAAACGACTCTCACAGAAAATACTGAATAATATTTGACCAAGTATCTAGGCAATATGGCCCAACCACCAACAGATCTTACTAAAGGCAAATTTATGGCACACATGCAGAACCTGTTGGTGATGTATGCAAATGACACAGAGAAACGTAGATTGCTTTTAAGAAAGCAACAACAAAAGGAATAAGAGAAAAAAAATCACCATAAAGGAGCTCTTAGGATAATCCACAATACTGAAAGCACAAAGGACAAAATGTTGGAAGCTGATCCAATCTTAGAAAGGAATGTGACAATTCACCAAAACATTGGAAAAATGCCTGCTCTTTGTTATAGTTTATACAAAACAAACCAGGAGCACAAGCACTGTCCAAACTCTCCTTGAAAAGTTCAAAGAAATAAAACATTTTACTCCTCAATGTGAGCTGTTTAAAATTACTAACTTTTTTTTTACAATATACCATGTATAATTTACTCGAGTTTTAATGTTTTGCCAAAAGATGGAAAGACCACATATCAAAATATTTTCCATTGATGATTAAGAATAATATATCTGGATGCCTGAAGAATCGTACAAATGAGGACTAGAATGATTTATTTGAAGATATAACCTGTGGCTCTAGGGGGATAGGGGGAGTCTGGTAGCTCAGTTATGTATTCTGATGTTCTCAATAAGATGTAGGTATTCAATAACACTGTTGACCATGTATGGTTGGATAACAGCCCTGGATGGCAGTGTGGTAACATAATAGCACTGTAGACAAAATTTAGACTTGGTTGGCCTACTCTGTACTTGTCTAAGCTTCAATTTCCTAACAGATCATGTGAGGATATCCACAGTGCTTTTCTCTGTTTATGAGGTAGCTGGGAACACAGCACACAAACAGTGCTAAATAAACAATGATTTGAATTGTTTGACCAAAGGTGAATAGTACTTTGTTGGGCAACCAAAGTTTCACCATCCTTCTGCTGTAGTTGGGAATAAGGCTGCCTGCGTGCTGGTTAGGATATGAGTATGGCAAGTATCTGGAGCAAGAAACCCAGGCCTATAGAAGGTATACATGTTAGGATCTAACATCTCTCATTTGTCCTAAGCATCTTTGCCATTCTCCCCAGTGGAATATTTACGGAAAGAAGGAAAGAAACCAAACTGCTGGTCTGATCGTGGAGTCAGTCTCCTGATGATAAATGTCGTTGTATGTATAGGTTTTTTTTTTTTTTTTTTGCATTGTTTTCCAGCAAAAGTAAACAGAAACATGTTGAAGTTTTACAACCTAAGTAAAATGAAAATCCCATGATTCTTCTTCCTTCAGATAAATGCTGCTAAATGTTGTTTCAACGTAGCTGCCACTCTGCCAGGGTTTCTACAGCTTTTATCTCATAAGCATGGTTTCTCTTAGTTGGCACTTTACTTGATGGTATCTTTCTTGGCACTTACATCTTGTGGTGATTAGAATGATTACAGCAGAATCTCTTCTCCATGACCCACTGTCCTCCAGGACATCTTCCCCTTTGTTGTGACATCACAACAAAGGTCCTCCAACTTATTTTTCCTATGTCCCTAAGTTTGTTCATTGTCCTCTGTTCTGATTTTGGGCCTTTATCCTTTGGTTTTAGGAATTATTTTGGGTTAATCCATCACTTAAGCACTGTGAGCATCTCATGCATCTATCCTTCCAGCCTCTAAACTGATCTGGGTGTACATGTCCATTATCAGGCAACTAGAACCTTAAGTTCAATGTGTCTGCCATAAGTACTCCACGTGTGCTTTTCCCTTCCTTTGTATTCAGTGTCTTTGACTTCTACTAGCAGCTGTGAAGCTAAACAGATATGTGCAAAAGATTCCTTTAGACAGAATTAGAAATCAAAGAGAACTGATTCTTGATTTCTGAAAATATATTGGTATGAAAGTTAAAGATAAAAGGTACTGAGCGAGTAGTCTGGTTACCAAATGTGATGAACATCTGACATTTGAGTGAGCATGTTAACTTTCTGGAGTGGGCCCTACTGGTAGCCAGAGACATGAAGAGAACACATCCTGAAGTTAGGAACCCAAGAGGAATTGAATGCATTTCTTACTGTGATATGATGGCTACTTCATAGGTGCCCAGTAACCATAGCTATTTGCTTGTTTGCTTAACAAAAGGAGCACATAAGTATACCACACAACGGTGTTTGCTATCAGTTGATTTCATAACATACAAAGGGTTAGTTAGAGTACTTAATAGTGAAGACATAGGGTTCTATAGCTGAGCAATGAGAACAGTTTTCCTCAATTAATAAACAATTCTGTATGTCTACAGAATTGTCTCCTGTTTCCCCTATAAGCTACTTGCTCATTCTTTCAGGATTCTATATTTTTGCTATAGATACAGAGATTCAGCTTCCTAGAATCATCTTCAAAAATATTTCTGCATTGTAGACATGCATATTACTGGTAGTCAAAATTTTTTTCCAGAAATGACATTCTTCATTCTTATTACACTCTTCCCCCAATCCCCAGGTACTAACTCTAGTGGAAGTTTTCAATGTTTTACACTGTCCTTTCTTACCTCTGTTGTGGGGTGAACATTCTCAACTAAGATGAAGTAAAGTCTGAATCAGGAAGGTTTAAGCTGCAAAAACAGTACCTTAAATGGTTATTATTTTATTTCACAACTATTCCAAAAGTAAGCAGTGAGGGATAGCATATCTGCTGAAGGATGGCATCAGGGTCCAGGGACCCTTTGGAAAGGCTTTCCATGAGATTTTTATGATCTTGGTGACATTTCATTTATGCAACTCCAGACATCACAGTACATTTTATAGAGGGAAATTAGAAACTAATGACAAAAATGAAGTGTTTGGCACTGAGTTTGTCCCTTTTACAAAACTTTCATGGAATATTTTAGTATTATCTGTATCTCTGCAAAAAGCTAATTAAAATTACTTCAGTTAAAGGAGAGTCAACAGCAATAAATTGAATTTTATATTTAGTTCCCATATATCTTTGAGTCTATTGTTTGAAGAACTTGTGTAAGCATTTCCCTGTCAATACCTTAAAGTTGAAAATATACACTGTAGAACAAAAAATAAAGCTCAAAAATTTTATATCTTTATGAATCTGACTAGTCCAGTGACTCCACCCAAATTTCTCAATTGGTCAGAAGCATGCCAAGACTAACATATATGTTTTGCAATACTTGATTACTGATTAGCCTGATTTTTCTATATTTATCTGAAGGCAGTAGTACTCAGTCATTTTGATAACTCAGTTCTTAGGTTTGGTTCTTAAAATTTGAGAATTGGTGTATTTGTACAATATAATAAAGAAATGGGAATTGTGTGTGTATGTTGTTTTAAGGAGGTAAAACAACCAGAGAGATTAAGCAGACCTCTTCAAATTCTCTGTAAGAAAGGAAAAAGAACCTGTTACCTACAGGCTAACATCAGGTTCAACACATTTGAACATATAAACATATGATGAAAAAGATAAATTGTTAGGTATATTCTGAGAAGTGTGCTGAACTTGAAAACTGACATTATTTTCCCGTGTCTAGTAAAAGAAAGGTTAGTTAGAATATAAGGTCAGTCAGAACTTTGGGGCTGGTAGGGTCATATAGAATATAAAGTTATAAAGTATTGCAGAAAACTGAGTTCAAATGTCAAAGAGGTACCCTACTGCATATCTTCTATGTTTATTTGGCAATGTTGGTGATCAGGCAGGGCCTTGAACATGCTGGGCTAGTGCTTTATCACTCAGCGACTGCCCTAGCCCTGTGCGAGTTTTGTGACTTACATAAACTTTTTGTTTGTCTTTATTAGCTTTCTGATTCATGAAATTGCTTAGAGGGGGTATCTTTTATTTCACACGGATAACTAAGCCTTAAATACAAGTAACTGGCTTGGGGACAATTTGAAGCACAGAAAGATGATTCCAGCTCACACTAATTAGGATATTTAAGGCCTCTAGCCCGTATAGTGTCTAAATAAAATGTAGGAACAGTTCAGAGAATTCAAGAAGGAAAGGAAAGGAGATCTCTGCACATAGACTAAAAGTGGGGAAACTAGTATGCTTTTGGGGGAAAATGTCAATGGCCTGTTCCAGCTATTCTTTTACTCACTGTACAAACTTCAGGAATATTTTCAGAGTCAGAGCAATAACATACAACTTTCTGGTAAGTAAATGCTTCAGACAGGTTCCTTTTCAGTAACAAGTTTTACTTATCATCAGACCCAGGCAAACCCTATCACAGACATTCAGAAGAGGCACACAAACCTTCTTGTGATAATTGTTATCTTTCCCTTCCTCTTCTACTAACTAGGACTCCTGGTAGGTTATATTGAAGCTCAAAGCTAGTGGTTTTTCTCCTCTATAGGTAATTTTTTTTTAACTTCTCAACCCAGGCCTTTATCTTCTGTTGACCTAGCTGCTAAACGAGCTAGCAGCCTACAGACCCAGCTACCATTGCATCCCAGGCTGGTTGTTTCCAGATGTAGCTGTGGATGGATACAATCCTTATGAACAAATGGTGTGATCACAGCCTTCAACTTCCATCAGTGCTCCAAAGCACTAGGAAAAACTTGTGAGGCCAGGCCCTGGTGTCTCCCACCTATAATCCTAGCTACTCTGAGGACTTCAGTTCAAAGCCAGAAGGGGCAGGAAAGTCCATGACACTCTCTCTTTCTCTCTCTCTCTCTCTCTCTCTCTCTCTCTCTCTCTCTCTCTCTCTCTCTCTCGCTCTTTAATAAAGAAAACTCGTTTCCATTTCTTGGAGTTCATTTTGATAAATATCATTTTGTATGATCATATATGTACATAGCTTGAGCCCTCTTCTAAGAATATTCTCATTTGGTCTCACTGTGTGACTGTTTAGAGTCCTGTTTATCATGCCCAAGTGTATTTTTTTTTTAAATTTTCCATTCCTTCCCATCCTTCCCCAGCCCCCCCCCATCCTCCCCACTCCCCACTCCCCCCCCCCACCAAAGTTGTAAAGTTCGTTTTTGACATAATGACTTGTACATCTCATTGTTGCAATGGGTCCACCTGTTTCCCTATTTAAACGATTTGTTTTTTCCCTTCCCCTCTACAAATTATACCGACATTAAATACAGTGAAAGCAAGGATCATACTGTGGGGGAGGGGCCAAGTGTATTTTTTTGTCCTTTATCACCCATTGTGTTCACTTGCAGATTTACAGGTGTTGGGAAAATGGAGAACTGACAAGGAATAGGCTGGACTTGATCGTCAACAGGTGAGGACTGTTTATTGAGGAACCGTGAGGGGCACAGACCTTCCCACGGGTTTGGAGGGGTGCTAGAGAATCAGGACAGGAGCTGGGTTTTTATGAGGTCTGAGCAAGGAGGCAGAGGTTAATGAAAAAGCCACTAGGTCAGGGGAGGTGGGGCCTATCATTTGGGCCCACAATGGGATGTTTACAGCTGGGCTCAGGTGGCTTGCCCTGCACATCAAGCAAGTTCACACATACCTGGGATTTTGTCTGGGTCTGTATGGACCTAGGACAATACGGTGTGTGTGTGTGGGGGGGGGGGGTGTCAATCCTTCAATAGGCACATTCTAATTACTACAAATGAGGGAAACCATGGAACCTATGTTTCTTTAGGTCTGGCTTACTTCACTTATTAGAATTTTTCCAAGTCTTTCCATTTCCTTACAAATAAATGCTCTTATCTCCAATTAACCACCAGAAAACCAGAAGTGGTGTTGTGACCCAAAGTGGTAGAGCATTAGCCTTGAGTGAAAAAGTTCAAGACAGTGCCCAGACCCTGAGTTAAAAAAAAAAAAAAAGGTAAACAAAAAACTTGTGAGAAAGACTGGGGGGCTTCAGTTACTATCATCTCTTGGCAGATACGAAATCATCCTGGATACTTCAGACACATTAGTCCTAGAGGCTAATGAGCCTCTAAGACTAATTGTAGAAAACGTTGACAATTATTCTTATACTTTTATGTCTGGGCACCATGGAACTTGGTATGCTTTCAGGAGCAGAATTCCTGCATAGCAAGTCTGTTAGCTTTACTACCTGATGTTTTTCAAGTGTGGAGGGGTGGGAGAAGAGAAGCAGGTGAAACGTAGTTTGGAGTGTGGATATGTACCTTGCTTAGGTAAATTAGGTGAATTGTTGTACGCAGTTAATATTGTCAGCATTCTACCGTAGCAGGATAAGGA
Source organism: Dipodomys spectabilis (assembly GCF_019054845.1). Lineage (NCBI taxonomy): Eukaryota > Metazoa > Chordata > Mammalia > Rodentia > Heteromyidae > Dipodomys > Dipodomys spectabilis. The sequence goes on along the minus strand of NW_024870709.1, from coordinate 23,089,267 downwards.
TTTTTAACTGTATTTCTTAATCCCCCAAACGAGTAGCTGGAGATTCCTATAATAAGTCAAACAACCATTTCGCTTTTCCTGTCTGTGAAATCATCAAGTGGACGCAGCAGAGACAAGGCCTGGGAAGATTTATGTTTTTAAGGACCAGCAGACACGGAATGTGGACTTGGCCCCAGAAGGAAGTGTTTTCCTGGGATTCTGTTAGGAGCCCTCAGCGGTCTCTTCTGACTCCTCCTTCACAAGCCTGGGGCAGGTTTCCCAGCACCCCCCCCCCCCCCCCCCCGCCCTTCCCAGGGCCTGTGGGGGGTGAAAGGCATCCCTGGGCTCCAGGGCCAGACCCCGGCTTTCTACGAGCCCCGGGTGGCCCTGTAAGGCGGCCGGCGGGCGTGTCCCATTCTTAACCTCCCAGCCCGGCGAGGTCTGCACGAGTCCCCAGCTGACCGACGGCTGTACGTGACGAGGACTCCGCTTTTATCTCTCCTTTGGCAGCCACAGCCCTCGGACTCCGCCCGCGTCCCAGCGCCCGGCCAGCTCCACCAGCCCTTCTGGGCGGGGTGGATTCTAATCACCGCGGCCCAGCGCGCCGGGCGGCCGCAGGTGACGCGACGAGGCGGGGACTACAGTTCCCGGCATCCTCCGCCTCCCGCCGGCCCGGGCGCCTCGCCGCGGCGGCACTGACTCGTTCCCCCCCTTCTGCTCGCTGGTCTCCAGCCTCGGCTCCCCGGTGAGGTCCGGCCGAGGGGCGGATCTCTGCGGCCCCCCGCATCGCCCGGGGCTCCGGCGCGGGAGCATGGCTCTGCACCTGGGCCGGCTGAGCGCAGGCCGCGCCTGGCGCGCGGCGCGGGGCGGCTGCGGGGAGCTGCGCGCCTGGTCTGGGCGCTGCGCGTCCGGACGCTTCTGCCGCCCCCCTGGCACCGCCAGCCCCGGACACAGCCGCGGGCTGGGGCACGGCCCCTCCGCCAAGGGCGGGCCCTGGCTGGGGACCGGGCTGGCCGCCACCCTGGCAGGATTGACTGGGCTGGCGGCTGCCACCTTCGGGCATGTGCGGCGGGCCGAGATGGTGCCCAAGAGCTCGGGGACGCGCGGCTCCTCGCTGGGGAGGCCGGAGGCGGAGGACGGCGGCGGGGAGGACGAGCTGGCCCGCCGCTGCCGCTGCTTCATGGCCCCCCCGGTGACCGACCTGCGCGAGCTGCGGAAGAGACCCGGCGACATGAAGACCAAGATGGAACTGATGATCCTGGAGACCCAGGCTCAGGTGTGCCAGGCGCTGGCACAGGTAGACGGCGTCGCCGACTTCTCGGTGGATCGATGGGAGAGGAAGGAAGGTGAGGGTGGCCAACCGTCCCAGTGGGAGGTGGAGAGGGGGGAGAGGGGGCAGAAAAGAAGTCAGAACCCGCGGCGGGTGGAGGGGGTGCAGGAAGGTACCCACAGAGGCTCCCTTGGAAGGGAGGCAGTGTAAGAGCCTGATCCTGGGAAGATCATCCGTCCTGTGCTTGCAGTGTAGACTCAAGGTCAGGCTAGAACTGGCCATTCCAAAACATTGGCAATTCCATGATGACACTTTTATAGACATATTAAGGAGTATTTGCAACTAACAAGCTTGCAAGGCCGCAGTGGACGTTCCCCACATTTCATCATCTTCTCTAGGTGCCATTTGTTCTTTGTACTCTAGAGATAGAATGTGGGACTCGGAGCTTTCATGCTAAGTGTCAACTGGAGCTCAGTCTCCCTCTTCCAGAGCCTCGCGGGGTGTGTGTGTGTGTGTGTGTGTGTGTGTGTGTGTGTGTGTGTGTGTGTGTGTGTGTGTGTGTGTGTGTGTGTGTGTGTGTGTGTGTGTGTGTGTGTGTGTGTGTGTGTGTGTGTGTGTGTGTGTGTGTGTGTGTGTGATTGGGGCTTTGAACTTAGGGCCTCACATACTCACTTGCTTTTTTTGCTTAAGGCCTCCTTCCTCTCACCCCCGCCCTCCCAAAGCAGGTGTGGGTTCTTTTTTTTATAGTAATATTAAGGGGAGAATATTCCAGTGATTTAGGTGATAAGAATGCCATCATTATAGCAGGTATGAGGAGATTCAGTTATGCCTAATATGACATAAAACTGAGCTAATTAACCAATCTTAATGTATTAAGGTTTGGGAAATGGAGGAAGATAATTCACATTGTCTCCTCCTTTCCCATTTCTGAGAACATAAAGCCTGAGTTCAAGCTTTACTATAGGAACACACACACACACACACACACACACAGATTTCTGTGATGGCTTTTTTTTGTTGTTGTTGTTAGTCTTGGGGCTTGAACTCTGGGCCTGAGCACTGTCCCTCAGCTCTTCAGCTCAAGGCAAGCGCTCTACCACTTGAGCTACAGCGCCACTTCCTTTCCCATTTCTGTGAATAGGGGGTGGTGGCATCAGCTGTGTTCTTCAAGACGGACGTGTTTTTGAGAAGGCTGGGGTGAGCATCTCTGTCATTCATGGAAACCTTTCCGAGGAAGCAGCAAAGCAAATGAAAAGCAGAGGAAAACTTGTGAAGACTAAAGATGGTAAGTCAGATTAATGATATTTTGTAGTCCCTGAAAAACCTCTTCCTTCTCAATTTTTGCTTATAAATGTTGTTTCTGGAAAAAGCCACTTAAGTGCAGATAAGTATGTTTGCAGTTACTTTGTGGAAATTATATATATAAATAATATATGTTATTTATATATAATATATATGCTGTATATATTGTATATTTAATTAGTCATGGGGCATGGGTGCTGTCCTTGAGTTTTTGGGCTCAAAACTAATGCTCTACCACGTTGAGCCACAGCTCCACTTTGGTTTTTAGGTGGTTAATTGGAGGTAAGAGTCTCATGGCCTTTATTGCCCATGTGGGCTTCAAACTTCGATCCTCAGATCTCAGCCTCCTCAGTAGCTAGGATTACAGGCAAGAGATACCAGCATCCAACTGTAAATTACAAATTAGAAAGCAGCTTTTGAAATAGATTCTGAAATCACACAAGAGCTACTTGGCATCAAGCTAGGTGATTGAATGTACCTCACTTGGTATTTTATTAACAGGTAAAACACCATTTTGTGCTATGGGTGTGAGCTCTGTTATCCATCCCAAGAATCCTCATGCACCTACCATGCATTTCAACTACCGGTACTTTGAAATAGAAGAAGCTGATGGTAAGCATCTCAGGTGTAGTGGAATGTATTGTGCAAAATCAGAATTTCAAAACAGTTATAAAGGTATCACACCTGAACTTGATAAAAAGTAATTAGAGTCATAATGGGGCTTTCCAGGAGATGTATAAAGGCAGGTGCAATGGAAGTAAAAATGGTATTGACCCACTTTGACACCTCATATTTCCAAAGGACAGTTTAATGAATTCAAATATCAAAGTGCAAGGCATTTGGGTTGTCTTTGCAAATATAAATTCATCATGTCTGAAAGACATGGGCTTCTTATGTACAAGTCTCTGGATTTGATTCCCAGTACCAAGAAGAAAAATACCCAAATCAAAAAAATTTAGTACCTGGTCTTGACAAAAGAAGAAAAAAGATAGATCAAAGAAAACAGGTGAAACAGTATTCACACATGGTAAGTTGCTCCCTCAGAAAGTGTTTTCACCCTTGGTGGGAAACAGAAGGGCAACAGTGGTTCTTAACAGTGGAGCATCAGAAGTTCCTGGGGTGTTTTTGTTAAATTACATTCCTGGGCCAGAAATTTGCTGCTGTTTAAGCTTTTATTTGCTTGTAATGTTCAGTCAGCATTCTCTGCCTGGTCCATCTGTGTGGAGATGTGGAGTTTATCACTCATTGCCCAACATCTCGTTTTCTTGCGGTTTTTCCTCACTTTTTTTTTAATTTTTTCTGTTCTGGGAACTTGAACTCAGGTTCTGGGCCCTGTCTTTAAGCTTTTTTTTTTTTTTCCTTTTTCTATTCAAGGCTAGTGCTAAATATACTCCTTGAGCCATACTTCTAGCTTTTTTTTTTCCTGGTTGTGGGACCTGAACTCTGGACCTGGGTGCTGTCCCTCAACTCTTCAGTTCAAGGCTAGTGCTCTACCGCTTGAGCCACAATGCCACTTCCTAGTCTTGAGAAATTTCCTTCCCTGGCTGGCTTTGAATCGCCATCTTCAGAGCTCAGCCACTTGACTAGGATTACCAGGTGTAAGTCATCCGCATCTGGCTTTTCTCTCTCAGTTTTTAATTTCCTACTTCGTTTCTTTCTACTTTTATGCCATCATTCCTGCTGAACCTTTACTGGACTTAAGACCAAAATCCACTTGTATGTTCTTTTGACTCTGTTTATTTCATGCTTTGTAAATTAAGCTTCGGTTCAGTTCGCCAATGTTGTCAGTCCTGTACTGCATTTTAAGGTCACGTTAAATCCAGTGTCTTGATTTTGCAGGTAACAAGCAGTGGTGGTTTGGTGGTGGATGTGATCTCACTCCAACTTACTTGAACCACGAGGATGCGGTCCATTTTCACCGAACTCTAAAGGAGGCTTGTGACCAGCATGGTTCAGATCTCTACCCCAAATTTAAAAAATGGTAGGTAAAGGTATTTGATTTCTCATGACCCCCAGAGGAGATCCCATTCCTTTTTTGTGTCCTGAAAGTGTGTCACTAGACCCCTTCAGCTTGTGAACTCTTTCTTATTTTACTTCACCAGAAGAAAAGTAATGCCAGTTTTCAAAATAAATTATTTACCTAGATAATAATCTACTATATATGTATGCTGTATTATATGTATTATATCTTTTTTAGATCCCAACTGATTTAGAATTGTAGAATAAAAACTGAAGGTGACCCTTGTTTAAGAATCAGAGGATGTTTGGCTCAAGGCTAGCTTGCACTGGATGTCCCTGAGATGTTTTGCTTGGGGATAGCATTCTAATTGAGCCACAGATCCACGTCTGGCTTTTTGGTGGTTAAACAGAGATAAGAGTCTTACAGACTTTCCTGCCCAGGTGGGCTAGCTTCAAGATCTGATCCTCAGATCTCAGTCTCATGAGTAGCTGGGATTATAGATGTGAGCCACTCATGCCTTTGGCAAATAAAGAATTGGCTAGAGAACTCAGATGTGCATCCTAGTTGATGAAATTTTTACAAGAACTATTCCAGTGCTCTTACCTCATGGAAAGGAACAAACTTTCATGAATTATATAGTACTCAGGTTGAGTTTTGTTGTTCTTTTTACTGAAGTTATTGAAGTTCCATGTCCTTCTTTAAGGTTAAATTATCTGGTTGCTATGTAGGAAAGAGTGTAAGCATTTTTTTGTTTTTGGTCAGTCGTGGGGCTTGAATTCTGGGCTTGGGTGCTGTCCCTGCGCTCTTCAGCTCAAGGCAAGCACTCTACCACTTGAGCCACAGTGCCACTTCCGGTTTTCTAGTGGTTTATTGGAGATAAGAGTTTCATGGACTTTTCTGCCCGGGCTGGCTTTGAACCATGATCCTCAGATCTTGGCGTCCTGAGTAGCTAGGATTATAGGCGTGAGCCACCGGCGCCTGGCTGTAAGCATTTTTTACATGGATGATACCTACAGAAAATCTGACAATGTCTAGTTTTATTTTTACAGTTGGATCAAATATAAAGATATTATACTGGAATTAGTTGAGGAGAGTGCCCTGAACTGAATGGCTGTCCACAATGACTTTTGTGTCTCTTTCCTTCCCCTGGGGCACTGGATTAACCTTGCTGCACTTTCCAGGTGCGACGATTACTTCTTTATAGCCCATCGTGGAGAGCGGAGGGGCATCGGTGGGATCTTTTTCGATGATCTCGATTCTCCATCCCAGGAGGATGTCTTTCGCTTCGTGCAGAGCTGTGCCCAGGCTGTGGTTCCTTCTTACATTCCTCTTGTGAAAAAGCACTGTGATGATTCATTCACCCCCCAGGAGAAGCTGTGGCAGCAACTCCGAAGAGGACGGTGAGTGACAGGAGACTCAGCTTGGCCTTGCATAACTGGGGACGTGGGGCAGCTATAATAATAGTGAGCAGATGCAGTGCCATAGTCATGCCAATCTACACTTTGATTTTTCATAGCTAGATGAATATTAAGCATGAATGTAGTTGCATCGTGTGAAGTAATCTAAAAATACCAAAGTGTACTAACTTCATAGCTGTATTAGAGACTGCTAGTAGTAAGGGTGTACTGGATTTAGTTCAGCTGATTTCTTTTAGTTTCCTAGCAATATCATACAGCCTTATGTCAAGATCATTTAATGTTTTCTTTTTTTGTTGCTTTGTTAATTTGGACTCATGTTTTTATGTATGTATGTATGTATGTATGTGTTTATGTTCATTCAGCTTAAAAATTTTCCTGAAAGTTGTTTTAATACACATAATTTTAAAAAAATTACATTCAAGCATGGCCCTTTTGGCTTATACCTGTAATTCTAACTACTCAGTAGACTGCGATCTGAGGATCACAGTACAAAGGCAGCCCAGTCAAGAAAGTCCATGAGACTTCTCAATTAACCACCAGAAAACCAGAAGTAGAGCTGTGGCTCAAAATGGTAGAGTGCTAGCCTAGAGTGAAAAAACTTAGGGACAGAGTCTATGCCCTGAGTTCAAGCCCCATGACCAACCAACTCCTCCCTCCCCCTCAAAACCAGACATTTAATATTGAGTTTACTTAGTTTAAAGCCTATTATGTGCAGTCTCTCTGTCAAGCACTTCATATCTGGTCTTCTCTGCAAACCTTTATGGCAGGTATAATGTTCAATTGTTACTATAGATGATAAAATATACTGAGAAAGGTAAGCCACTCAAGATGACATATCAGGGAATAAAAAATTCCAGATGTGGAACCAGATCCAGATCATCATGACTTCAGAGCTTGTAGTCTTCATTACACAAAGGCAGTGGAAGTAAGCTTTTTACCATGACATCACCTTAGCCACCTGCTCTGTTTATCGAGCTTAATGAGTTCAGTTAGGCAGATAAACAGGTCATGCTGAGCCATTGCATCCTTGTGAATTAACTTCAGTATCCACCTTGCTGGTCCAAATCAGTTCCTTACTGCTATCTTAATTGTATGTATACCTCAAGCCTGTGGTTATAAAATAGATTGTCTAATGTATATTAGGCTTTGGGCACTAAGGAAGTAAAGCTTTTGGCCTGACAAGGTCAACTTAAATATTGTTCTAAGGATGAACACTTATATATAGCCTTGTTCATAATTACCTTTGCTATCTGAACCTCATTTGTGTGGCAAAATAAAATGAATTGAATTTTTAGAAATTTCTTGAACAATTCAAGATTTGGACCGTCACCACCCCTACCCATAATTTCTCAGAATTGCCTTTGCTAGCATTTTCTCTTTACATTTATCATGGACCACTGAGGTTAAGTACTACCCTGATTACAAAGGTGAACATATCAGACTTGTCAAAAACATGTTCATCGTTAGGGAAAGGCATACCTTAGAGGGTGATTTAAACCTCTGTAGAGACTGAAGTGCTCTAATGTTGTACAGAATTTCACATGTAATCTAGGCCAATTTTATGAATACTCATTACAGGAAGTTTTAAAAACTTGTTAGACATTCTGAGAGTTCTGTTATGTGCATACCATTGCAGGAACAGTGAGGTAGAAGTATGAAGCGTTAGATTAATTTTCAATGGCATAGCATGTGACTGTTCTTCAGAACATTTTTTTCTGGCACTCTTATTTTTGAACCCAGAGAGGGTAAAAGCTAACTCCACACTCAGAGAAGATAACCCCACACTTAGAACAGAGATTCATAGATTCAGCATTGTCTGATATTGCATTCATAACCCATTGTGAGTATCTTCTATCGACTGTCCTCTGCCCTTGTGCCCTTCCAGTGGTCATCTCTTCCATCATTTAGTCTTTTGCTTTGATTACTACTATTCTCTCTCAGACTTGAACTTTTTCTCTCATCATTTTTCATAGGAGAGCAGGAACTAAAGACTTTGGATTAACTAAAGGCTTTTAATTAAGTTTTATGTTATCTGTCTAAGAAAGGGAAGCAAGATTAACATAGGCATTAGGCATTAGTGAAATCAAAGAGGGTTGTGAATGTTCATAATTTATAGGTACCTGAGAGGAGAAATTTGTAGAAAGGACCAGAAAGATCAGATCTTTCTGCTGTTACTGAAGGCCTCACCATCTCACTCACCTTTTTTGCTGACAGCTTGTGTTCTACCACTTGAGCCACCCTCCAGTCTAACATTTTGTTGGTTCTTTTTTTTTTTTTTCTGGTTGTGTGGCTTAAACTCTGGGCCTGGGCACTGTCCCTCAGCTCTTCAGCTCAAGGTGAGTGCTCTACCACTTGAGCCATAGTGCCATTTCTGGTTTTCTGAGTGGTTTATTGGAGATAAGAGTCTCATGGAGTTTTCCTGCCCAGGCTGACTTTGAACTGTGATCCTTAGATCTCAGCCTCCTGAGTAGCTAGGATTGCAGGCGTGAGCCACCGACGCCGGCTTTCTTTTTTTCTTTTATAATTATTTTTTATTCTGTTGGTTCTTTTGAAGATGGAGTCTCATGGATTTTTCTGCCTGGGCTAGCTTTGAACTACAATCCTCCAGGTCTTAATTTCCTGAGTACCTAGGATTATTAACATAAACACATGAGCAAAAGAGGCATCATTCACTCAAATAACAAAAGGAATTCAAGGATCTATAGAAGTGCATTTTGGGAGCTTCTCATGAGGCAGATCTTCAAATATACTTAAGCAAAGGAGTGAATCACAGTCATTTCTAGAAATCATATTTCAGAAAAGTTATAGCAGGTCAAAAAAGGTGGCTGAGAGCTGAAATTCTTTTATGTAGTTTTAGGTAGAAGTTAAGAAGATTTTATTTATATTATCTTTTGGACAGGCACAAGGAAGTAAAGTCACTAGCATATAAAAGCCACTAGTGATAAATAAGTGGTGAGACTAGGAAGGAATTCATGATTATAGCTATTTAAATTTTTTTTTTTTTGGGGTCTGGTCATGGGGCCTAAATTCTGGGCCTGGGCACTGTCCCTCAGCTCTTCAGCTCAATGCTAGCGCTCTACCACTTGAGCCACAGTGTCACTTCCGGCTTTTTTCTTTTTGCTTATGGGGTGCTGAGGAATCAAACTCAGGGCCTCAGGCATGCAAGGCAAATGCTCTACCACTGAGCCACCTTCCCAGCCCCAGTTATTTAAAATTTTCAGGTTCTTTGACACATTGTTACATAAAATAGTACCTTAAAAAAAAATGAAATACTCTTGAGCTGGGTGTGGTGGCATACATCTCTAAACCCAGTACTCAAAAGTTGGAAGAAGAAGGGAGAGTCCTAGGCCAACCTGAGCTATCTAGTGAAATCCCATATCAAGAAAAACAAACACACACACACAAAATTGAAATACTTTGTGATTATAGAGAGTATTTTGATATGAGTGGGCTTAAAAATGGTTGGATAAACGAAAAAGAAGACCAAGAGTGGTTTCTGAATGTTCTGGGAAGTGATCTGAAAGGGTGATATTTACTCAACTTTTCACACCTGGTCACTATTCCGAATTATTTTGGGGAGTAGAAAGGGATGTTTAAGCTGGATGGAGTTTAGATCTGCCTCCATGACTGTTAATAGAAAATTTGAGCCAAGTTTTAGTTGATGCCAAGGATATTTTCTTTAAAAAAGAAAAAAAGAAATTACTGCATTGTCAAAAACTATCTTATTGTGGTTCCTGTGACTTTGTAGGATAAATGAATTATATAGCTATTTATTAATCTTACTAGTTACTTTAAGAAGAGAGACTATGTAGGATATATTAATCATTACTAACAGATTATTGGCAGCTATATATGGCCTTCCATTACAGAAATTCTACACTATCTATATCTATTTTTTGGTCCTGGGGCTTGTACTCAGGGCCTAGTGCTGTCCCTTAGCTTCTTTTGGTCAAGGCTAGTGCTCTACCACTTATGGCTTTTAGCTAATTTATTAGAGATAAAAGTCTCAGAAACTTTCCTGCCTAAGCTGGCTTCGTAATCCTCAGATATCAGCCTCCTGAGTAGCTAGGATTACAGGCGTAAGCCACCAGTGCCCATCTCTATGCTATCTTAATAGTAGAACTATGTTATAGTGAAATGAATTCTGCAAAATTGGGTCTCTGGGGAGGACCCAAAGTTACTATGTTATCCTGAGAAAAGATGCCATTTCTTTTGCTTAATTGTTGTTATGCCTTAGTGTTCCAGTTCATTCTGTTTATTTGTAGAAAAACACAACATTGTTTTGAAACCACTCTGTGACAGGGTTGAATCTGTATCCAATTGTTTGATGAGTAGAATCCCCTTTATTTATGCTGCCCAATTGGAGAAAGCTCAGTTGGCAGTAGGCTGGTGTCCTGGGTACCAGTTCCAGCTGGCGGGAAGTGGGGGAGAGAGACTCCTTCAAGTAATCATTATGGATTTCAGAAAGATTTTACTTACTGGCCTTTAATGTTGTGTGATGTCTTTCTGACAGGTATGTAGAATTTAATCTGGTATATGATCGAGGTACAAAATTTGGCCTCTTCACTCCAGGATCCAGGATTGAAAGCATCTTGATGTCTTTACCTCTAACTGCGAGGTAAGAGCTACTCATCATGCTAGTTTATCTGTTCATATCCAACCCCTCAACAAAATGTCAGTTAACACTGATACCGTCTTCCCTAAGACTCCCTGGTTTTCACTTTGCTAATTTTATAGGAGAATCATGTCAATTAGTTAAAAATAAATAAAATTGAATTTTATAAGCAGTGACAGTGAGTGAGGTGGTGTGTGAATAAGAACACAGGAGTATGGGGAGTGAGGGATGTGTTTGAATAGCTCAAGATTGACCATCCAACCCCTTTTTTGAAAAGTCTCATGGGAAAAGCTATGTATATGAATTAGCTAATTTCTGCCCATGGATAATCTGAAGTGGTATATCAAAAAGTTTATTTCAGCTCTGTGGTATTGATGTTAATCCTGAGAATTATGAAGAAGCCTTGAACCCCTCCCCGTCCCTCTACCCCCATCCCGCCTTTTTTGTGCCAGGGTTTGAACTCAGGGGCTCATGCTCTGGCTTGGCTTGCTTGCTTGCGGCTGGTCCTTTGCCACTTGAGCCATACCTCTAGCCTCACTTTTTCCTGGTCAGTTGGAAGTGGTGTCTTGTGGACTTTTCTCAGAAGCTAGAATTACAGGTGTAAGCTATTGTGTCTGGCTAAGAAATCTACTTAGCAACCAATCTTTTTTAAAAGTCTGGTGAGTGCAAAGCATATTTGGCATAATGGTGACAAATGGCAAGAAACTTTTATTCTTGGGATTTTTTTTTTTCATTTAAGAGTTGTATGTCTTTTTTATTTCATTACATTACTGGTTTCTGTTTTGGACATGCATAGGTGGGAATACATGCACTCGCCCTCAGCAAATTCCAAGGAAGCCGAAATTCTGGAAGTTCTGCGCCATCCGAAGGACTGGGTGCATTGATGCAGGCCGAGTGGTTTGGAGGGCCCCGGTGTGTGTCTTCCCTGGCTGGCACTGTTGCCACTATGTGGCCATTAGGTTGTTAGTTCCTTGTGCCTTAGTATTCCAGCCCTCTCCACGCTGTAGGCTGTATCTTGTCTCCTGTCAGTGAGGGGCAGTAAGAGGGAAGATAGCTAATTGACAGAGTTGATTGATAGAAAACTCATGCAACTTGTTTGTACTTTTAAAATTATCTCCTATGGCTATTTTGTAATATTCTACATTGAGCTTCCAGGTGTGATGATAAGGGAATACAACTATTATAACAGGTACTAGGAAAGTCCTTATTTTTCTTAAAGTTTTAGTTTTAGCTATAGAGTTATGTCATAGGGTATGGTTTTCCTTTATAATTCAGTGAATATGTTCAGATTTCTTGGTAATTTCAGAATGCATCTTAAAAGTAAAAGTTTACTTTGTCATTTCTGAAATCTCTTAGATGTGATTTTCATGTACCTTTCTCTACAGACCACAGTATTTTATAAAATGTTTATTTCTGTAATGATAGCTATTTAGAAGGACTTGAAACATTTTTAGACTGTGTGTGTTTCAATTCAGTGCTTACCCAGAGGTTTTAGCTCTAAAGTGACATTGCTATTTAAATAAGGGACATCTAAAGTATACGTTTGATTCTTTTGTGAAGTTATAGTTTATTAATGTGGAGATTTTTCTACTCTTTGAAAACAAAAGCTTATATCCCTGGATTCTGATAAAGTTTTGTATTCTAGACCTTTTTACATGGATGTCTGGACTTAGAATAATTCTAGTATGTGACTTTAGATAATATTTTTCATCTGGCAGATGAAATGAGAAATATTTTCCTTCTTTAATTAAAGCAAATGTTAGCTAGTGTGACATATAGGCATTTTATGTTTTTTTTTAAAGTGAAATGAAGTTGTCCTAATTTTCAAATTAGAATATACAACTGTTTGTTCTAAGAGAAAATTCATAGCAAAATTCCTAATGCATGATCTTTTTGTTCATATAGTTACATGGATGTATTTTTTAAAATTCATAATATGTTGAAGTTTATAAGGAAATGTCTCCTCTAACTGTCGAGTACTGTTCTGGAATACATTGAATGTATGGATTATGTGTGACCCTTATGAACTAGAAAATGTATGAATTCTCCATCTTACAGCACATCCACTAATAAACCTTATTGTAAACTAATATCTAAGAAATACTTGTATTCTTCATTGGGATAATTGATATAGGAAGATAGAAATATTTCTAAGTACTAAAATTATAGTTCCTCATTCTTAGATATTTTTTCAAGATTAATTTATTGTTTTAAAGGTGATGTGCACAAGGATTACAATTAGATGAATCAGGTAATGAGTACATTTCCTTTTGTATAGTGTCTTCTGTTCCTCATTCTTTCCCAGTCCCTCCCTCCCATCTCCACCCACAAGTTGGACAGTTCACTTCCATCCATGCCCAGTGAGCTCCACTGGTGCACTTTCATCCTTTTCCCCTCGGATTCTATACCCCCCACCCACTCAAAGATTTACACTTGAATACACCATACATGAAGAAGACAGAATCATCAAAAAATAAAACTTAAAAAAAGAGATCTTTTGTTTCCATATCCTGGAGCATGTAGTCATTGCTCCTTTTTCTCTTTAAGAATGTCCTCTTTCAGTCTGTGTGTATCTAGAATCCCGTATAACTATCCCAGTGTCTTTTAGATCTATTTCTACACATTAGAGAAAACATACACCATCTATGTCATTCTTAGCTATTTTACCTACAAGAAATACAATTTTTATGGCAGTTTTACTCACAGTAGCCAAAAGTTAGAAATAACTCAAATGGCTATCAGCAGGTGAATAGATAAATTCATTTAGTGCATACATTAAAACATTACTCAGCTCATTAAAAGGAGTAATTATTAATAAATACCAGAATCTGTATGAACACCAAAAGCACAATGCAAAGAAAAAGAAACAAGACATGAAAATACTTTCTGTATGATGGCTACATATGAAAACTTAGGAAAATGAAAACTCCTCTAGCCAAAGGCTGGAAAAGGCATTTTTATTATGTATTCTTTCTTCATTGAGGTTATGGCTACTATCAAAACTTACTGAACTCAACACTTGAAATCATACCTTTTTTGTATACATGAATAGCATTTCAATAAAGCGGATTTTGGAGAAAGCAGGTAGATAGGAACAAATTGTTCAATAAATTTACTTCTTTTAAAAGAAGTCAAAAATCACTTGATTAAATCTGGCCTATTAAGTTGTGCTTAGGACTATTAAGATTTGTGTGCGCATCTGTTTCCTATTCATCAATGACTAAGTTGTCATTTAGTCAATGACTATTATGGATAAGGCTGAGTCTTAGGGAAAAGCAATTGCGATTGGAGAATATATTTAACTGTACTTCAAATTCATTTGCAAATTCCTCCTGATGTCTATTTTAAGTTTACTATAAGATCAAAGTGCACCTGAAAATGGACTGTACACTTTCTATTATCTTGCAAATACGTATTAAGTGGTTATTGGGGGTATGGGAGAGAGATGACCTCAATACTGTGACCTAGAGGCCAAAATTCGATTGTAATAACCTTTGGGAGCAGACCCACAGCTGAGTTTTATTTATTTATTTTTTAGTAACATTTAAATTTTTATGATTGCATTTTTTTTTTTCTGGGTCTGGTCATGGGGCCTGAACTCTGGGCCTGGGCGCTGTCCCTCAGCTCTTCAGCTCAAGGCTAGCGCTCTACCACTTGAGCCACAGCGCCACTTCCAGCTTTTTTCTTTTTGCTTATGTGGTGCTGAGGAATCGAGCCCAGGCCTTCAGGCATGCAAGGCAAGCACTCTACCACTGAGCCACCTTCCCAGACCCTGCATTTTCTTTTTTTTTATTATGAGAATACTGTACAGAGGAGTTACAATTACATGGGCAAGATAACGAGTACATTTCTTATCAAGCATTGTTGCCTCCTGCTTTGTTTCCCCTTCCCATCCCTTCCCATACTCCTTCCCTCACCCCACCCGATCCTCTCCTCATCCCCCACCAATGTTGTAAAGTTCGTTTTTCGACATAAGGACTTGTACATCTCATTGTTGCAATGGGTCCACCTGTATCCCTAGTTAAACGATTTTTTTCCCTTCCCCTCCACAAATTATACCAACATCAAATACAGTGAAAGTATGGGTTTTACTGTGGGGGAGGGACATACAAAGCAACATAGAAATCATCTTATAAATATGATAGAAACAATTACATGAAAGGAAAAAAAAACAAAGAAACATTTGAATACTTATCTTGGGGTTGGTTCATTCCCCTAACATCAACTTATCTGACCTTTTCTGCTTGACTGAGACATATACTGGATGCCCCTCAGTAGATGAATGGATCAAGAAAATGTGGTATATATACACAATGGAATTTTATGCCTCCATCAGAAAGAATCACATTGCCCCATTTGTTAAGAAATGGAAAGACTTGGAAAAAATTATATTAAGTGAAGTAAGCCAGGCCCAAAGAAACATAGGTCCCATGGTTTCCCTTATTTGCCACAGTGAGTTTTCAAGATAAATATTTCTACATGCTCAAAGAATACCAGGTCTGAAAGCCAAATAAAGTATTGGTTGAGGGCTTACTCTTCCATATGTTGTTACAATTTATCAAGACAGGCATTGTCTACATGTTTTTAACTCACATGCCTGAGACTAAGCTAACACAACTGAAAAGCTAGGCCCAGTTGGACTGACAGTCACTTGGACTGTGACCAATCTAGTCTCTCAGGTTATGTGGTATACACATCCCACAGTTAGTCATTGAGGCCAGTTTCAGATTCAAGGGGAGAGAATGAGGTGTTAATTCTCATTGGGAGTTGTCACAATCAAACCCTCCAACTTAGCCTTTTACACTTGAACTACGAACTAGATTTTGCTCTTCTTTCTCACTGCTCTAATAAATCTCTAATGAATCCCAATTGGAAATGTCTTAATTTTTCCAGGGCTGGGGTCTTGTATTATTTTTTTAACCTGCATTTTGGAATACCCTCTGTGCCTCTTGATTGTTCTGATCTCCATTCCTTTCTCTGATAATTATTCTCCCAATCCTAACTACCCTTGCTGAATGTTCAAAGTAGTCCTCCTACAAAAAAATTTCTGGCATTCAAAATAGTCCACCTTTTGGCTCCTATTCTTCTTTTGATTCTTACCTTTATGTTTGTCCTATGCATTTTAGTCCCAGACTTTTTGTGATCATCCTCTGCATTATGTCCCCACTTACCTTTCCTCCGAGCACTGATGTCTCTTCTTGGAATCTCTTCCTTGCCCTCTTGAAATATCCAAGAAACAAACTGCCATTCATGTTTTTCTTTTAATATTTCTCTCATCAATCTGTATTCACATAGTCATTCAACATACACTCCACTACATAAAATATTTGAGGCAAGTTTTATGCTTATACTATGAAACTCCTTATGAATAACTGGTACCCTTTGTTTTCCAATGTACTATGGTATCAAACTTATATCATTTGCAATATACTTTGGTATCAAGCTTAGTATTATTTGTCTATCTGTATAACATCCCTAATCTGTAAAAGCATAGATTCCTAGTGTTCGGCCTTTAAAATCTCATTTAGAAGTTGTTTTCAAGGATATAATGTTCTTTGATATAGTTTGAAATTGCATATTTTTGAGTTTAGTTCTCAAGTATAATTAATTGTAATGTCACAATAAGCGTTAATGAGCACATTTAGGTTAGTGATACATAGATATTTACAGAAGGCTTGAGTAATCCCTTTTTGTTGTTATGTGAAACTAAGTCATGTGTTGTACAACATAAAACTCCACAGACCTGTTTCTACAGGCAGTTTTAAACCAGGTATACACTGACATGTACAAGCAGAACAAGATAATTAAACTGCATTCCATCTGTCCCACAATATGCCTGGTTCTATTGTTGAAGTTAAGTTTATTTTACCAGTATTTTAGACTATCCTTCACCTGCTAGGTTACTTCCACATCTAAAAATAGGTTTGAACATAAAATGTAGCATAATTAACCCACAAGGGTTAAAACAAATGGACTGTCTCTGATATTCAATAGCACAGGAATAAAGCCTTTAGAAAAGAGTCTCTATGGTAAGATATCATATCTGGTCAAGGTTGCTTCTGGTTTTCAGTTGGATAGGCAGAAAGCTGATTTAAAAATCTATTCTAGCCGGGCGCCAGTAGCTCACGCCTGTAATCCTAGCTACTTAGGAGGCTGAGATCTGAGGATTGCGGTTCAAAGCCAGCCCGGGCAGGAAAGTCCATGAGACTCTTTTTTTTTTTTTTTTGGTCGGCCGTGGGGCTTGAACTCTGGGCCTGGGCGCTGTCCTTCAGCTCTTCAGCTCAAGGCGAGCACTCTACCACTTGAGCTACAGCGCCACTTCCGGTTTTGTGGTGGTTTATTGGAGATAGGAGTCTCACGGTCTCTCCTGCCCGGGCTGGCTTTGAACCGCGATCCTCAGATCTCAGCCTCCTGAGTAGCTAGGATTACAGGCGTGAGCCACCAGCGCCCGGCTCATGAGACTCTTATCTCCAATAAACCACTAGAAAACTGGAAGTGGCGCTGTAGCTCAAGTGGTAGAGTGCTCGCCTTGAGCTGAAGAGCTGAGGGACAGAGCTCAGGCCCAGAGTTCAAGCCCCACACTGAAAAAAAAAAGAAAAGAAGAAGAAGAGAGTGCACAGACCAAGTTGGGAATAGAGAAATGAGTGTAGGACCAGGTGCCAGGAAAGAGGACATTTTAGTCAATGTGAAAATGTTAACATGGTATATACTCTATATTCATATGTTTAATTAAGTTTGGATTAAGTTTTTATTTTAAAATGATCTTAGGCTACTAATTACCACAGTCTTAAGTATTAAAATTGACATAATATTTCCATTGACATGTCAGATAATGTCCATAGTTTTTCTTGTTGTTAAACATGACATTCTTGAAATTACCAGTAGGTGGAGCAAGTTTGCTCCAAAAGTGACCCATATATAGAGAGAGGTAAAAGGAAGGGGAAAGCAGAATTGAAGGCAGGGCCTGAGAAGGAGCAGGAGAAGGAGGGAGATAGAAGTGAACAGGAGGACAGAAAAGGAGTATGGAGGCAGGAAAGGAGGAATGTGAGAACTATTCATAACCTGTATTTCCTTTGCTATTGTTAGAGAAATTGTCTACAGTCAAGTATGAGTGATTTGACCATACGGCTTACATCTTGTCAGGTGTCATTATGTTTCCCATCTCACATTATTGCTGGGAGAGTATGAAAATGGCCTTGCCTATAGCTGCAATAATGTTGAATGGCTAAGACAGATTTTTTAAAAAAAATCAGTTTCTAGGGCTGGGAAGGTGGCTCAGTGGTAGAGCGCTTGCCTTGCATGCATGAGGCCCTGGGTTCGATTCCTCAGCACCACATAAGCAGAAAAAAAAAGCCGGAAGTGGCGCTGTGGCTCAAGTGGTAGAGCGCTAGCCTTGAACTGAAGAGCTGAGGGACAGCGCCCAGGCCCAGAGTTTAAGCTCCACAACCAGACCCCCACCAAAAAAAAGTCAGCTTCTAGGGAGCTCCCAAACTAGCAAGTTGTTGAACATCACAAGAAAATGTGTACATTTTTTTTTTCTGAGAATGAACAATGATAGTGAAAGGATAGTTTTGCAAACTGGAATATTTAATATAGTGTGTTTATACCCAAAGTGTTAATGTGCTACTTCAGGGAGGAGAGGTAAGAAAGCCTTTTCGTGATTTCAGTAGCATCTGTTTTTTTGTCAAGCTAAATTAACTACACAATAAATTAAGACAAAGTAATCAGACATTTGCGGAACATCTCCAAATACAAGAGAAAAATAAGCAAAAGGACTTAAACTTGTATTTAATAGATGTCAAATATGAGGTTAAGTTTAAGATAAAAAAAAATATAGAGGTAAATAAAAGTAAGACTGAAGATTTCCAAGTGGTTGCTTTTGGACATCAGGTCAAGGGTAAAATGGAAAAAGTATTGGTAGTTTTGTAAGCCTTTGCTACTATTTGGTTCTTTTTAACTGACTACATTTATTTTGTTAATAAAAATATAAAAATAAACTCTAGGGCTCCTTGGCACAAGCCGAAATTTTTTTAATAAAGACCCAGAAACTCACCCCAGAATGGCTATAATCAAGAACAGATGTTGGAGACCAGAAGGGAACCCTACTGCACTGTTGGTGTGAGTGTAAACTTGTTCAACCACTTTGGAAAGCAGTATGGAGGTTCCTCATAGACTCCACATAGAGCTCCCCTATGATTCAGCAATCCCACTTTTGGGCATTTACCCAAATGCTCACAAATAAGGCCATACTAAAGCTACGGGCACAATTTTGTTTATGGCAGCATTATTCACAATAGCTAAGATATGGAACCAACCCAGATGACCCTCAGTAGATGTATGGATTAAGAAAATGTGGTATATAAAGTGGCATTGTGGCTCAAGTAGTAGAGCGCTAGCCTTGAGCTGAAGAGCTGAGGAACAGCGCCCAGGCCCAGAGTTCAAACCCCTTGACCAATCCTCCCCCCAAAAAATGACCTTGACAAGAAAATGTGAGATATATATATATAAAATGGAATTCTTTCTGATTCCATTAGAAAGAATGACACCACCCCATTTGTAAGGAAATGGAAGGACTTGGAAAAAATCATTCAGTGAAGTAAGCCAGACCCAAAGAAACATAGGTCCCATGGTTTCCCTTATTTGCAATAATTGGTATACATCTAGGATAATCTTAGCAGATGAGCAGAATAGCTCAATAGCTATGGACATATGACCATATAAGATGATGCTAAGCGAAATGAACTCCAAGACATGGACAAAGGAGGTTTTTCTTTTTTGTTGTTGTTTTTAATGTACTATGTGAGGGTTTTTTTGTTTCTTTTGAATGTTCTCCCTATGGTATATCCCCTGTTGTCACTATATTTGATTCTGATAGCCTGGTATTGTATATATGTTTATCTGAATTAGGGAAGGGAAGGGAACAACAGAATAGTGAGACAAAGGACAGGGGAACCAATGTAACAGTGATACTCACAAGACAATGTGTTGGAAATGATCTCTACAACTCAAAGGTGGCGGCTGGGGGGTGGGGGAAGGAAAGTAGGAGGAAAATGAGGGAAAGGATAACAAATTGGACAAGAAATGTACTTTTTACCTTATGTAACTGCAACCCCTCTGTACATCACCTTGACAATAAAAAAGACAAGCCAGAAAAAAAATAAAAATTAAAGGTCATGAATTTTAAGTCATCAAACTATCACTATAATCATGTGTATAGGCATGTTTTACCAGAGAGAACTTGCCATCTTTCATTAATTTTTTTAAGTCAAGATTGTCATTGTCAGCATGTTGAAAACCCTCTTCCTGTTTTTACCTCACAGATAGACTTAATTAAATATACATTATTTTCTAACTAGTTTTGACTTCAAGAAATAAAATATGCTCAGAGAACAGAATTATTTAACAGCTTTTAAGAGTTCTTAAGGATTATAGAACTTCAGTGTGGCACCTTTGCAGCCTACAAACATATTCAGTAAAAATTATTGCTTACCAAATACAAACAATTAAATTTCAGTTTTTGTACACTTCTTACATAGGAGAGTATTCCAGAAGGCTAGAGCCGGGTAATATCAGAGATATTCAACCTTTGGAAATGTTTTACCCTAGAGTTTAGAGTTCCTTTTAAATCAATTATCATGTAACAACTTGACCACTGCTTCTGGGTTAAGTTTCTGCACACAGAAGCCCTCTGGCTTACACACTGAAATGCCTCATGAATTCCAGAGCGATTTGAGCATATCTGTACTTGCAAAGAAGGGCATATTCTAGTTTTTATAGCTTTAGTGTGTTTTCTTCAAACCCTATTTGAAGGGAGATGCTATCAATAGTTTAACAAACCTCAACTTTATTTTCTTGGCAATCAGAACAGGGAAATGAAAGCAATGTAACCCACTTAGTTAGCAACCCCTTAATCCCTCACCAGTCTGCCTCCATCCCCACCAAATTAGAGGGAGTTAAACAAGGAAGGAACAAAACTGGAGACCTAGAAAAAAATATCTGGACCACTGGACTATCATCCATATTGGTGTGAGATAAAGCACAGGTGCACAAAGGAGATTGAAGGATACTTTAGGGAAAATGTGTCACAAGAGGAATACTTCCTCTTGAAAGGAGAATACTTCCTCTAAACATGGTGAAATGGTTTGTTTTCTACCTTGGCCACGATCTTGTGTGGGTAGGTTGGGTGGAGTCTTCCCATTCTTACTTGTGTGGTGTGACCCTATTGAGTTCACCGTTATTTGTTACTCAAAGTTTTAGTGCTTTTCAACAGTCTTAGATAAAGTCAGAATTGTCATAAACTTTTACTGACAAGCACAAAACTGTACCTGGGTTTTTATTAGTTAAGATAATATTTTAGCATTAGGAGTGGTATTATGAAGCAAATACTGTTTTCATACCTTCTGTTTCTTCATTCTTGAGCACTTTAATCTTTTCCCCCATGGAGAATATATAATGTTTATAAAATTTAGGTCAGCAGAGTAATGCAAAATCCATTTTCTCTCTCTTTTTTATTTCATAATTCCTCTTTTTTTTTAAATGGACGAACTTTAGGTTTTGCTTAAACCACTGTGGTTTGATGTTTTATGCCATAGACTGATCTCAATACTTTCTGTTTTATTACTACAATACTTTCCCTTACACACACATATACGGACTTCTGTCAGCGTCACTTTTCTTCATAGATTTGTGTCATTTATGTCCCCCTTTCTTATATGAAACATGTTATTGCTTCATTTGATGAGAATCTATTTATTTAAACATTTAGTTGACAATACTAGAGCATAAAATATAATGTAATTGATCCAATTAAAAGTACGATAAGTTAGCAAAAGGTGAAGTTAAAATGAAGCCAAGACTGAATTCAGTATCTGAATGCGTGTGCTCACAGTTTTGGTTCCATGTCCCTGGTCGGTGTTGCCTAGCTTCAGATCTTTGTGGCCTGATGGTCACAATATACTTGTGTTAGGGTTTTATAGAAAAATATATTCAATAGGATGCACATGTGTATAGAAAGCTTTATGTTAAGTACCTGGCTCATGTGAATTTAGAGGCTGACAAGTCCAAAATCTGAAGTTTCTCATGTGTTGACAGAAGCCCCACTGGCTTGGGGAAGGACACTCTTTTATTCAGCTTAGAACTTCCATTGATTGGGGGCTGGGAAGGTGGCTCAGTGGTAGAGCGCTTGCCTTGCATGGATGAGGTCCTGGGTTCGATTCCTCAGCACCACATAAGCAGAAAAAAAAAGCCGGAAGTGGCGCTGTGGCTCAAGTGGTAGAGTGTTAGCCTTGAGCTGAAGAGCTGAGGGACAGCGCCCAGGCCCAGAGTTCAGGCATTACGACTGGACCCCCTCCCCCCCAAAAAAAGAACTTCCATTGATTGGATGAAGCTCACCTGCATTATGGAAGGAAAACTGCCTTCTTCAAAGCCCACAGATTTAAATGTAAATCTTTGCCTTCCAAAATGACTCTTTCACAAACGTCTAGAATAATGAATATTTGACCACATAAATGTGTGGGCCACATTTTCTGGGAGCTAATAAGGACGCATGTATGCAGGACTGAGGCTTTAATGATTTCCTTCAGTGATGGAAGAGAGTAGAGGGTACAACATTTCCTGAAGAAATGTTCCCAGGACCACAATGTCCAGTGCATGTCTCTACTTTGAGAGGAGCTTGATCCATGCTCCATGGCTTGCTTTCTGGAAGAGTGGGGACCACCAGCCAGTCAGGGCTACAGCAGCCACCATCAGATGCTGTACATGGCAGTTCTGAAGTTTCTAAAGAAAAGGTGGGGAAAGACACCGCTCAAGTTTTAAGATGTGTTTTGTTTTGCCTTCCAGAAGAAAAACAAAAATGAAAAATAAGACAAATGGCAACATGAAGAACGCTTTATCAGCTGATATTCAGTTTTAAGCCCTTATCGTCTCCCTTTTCCCTGTTACCCACTGCTAGAGAACTCTTAGCTGTGTAATGACCATTTCTTGGTAGCTTTATAGTATTGGCAGTATGATCCATGGGACATCACCCAGACTCTTCTCTCAAGTTAACTCATCCATAAAATGCAGTGAGTAATTTGTAACTCCAGAAATGACTGTGAGAAGGCAATGAAATAAGTATGGGAAAGAGTTTTGTAATCTCCTAAGGGTGACTTAATAAATCAGTTAAAGCTGTACCAAAAACATTACAATGAATGACAAGATACTTGGCACGTTAGAAACTGGACACATGATTAGTTAGCTCTTAAAAAATAGGGAGATGAATAGGAGTGACCTTGAAGATGTGTTGGTGTGTCAGGACTCACTGCAGCTGGACAGGTAAGAAAAAAACAGAAATAATGACCAAAAATGAACTCAATGCAGATTTCTCAGTGGTGGCCTACAAAGGGAAGGAAAGTGCAAAGATTGATTTAAGAAATGAGAACATCCATACTGAGGAGGCAGGAAGAGCAGAATTGACTCACTAAGATCTGCGTTTATTGAAAGAAAGGTGAAAGCAATGAAGACAACATCAGGACATTTGACAATGTTATTAATTGCCATCCAAAAAACTTGTTTTACAAGAATCACGCCATTTTTTAACTCTTTACCTCAGATTAAAAAGTCCCATAAATGCTTCTAGGGTTGGGAAGAGGTATGGAGTACAGACTAGATGGAAGGAACCTGAAGGCCAGGTCAGACACCCTGCAGTGGGCTTGAGAATTATGGTAACCAGGCTGGCCAGGTCAGACACCCTGCAGTGGGCTTGAGAGTTATGGTAATCAGGCTGGACAAACATAACTATAAAATATGGAGGCTCACTGTGGACCAGAGGCGAGTTCCAACAGCTGTTAATGGAGAATTTAAAAAGTCTGAAATAAAATCCTTGAATTGGAAGACATCTCTCATGAATATTCCCAATCTGGAAACTTCTATGGAGAAATAAGAAAAGTTCAACTACCTCAACAGAACTGAATTCTGGTCAAACATGAGAAAGTTAGTGCTCCTAAAAGAAATCCTGGGGCTGGGAAGGTGGCTCAGTGGAAGATTGCTGGCCTTGCATGTATGAAGCCCTGAGAGTAATTCCTCAGCACCATATAAGCAGAAAAAGTCAGCAGTGGCGCTATGGCTCAAGTGGCAGAGCACTCACCTTGAGCTGAAGAGCTGAGGGACAGCGCCCAGGCCCAGAGTTCAAGTCCCACAACTGACCAAAAAAAAAAAAAAAAAATCAGCAGAACCAGAATGCACGGCAACTCACCACTATATATGAGAAACCACTTTCCTCCTTATCATTTTCCATTATATTCAAACAAGTACATCACTTACATTGTAATGAACCAAATGGATATGTATTTACCGAACTTCTGGTGAAGTTGGATTTGTTTTGAGATGAGTCTAGCTTGCAGCACATCATTTTGAAATATTTCAGTGAGTTTAAAAATAATAAATGCATCGAAAACAGCATTATCAGAATGCATTCCCTCCTGATTTCAAGAGGCTATTTTGAATATTGAAAAACTTGATTTGAAAGTATATTTTTTGGTGAACTTCAAAAAAACCAATTTTGATAGTGATATTTTAAAGGATTTGTAGCACTGGTTCATTACTTTAAATTGGTAGTGTGCATATAATGGGCATTTAACACAATATTGATTGAAATAAATTTTGAATACTATATACATTTTATTTTCATTTGTAAGATTTCAATGTTAATGTAAGTAAGCAGTAGGTGCAACTTTTAAAAAATAAGGAGATGTAGAGGAAATTAATCAGAAGAGTCTAGCAGAGGAGTTTAGTCAATTTTCTTTTCTGTAGCTCATACTAGGGTTTTGAACTCAGCTAGCATTCTACCATTTGAGCCATACATCTAGCCTGGCTCTTTCCTGGTTAATTGGAGATTGAGTCTCAAGAACTTTTCTGCCCAAGCTGGTTTCAAATCGAGATCCACTAGGATTACAAGTGTGAGGCACTAGTGCCTGACTGGTGAGTCTAGCTACTTTCATATCATATTTACTACTCTCCCGGTGAAAAATATACCTGGGAAAATATGTTGACATCAGATCAATAGAGGTTGCTTTTCACCTTCTCTGACTAACAGAAACCATACTTAACTTCAAAGTTAAAAATTTTGGGCAATCTGACAAAGGAATTTAGCTGGAAAGTAAAAAAAATTCTGGATAGATATTTCTGTTTTTTACTTAGGCAAAAATAACATGTAGCCTCTGTATATATTATTTCATTTATCACTGACCTCCCACCTATAGTTAGAGGTTTTATTCTTCTCTTTCTTGTTTGCTTTTTGTGGTCAAAAACACAGAAGAGTCCACCTTAGCATAGCTGAGAACATTTTTCATGTAACAACACGTGAGGCTGAGCCACATCAAAGCTGGACAAAATAATAGATTTCCTGACCCTGTTCAAATTTTCCTATCCTGAGAGTCCACTCAGTGGTCCCAAACACTCCCCCCCCCCCCATAATGCTCTTTCCTTACTTTGAACCTAGGCATACTTTGTATCTGTAACTCTCAGCTGATTCCCCTGACATTTGGTAACATTTATTTATCTCTTTACATGAAATTTGCTTGAAAAACCTCCACTTCCCCTCTCATAAGTTAGTATTAATGCTAACACTAACTCAGGAGTAGCTATGTGCCAGGAACTATTCTAAATTACATTCAGTGTTTGAAATAGTCCTGCCAGGGAGTTAGCTCCATTGGTACTCATGAAGAATAGAGGGATGGATGGAGTATTTGCTCAACATGATAGGGCCAAGTGTTGGCAGAAAGAAGTCTGATCTAAGGTTATACTCTGAGCCATTGAGGTAGAAAATCTTGACAGAAATCAAGACTTTACATCTCAGTTAGCCCCAGCCTCTGACCATGATTTTTGCAAAGTATTTGTCAATATCTTGGTGTTCAGTAAAAACAAAAATGGTTTCAGTAATAAACAACAGAAATAGTTATGGAAATAAAGTATGGACTTGAGAACTCTTCTTTTGTCCATTTTCTTACTGAACTCAGAAATAAGAACTATTAATCATTTTGAAGCTGTTCTGGAACTGATTAAAATAAATTTATTATTATTAAGGAGCTCTACAGAGGGCTCACCATTTCATAAGTCAGATAATGAGTACATTACTTCCTGTGGATAGTGTCACCCTTTCCTTTGCTTTTCCCCAGCTTCCCCCTCCTTTCTCTGTTCACAAATTACATAGTTCATTTTCCATAAAGTGTATACTGAGTAGCATGATTACATTTGCTCACCTTCCCTCTTCCTTTTCTGTCCCCTCCCCTAAATGAAAAATAACCAAAACAAAACCAAACACTAGCACCACTACCACCACCACCACTAACAACAACAAAAAAACCCACATTTCCATTTCCTGGAATTTCTTTCGATAAATAGTAATTTAAATGTTCAGAGGAATCACACCTTTGGGTTCCTCTCCTAAGGATATCCTCCTTTAGTCTGTTTGTGAGTGAATGCCTAGAACCCTGTATAGATTATCATGTCCAGTATATTTTAGATCTACATGAGAGAAAACATGCACCGTCTGTCTCTCTAAGCTTGGCTTACCTCACTAATCATGATTTGTTTTAGATCCGTTCATTTCCCTGAAAATGATATAATCTTATTCTTTCTAATGGATGAGTAAAATTTCATTGTGTATAAGTACCACATCTTATTGATCCATTCATCTGTTGGGAAGCACCTGGACTATTTTCATAACTTGACAGGGAACGTAGATGTGCAAGTATCTTTTCTATATCCTGCTCTGGGTAGATGTCCAAGGATGGCATATCTGGGTCATAGGGAATTTCTACATTTAGTTTGTTGAGGAACCTCCAAACCGCATTGCAGAGTGATTGTACTAGTTTACATTCCCACCAACATTCTGGCACTGATTTCTTTTCAGTCAACCCTGTGAATTGATGATACACCTATTGAAAGTTGAATAGAAACTCACTATTATGCAACAAACCACTTCCTGCATTTGTTTATTCTTTTGTCTGCAGTGTTTGAGCTAAACCTTCCCTCTTTGCAGGCTTATGCACTTGTAACCATCCCTACATGGAACATAAATACACCAGTGTATTGAAGAACATAGACTTGGTAGTCATATTTTTTGTTGGGTCCTTGAACTCAGGGCCTGGGTGCTATCCCTGAGCTTTTGTGCTTAAGGTTATCACTCTGTCACTTGAGCCACAGCTCCACTTCTGGTGCTGTGTGTGTGTGTGTGTGTGTGTGTGTGTGTGTGTGTGTGTGTGTGTGTGTGTGTGTGTGTGCTTAATTGTAGATAAGAGCCCCACAGACTTTCCTGCCTAGGCTTGCTTTGAACTGTGATCCTAGATCTCAACCTCTTGAGTAGCTAGGATTACAGGTAAGAGCCACTGGCTCCTGCTTGGTGGCCATATTTCGAGGTTAGAATCCCAAGTAATTTTGTGTAAAAAATAAGTACCTCCCTCCTTTTCTCTTTTTTTCTCTCTCGGTCTTTCTTCTTCTAAACTGTGGTGGGTAGTCACAAAGATAGGCTCCATTGAGCCTTATACCCTGGTATTCATGGCCTTGCACAGTCCCTTGCTGAGTTGGGTCCACCTGTGTCAGATACTGTGGAAATGGCAGTATGTGACTTTCAGGACCAGGCCATAAAAGCATTCCAGCTTCCATTTTAGTTTCTCTAGGCTCATCCACACTGGTAGAGAACAATTAGCATGTTAAGGGTCACATTGAGAGGTCTGTAGGTGAAGACCTTAGGCCTCCTGCCAAATAATTTGGTAGCATCATGAATGAGTCACATTGGAACTGGGCCTTCTCACTGCAGTCAAGTCATGTGACTGCAGCCTTCACAAAGTTGCACACCCTAGGCTTCCCAATTAAACACAGAAGCCATATGAGATCATAGTGCTTACCAGGCTCTCTGCTTTTAAATTTTGGGGTAATTTTCAGTGCAGCCATAAGAAAGTAATAGGCAAACAGTGCCACAGTGATAGTGTAAACCTGCTCATTTTAGCAAAACAATATAGAAGCCTGTAAGACAAATTCCTAGAAGTAGGATTGAAAAGAATTGAAGGAAATCTGAATTTTAAGTGTTATTAAATAGTATCCTATAGAAATTAACAATGTCTTACAGTGAATGAGTGGGTTTCCCCATACTGATCTTTATCATTTTAGCTTATATCAAGATTTCTTAAACACCTGTTAAGTTTAAAAAGAATTCATTTAAAAATTTGAACTTAATTATTCATGAGATTAAGCCTTTTCCATATATTTATGGTCATTCACATTTATATTTGTTAACTGCCAATTAATATCTTTTGCTTATGATTATGTTGATTGCTCATCTTCTTCCTCTTAGAGGTAAATGTAGTAAGAAAACCAACCCTCTTGTGTATATATTTTCCCATTGTACCAAACAAGCAGATACTTTTGTATCAGATTTTTTGTTAAGAACTTTAAAAAGATCTTGGGTTTTATAAAAAAAAGATTTTTCTAATACATCTAAAGTTGTTAAAAGAATAATCTTCCATAATGTCTTCTGGTTTGTATCTTTCATGATTTTTCCTACCAGCACTAGTAGCTGGCACAATTAAATTAAAAGTCCTCATGTGTAGTATTTGCCAAATTAAAATTAAATTAAAGGTCCTGGTGTGTAGTATTTGCCAAATTTCAACATGCAAATATTCCTACCATTTACAGTTTCAAGCTCCCCATGCCATTTCACAGAACACAGAGTTAGTTAGGAAAATATGTGCACACTTGGTTCTTGCCAGCTGACTGTGCCAGCTCTTGCACATCACTGCACAAGAAATGTGTTTTAGGGACAAAGAAGATCCATCTTCTTTCTCCTAACCAGCTAAGTAGATGATGAATGCATATGAAACTATAACTCTCATTAAAATAGCCAAGTCTTCATTCTAACATAAATTTACTTCAATATAGTCTTTCTTAATTGATTATGTGGGTAAATGTAAACTTTTCTTTTAACAGGATTTTGCTGTTAAAAAGTGTGGGAGCCACTAAGCTTTTGAACTAAGTTTTCAGCAAGATGTGAGGGTAGAGAAAGGTGTGTCTCTAACTGATTTACAAAGGGCTCCTTATGTTTTCAGTTTCCTTCCCTTATCATGCTGTATACCTATATTCTAAATAGCCTCATCATGTGAATGTGTGTGTGTGTGTGTGTGTGTGTGTGTGTGTGTGCGTGTGCGCGCGTGTGTGTATTTATGTGTGGTGTATATGTGTTGTTCATTTTTTTCTGACATTGGCTCTGCTGTATTGCTGAGGCTGGTCTCAAACTTCTTTACTCAAGCAATCATCCTGCCTCAACCTCCCGAGTAACTGGGATTAAACACACATCTAGCTTGCTATTCTAATTTTTATTTTTCCCTATAATTCATAAGTTTTCTCATAGTAAAAAAAAGATGAATGGTTGTAGAGTTGAGGAGGATGAATGGGCAAAGCACAAGGATTTTTTTAAACAGTGAAACTATTCTGTATGCTACTATAATGGTAGGCAGATGTCATGACGTATTTGTCCAGAACCATGACATATAGACTATCAAGAATGAACCAAGATAAGCTATGTTATCTGTTCATTTTTTTGTCTGAACATAGCACACTATTCTCAAAAATAAAGTTCTACTTAAAAAAGCAAAAGCAACATTATCACAGATCCTTTGTTATACTGAAATGCAAATGACATAAAAAATTTAAGTGATATGACTCCTAAGAGACTTTGTCTTTTTAAAGAGAAGAAAGCTATAAAGCTGATGGACCAAGACTCCTTATTAGGCTGCAGATATTGTGAGAATTTATGGGCTTTTCAGCTTTCCCAGAAATCATGAGGAGAGGAGAGAAACAGACATGAGAGGTAGGAGGCAAAGAAGAAAGTATAGAGGAGTTGTAGCCATGGCTCGATTATTTCCTGGATGAGTGATCCTGAGACTCGGTTTTCTTACCTGAGTAATAAGTGGAAGAGTAGAGCAGCCCTTGCATACTTTAATGATAATAAATTGAGATAACATATGAGAATGTACTTCATTAGCTGATATAAGGCAAACATTTTGGTTATTAGATTTGCTTTGAAAGCACTCAGACTCCAAACACAAGGCAGGTGATCAGTCAGTTTTCCTCTCCTTTTCCATTCATTTGATGTCTTAACTTTATTGTCTCTAAAATTGGGACACAATGTGTATCGTTCCTGGTTTGCTTTAAGGATGAAATAGAATAGAGAACCACCTGTCTTTCCACATCTTCTCTTTGTAATTGCTTAGCAAGTGTGTTTTCCTTTCTAAATCCACAGAGGATGTTAGTGTCTGTCTCTGCAGCTCAGTTCAATCAAAAAACAGGCCCTAGTGTCCCAGAAAGGGAAGCGACACTGACTTCCATTGTTTCTGCCTCACTTGGCTTTCTATTCCCATCACCCATTCCTCAACCCTGAGGAGGAAAAGAAAGAAATTTTATTTATTCTCTATTTCTCCGCCCCCTGGAGGTTCAATAACTGAGCTTGCGAAATGATGGATAGTAGACTGAGTAACAGAAAAATCGCTCAGTTAATTATGTGCATATGCATGGAAGTCCCATACAACAGGAGACTCAAAGAAGAGCTAGTGGTTGAAGGTTTCCTAGCATGGTGAGAGACACTGGGGCTTCGAGGGTATGACAGGAGTTGGAGACACATGAGAGGGGAGTGTGGAGCAGAAGTGCATGTTGACAATACAGGTTATCTACTTAGGTAAGTAAAAGTCAGGAACAAAAGTTGTCGCAGAAGGGCCCTCAGAATATATTAGGTGGCAACCTGTGACAAAGCCAATCTGGGTGAGGGATGCTCTTAATCTCTTCTCCAGTGTCGCAGTTAAGGTTCCCCAGCTGAGAAAATTCCCGGGGAAGGGACCCATGACTCCTTTGTGGAGAGTTTAATCTTTAGGCAAATGAGTGAATTTCAGAAAAAGCCCCCTGCACTTTGAAGGAGAAGTAGGTCAGAGGGTCAGAGTCCTTGATTGTGAGGCTGTTTCTGAGGCTGCTTTCAACTTCCTTATTTGAGAGAATTATTTCCAAAAACCCCTTGGGTGGGCTTGTGTCATTGGTCTTCAGCACTCTATTAAATGTGCACCTCTTTGAGAAGAAATTAAAAAAAAAGAATTCTTTGCACTGTGCAAGGTAGAAAACATTCAAATTAAAAAATATTCCTAGTGATCATTTCTCGTGGAACTCGCAATATCCTAGTTAAGAGCATGATGTGTAGTGGGAATGAGAAAAAAAAAAAAGAATCATCACCATTAAATGTTTGAACAAGGTGTTTATTGTTTTCACATCTGTGTTTTCCTTTGGTCCTATGCTCTTAGACAGAAGTAACTTCTAGGAAGCTGCTGGGTTCCTGAGCGTGTTTGGGCCCTTGCGTGTGATTGCTTTCCTCAGTTTAGTCATGAAATCAGTCACCAGGTCATTCTTTACTCTTCAGAGATGGCTGCCACCTTCTTGCTTTCATGAGAAATGATAAAGCAAATGAGTCATTTCCTAGAGCCCTTCAAGAATGGCACGCGATACAGACTAACCTCCCTCAGTGTAGCTTAAAGAGGCTTGTTCAGGCATACATCTGGCTTCCTTATTTGGATTTCTGGAGTTTGCTTGTTTTTGAAACACTGAAGTATGATTTTTAGTTTAACTGAAAAAAGCAGCGATAACAGTAACTTGTGAGTTTCCCCTTTAAGGTAAGTTTCTGTATAATTACCGGTAAGTACTAGGTATTTTGGATAGCAGAAGAGGCAGGTGTGGTTTTGTTCCTAGTGATGGGTCACCTCCTAGTCAGAGAGTTCAGTTTTCAATCTTTTTGCTTACACTGCACTGTTGATTTCCTCTTCTTCCTGAGATAAACTTTGTTCCAGTGAGTGTTTTCATAACCCATGTCATGTTTTTATCACCTGTTGTTTTTCAGTGTTTTTAAACTATGATAGTTGTTTTTGCTTTAAATACTTGAATGTATGTTCAATAAAATAAATCATAGAATTTAAGTGGAATGAAAATCTTAATGACTTTGTAAGCCAGTTCTACAAATAATCACTTTTAAATGAGGTAGTTATCCATGTGACAGAAATGAAAAGAATAATTTTAGTTCTTTGAGCTTTTATTGATTTTACATGAATATCTTCTATGAAGAAAGAAAACTAATGCAATTTTGGAATTGTTCATTTAATTGGAAATTAAATTAAGTTAAATTGAGTTTTAATTGGAATTGATTACTAATATTTCATGAGCCTTCTTTCTTGTATGCAAGATTTCAGTATATAAATCTGGATAAAATGAGGCTCTACAGATAAAAACTTTGGGCAGTAGAGGGTGAACTAAGGTGGCAGAAAAGAAATTTTTGATTTTGGAGAACCTGGTTTAATCCAGTACACAGGATAGGAAACTGCAACTGTTTGAAATATTAATCTTTTAAAGAAGCAGAAGTTTAATCAGAAAAAAAAGTTACAGAAAAAAAAGTGCAAGATTATATGATTATGTGTTTAAACTGGACCAGATCTATGTTTAATCCACCTTAATTCTCTCTATGGTTTTCTCCAATCAACTTCTATGATTTAGGAAAAGCCTATAAACAATGCTTAGAACAGTGCCCTGCTATTGTTTGGCTTGTTAATGGTTAATATATATTAAATAAATGAATAAAAGATAATGTTTACCAACATGTAATTTTCTATAGTCCCTTGAAGCTACTCTTATGTTACATATTATATATGATTTTTTTTTTGCCTTAAAAAGTCTAATTTCTCTTTTAAAAAGATAGCTGGGCTGGGAAGGTGGCTCAGTGGTAGAGTGCTTGCCTTGCATGCATGAAGCCCTGGGTTTGATTCCTCAGCACCACATAAGCAGAAAAAGCCAGAAGTGGCACTGTGGTTCAAGTGGTAGAGTGCTAGCTTTGAGCTGAAGATCTGAGGAACAGTGCCCAGGCCCAGAGTCTAAGCACAACTGACAAAAAAAAATTAAAAAATAAAAAAAGATAGCTGGGCCCTGATGGCTCAGGCCTATAATCCTAACTACTCAGGAGGCTGAGATCAAAGAATTGGGATTCGAAGCCAGTCTAGCAGAAAAGTCCCCTTGAGACTTTATCTTCAATTAACCACTTAAAAACTGGAAGTGGGGCTGTGGTTCAAAGTGTTGAGCTCTAGCCTTGAGTAGAAGAGCTTAAGGAGAGTGCCAGGCTCTGAGTTCAAGCCCGAAGTTGACAAAAAAAAAAGTTGTCTTAATGTCAAGTTTATTTCCAACTTCTGTGTTACAAAATTTGATTAGTCTTAAGGCATATGGCCAGGGAGGAAGTATATCCCCTCCCCCATTTTATATATTCCCTACCACAGATGAACTCCAGTATCACCAGGAGTGGAAGAACCCTTACTTAGTTTGTAAACAAACCCATAAGATTATGAACTGTTTTGAGGAGTATTTATAGTAAGTGGCATGACTTAACTGAAGGATGTTAATTAGTAATGACTACTTCCTAACACAGGCATATTGAAAGATTAACAGGAACAGATAAGAAAGAGAAACATTATTAGTAATGATAGTATGAAGGTTAATTACAGAGAGATGTGCTCTTACATGGTAGTGATTTGTTGTATTAGACCCGAATAAAGCTTTTATAGTCCATATTAATACTAGTTTTAAAGGCCTGGAGGGAGTAAATGATGAAGGAAACAAGCCCATCTCTGCTGGCCAATAGACAATCTATTTAACCAAGAAACTCACTACCATATTTTATCATTTCCAGGAATTAGAATGCTTGGGAAATCACATCTGCTCAGGAATGAAGAGTGTAAGTACTTTCCCATAGAGTTACTAATCCAGGTTAGACCTTGAAGGAAATGTGGCTTCCTCTAAAAGAATAGATCCAACTGGAATTTTTAAATGAAGAAATATACTGGATACAACAGTGCTCCATTATGGTTATCAGATTCACATAACTCTTGGTGCAACTGTGGAGTTTGATTCCAAGGCCTTTGAAAAACAACACTGGAGACTTAAGAGGAACTTTAGAGATACTTTAGTCCCCATTTTAAATCTAGGAGTTTACTACGGAGAACATATATTCACACTGAATTCATTCAAAGACAACTAGTTTCTTGTTGATTTAATTGCAAGAATAACAAGTAACAAATCCGCAGAACTTTTCCCCAAGTAATCTCTAATAGAGGAACATATTAGAGGAATTATTTCAGAATAGTATTTTATTAACAGCTATCCCACATTAGAAAGTCACAATTATTTGGAGTGAGCAGTTTTAAGGCTACATTTTCAACAAACCGGCTTCAACTAGCAAGAACTGAGATGTTTCTACTTCTTATATTGACTTCAGGGATATTTTTTTTTCCTTCTGATTTCCTTCCTGTGGTATGGCTTCAAGTTGGAGCCCCCTCTAGACTTGTGTTTAGAGAGAGAGATTCCTATAATAGGTTACTAAATTTGTGATAGGTTTTGCATGTGACCTTAACAACGAATGGGTTGCAGAAAATAACTCAGACTTAGGACATAAAGCACAGAACTGTGCTGTCCCAAGAGCCTTTACTACCTGGAAACGATTTGGCTTGCTGTAGTTGGAAGTCTCACCCTAAGTAGAGTCATTTAATACTGTAACATTTTTCATAGGAATCTACCATAGAAACTGCTTTGCTTTGTATGTGATGGCCCTGACCTTTCAGCAAGGGTTGTTTAAATTCTAAAAACTAAGCTGAAAAGTCAGATCATTGCAGCATCCATGCCTTCCTCCCTGTGAATTTAGAATCGGAGTCATAGGATTTTCAAATGAGATCATTTGAAATCATAATAGTCCAGCTTCTTGCCACACATACAAAAAAGAGATCACTTGGAGGTTCCTCACCAAAGTTCCATAGTTACAGCTTATTGTGGGTGTCAGAGTGCATGAAATTCAAAGATTTAATTTCTCAGTCCAGAGACCTCAGACATAGCTTAACATGTACTTCCTAGAGAGCTAAGGTGTCAATGTTTGGCTGTGAGAGAGTTTTTAACGGAATGATCTGGAAGAATAGAGGCCTACTATAAAAGAGAAGAAGTTTTTAATTCTTTTAAGGATTTTTTGAGGTTATTTTTAGAGAGCTATGATGCCACCAGGAATCCTACAAGAATCCAACCCTCTAAAATTCCTTCTATTTTCTTTTTCTAATAAGGAAGATATTTTTAAGTAAATAGTCAAGGGTAGAGGTCATGCATGAGACAGTCTAGGAAGCAGCTTACTTCCTCCTCCGGGTTTGCTTTAGTCATGCTATATTAAAAGCTGTGAGAGTTTTCCCAGAAAAGAAACCCATATACCAGAATGTTTAGATCGAATTTTCAACCTGTCATCAAGATAGAATAAATGAGAGATTCCCAAATAGGTTCTATGCAGATGGAACAAATGTAACTTCTGGGATACATTCTGTAATTCTTGAATCCCTCGAGAAAATAGAAGGATTTTGTGACATTTCTTCAAGAGTAACTAGTAGCTGAGCTATGGAGTCCCCACTTTTCAACACAGGAAAGTTACTACCTCCTATAGCAAACCTAGCCAACAGGGGCTTGCTTACCAGTGGAGAGCTTAAAATGTGTTCCCAATATGATAAAAGCATCATGGACAGATTATTTTCTTCCTAGAAAATGTTGATGGGGGAAAATTTGGCTCACTAATACTTTGATGACTGAGACATGGGAGTTAGCTACTGCATGGAAACAAAGAAGGCCCATTGTTTCGCTAGTGACAAAAGATGGATTGTAAGTGGTGACAGCTGGAACAGAGCCTTTCTTCTGGTGAACTAGGAGTTAAATATGGGTGGATATCTTAGGAGAAAGCTCAAGTCTTGAGAGCTGATGCTGGAAAGGTCTCTTACAATTGGTATCTTTGTTATCTGTCATGCCCAACGAACATGAAGTCACTCAGGACAGCAAGTACTATAAATCTCCTTACCTTTTCTTCCTGACTTCATGGAGGGTTTTTAGATAACACACAATATGCTCAGCTAAATTTGGCTTTCAGATAAAGGATGAATATTTTTGATTATAAGTATTTCTTTGGAACATAATTATACGAAAAAATAGGCTATTCATTTAAAATTCAAATTTCTCTAAGTGATCTATATTTCTGTTTACTAAATCTAGCAACCTTACCCACACTCCACCTTTTCCCAAGCATCTGGTGAGTAGGTAATGCTGATGGACAGGAAAGAACTGAAATTGTTCTTTGTTTTCTAAATCAGCTGTGTTTTGTGGTTCAGTGTTCTTCCCAGAGAGTAAGCTGAAAAGTCAATGGATTTTTCCAGGCTCTTCAGGCAAGACCAGAGGAAGATTTTCCTATTTAATAAATAATAAAAAAGACTTGATAAAACTTAAAAGTGAAAAATATCTTTTTCTTGCTTGTGTTTTTATTATGAATGATTTTTGTTATTGTAAAGGTAATATAATAGAGAGGGATTACAGTTGTACAGGCCACATTTCTTTTTGGACTATGTCACCCCTTCCCTCACTCTCTCCCATTTTTCCTTCCCATCCCCACTCACAAGTTATATAGTTCATTTTCAACATAGTGTCTAGTGAGTATCACTACTGCATTTGTTCACCCTTTGTACCCTCACTTCTGGGCCTCTTTTACCCTCCCAAAGACAGATAAATGAACAACCAAAATAAAAGGGAAAGAAAACAAAAACAACAACCAAAAACACTCATTTCAGTTTCCTGCAGTGCATTTCAATATTTTATTTTATTTTACATGATCAGATGTGCATAGATATTGTGCCTTGTGTGTTTGTCTCCTAAGAATATCTTCCTTTGGTCTCACTGTACATAAATGCCTAGATACCTGTGTAATTTATCATGTCCTAGTGGTTTTTTTCCCACCATCCAGTGTGTTTACTGGACACATTCTAGCTACCACAAATGAGGGAAACCATGCAACCTATGTTTCTTTGGGTTTGGCTTACTTCATTTAATATATCTTGTTTCCACCTGAAAAAAGATGTAGCTAACAAGATAAATAGAAAGTCCACAGAATTGGAGATTTTTACCAGCTATGCATCAGACAAAATCCTCACATCTAAAATATACTTAGAGCTTAAAATTTAAACCCTCCAAAACCAAATCCTCAAAGAAACCATAATCAAATTAATAAATGGCCTAAAGTCTAAGAGAGAGACTTCTCAGAAGAAGTAAGAGTGGCCCATAGACATATGAAGAAATGCTCAACATCTCTGGCCATAAAAGAAATGCAAAGCAAAACAACATTGAGATTCTACCTCACCCCAATTAGAAAACTAAATATCAAGAAAACTAATAATATCAAATGCTGACATGGATGTGACCAAAAAGGAACCTTGTAATACTGTTTGTGGGAATGTAAACTTGTTCAACCACTCTGGA
The DNA here is from genome assembly GCF_019054845.1 of Dipodomys spectabilis. Classification (NCBI taxonomy): domain Eukaryota; kingdom Metazoa; phylum Chordata; class Mammalia; order Rodentia; family Heteromyidae; genus Dipodomys; species Dipodomys spectabilis. The sequence continues at coordinate 23,052,359 of NW_024870709.1, read as the reverse complement.
AAGTAGTATGGAAGTTCCTCAAAAGACTAAACATAGAGCTTCTCTATGACCCAGCAATTCCACTTCTGGGCATTTATCTAATTGACCACAAACCAAGCCTCACTAAAGCTACCGGCACAACCTGTTTGTTGCAGCATTGTTTACCATAGGCAAGATATAGAATCAACCCAGATGTCCTTCAGTAAATGAATTAAGTGAAAATTATCTTTGAGTACACCACAACTTTTCTTTAAGTAATCCTGCTATATTTAACTTTGTCTAGTGACAGAACTATAAGAACTATAACTATAATTTGTCTTGAAATTTGTGCTCTTCTCAACGTATCTTTGGAATTTTTACTTTGTAGAATGGTTTTGTGGCTGTACTGAATATTCTTGGAAAACTTTCGTTGAGGACCTAATATATGAGAAAGACTCCTTAAGGTTTTAATTAAATGAGAATTTGACTCAAATCAGCTCAAACAACATCATAAAAATTTTCAGTCCAGGTATTTGGAAAGCCTCAGTATAGGGAGAGTTTGAGGACTGCTTGAGTTAAAGGCTCACCCATGTGAGCAAGGACTGAATATTTAATGTGTATTCATGTAATTTTTTGCAGTGCTGAGAATATAGCCCAGGGCCTCTGAGCTATATTCCCCATCTTTATGTTTGTTTTGAATACATTTGTCTTCTTTCTTTACAGTAAGCAATGGGATTTTAAGACTGGTTAATAAGGTGGCCACAAGTTTAAATTGGGGACAAAGTGGATGAGAGTTATGCTGTACTGTCACTCCAAACAACCTAAGCAGTCACACTACAAGCTTATTCTGTGGTGACTGTCTACGGCACGTACATATGGAAAACATATAATCTAAAGCTTTGTCAGAGGGCTAATAGTGGGTTCGATTTTTACCAAAATGTCAGCTATGTGGGAAGCTGTAGGTAGGACTGATAAGGGAAGAGAGTTCAGTAGTCCTTAGTTGTTAGATAAAAGACATTCATGACCCTAGAATCTGAAGGCCTTCCTTCTCTTTGTAAGGTGTTAACTTTTGGTATTGAAGAGAGAAGGTAATTTGGGTGGAGTATCCAGGACTCAGGGTAGCACAATTTATCAATGGGAAAATCACATATCAGCAATCTAACCCCCTATATCATCATAGCCATATATACTGGCCCAATGGTCCTTACTTCTGGTCTCCCAGAAGCAAAACACAAAAATTTACCTCTGAGTCGACTTATGTTTCTTCATTTCCTCACTTGAAAAATGAGTGAGATGAACTTGATTTTAACAATTCCTCTGAGAATAATGTTTATTTTGTGATCTGTAACAATTTGTGTAAATGAGGCTTTAATTCCATCAATTATCCACAATGTGATATGTCTGGCTTACAATAAACAGTTGTTACAAATTGAAAAAATTTTAAATTTGGCAAAGAGCCAAATTACCATTTGAAATTTGGCACATAAAAATGTAGCTGAATTTAACTCTGAATTTAATTGGATTTTGACACTGAAAAATTTAAATATGCTGTTTCTAAGAGCGTGAAGTATTTCTTGTTTCTCATTTTCAGTGTTTTGCATGCAGAGAGAGGGAAAAATATCTATTTACCATCTTAGAAACCACTAATAATATTTTGACACTCACAGAAAGCAGATAGGCATAAAAACAGAAATATATAAAGGACAATTAAAGTTAGATTGAGGCCATTCATTAATCCGAGGATAGATCAGTGGCTGAGTTGACCCAACTGCAGCTGCTGTTCTTGAGAGACTCGCCTAAGGAAGAGAGATAGAGAGGGGTCACACGCACATTTATCCCCTTCCCCACAAGATGAAATGGCCTCACAGGCATGCATTTTTCTCTGGGGGGTCTCATCTACTTGCGCTAGCACTCAGTGTGAAGCGTGGTATCTTAAGTTTTGCTTTGCTAGGCAGCTAAATATAAAACCCACAAAACAACAATTTCCCTCTATAATAAATGGCAACTCAGCAACCATAATGAGCCTTTTTCTTACCTCCTACAGTTTTCTTTGTCTTCTCCTATCTATACAGCTTAAATCTAAACTGACTACCTTAGAAGGCAATATTTTGGGCACCAGAAATATAGACAAGAGAATGAATATTGTATCTCTATCATTTTCTTCCTAGTGACATGTTTAAAATATTTGATAGCTTGGAATTTTTATCTGTTTGATGGAACATTGCACATATCTTCAGAGGTCTGTTTTTAGATTTTGCTGCCCTTTGTCATCAACAATACCAAAGCAAAAACAGCTGTTAACCTTTGAAAAGGAGAATTTTGGCCATAGCTAGCATTTGCTCTTTTTGTTAGAGTGTGGCTCATCGATCCTTAAGCCTTTTCTTCTCTCTTTATACTAACTTATGATTTAGCTATAGATATGCACAGCTGTGCTAATCAACCAATATATAAACATTCTAAAGACAGAGACACAGGATCAATACTTTGCTTTTTAAATTGTATTTTGTGCCACAACACTGGATACAATGAAATAAATATATTCACATTGCTTTCCATAAATAATAGCTTTTAAATATAATTCATAAAATTTTATCTTCTTTCTCTAAAAAGCATTAAGAAGAGGATAATAGTCAGGATAGACAGTCTTGCCACAATCTTGGCAACTATTTAACTCAATGAAACTGCTGCCACTCCCTCTCAAAAGCTGGTCACCCATGGGTATGGAGGGAGGAAGGGTGAGCAAATGCAGTCATTATAGTCAATATACATTACATAAAAATTGAACTGTGTAACTTGAGGGGAAAGAAAGGAGAAAATGGGGGAGGATGGTGGAAGGGTGACCTGATCAAGATTCATTGTATTTGTAACTTGACTTCTAGAATTGTTATCTCTATACAACTACTTAATAATTAACATTTTTTAAAAGTTCATCCTGGAAAATCTATATCTTTCCTAAAAGGGAACCTAGAGCTTGTGGAAAGATTTATAATACTACTGAAATATCCAGAGGTACTCTTAACTGCTATATTGTACTTGAGAATAACTATATTTTGTTACAAGTTGTAACATATTTTCATGAAGAAAATTCTTGTTTTAATAAGAACTCTATAGTGGGGGGAAAAGAAAGAGAAAAAGTAAGAATGGGTATAATCAAAGCATATTTTATGCACATATGGAAATGTCATTGAAACTCCTTACCTTGTAAAATTAATAAACAAAAATAAAAATTGCCCTAAAATAGCAAAACAAACAAGAAATCTGTTATTGAAAGATTCAGTTCTCCCTTTCCTTCTCTTTTCTTACTTTATTTCCTCCCTCCCTCCTTCCTTTCTTCCTTCTCTCCTTCCTTCCCTCTGTCTAGCGTTACTGAGGGCTGAACTCAGGGCCTAGTACTTGCTAGGTTGGTGTTCTCCCACTTGAACTAGCCCTCTAGCCCTGCTTTTTGCTAGTTGTTTTGGAAATGCTATCTAGTGAATTTTTCTGCTCCAGCTGGCCTCAAACTAGAATCCTCAACATCTCACCCTCTAGAGTAGCTAGGATTTCAGGCATGAGCCACTGATGCCTTCTTTAATCATAACACAGCTAAAATGATATAAAAAATTGAAGAAATGTAATATTATTCCTAAATGATGTATGATTGGAACAGTTCTTGTTGCTCATAACTACAACAACATTTCAAAGCAAAAGAAATTCAGTACAAAGGAATAGAAACCTCGTTACTTAGCATTTGTAAAAATAGATTCATTTTAATTTTAGCCAATTGTGTTTCAAGCATGTTCAGTTTAGTTCTGCAATCATGAGTGCTGGGTGTAGAATAAAACAGGACATAGATATTTATATATGAGGCTATGGTTCCAAGATCCTCCTTTTCCACAGTTAGAAGAGTTCTCTCCCTAGCTGATAGACAGAACTACAACCAGATGATTCAGGGTACTATGAGAAGACCTTGGGAAATGAAGGCCTTCTGAACACTGGACTGGTATCACCAGGTACAATTCTTATGTGTATCAAATCACAGAGGTACACTTAAAGAATCAGGATTGTAAAGTTGACGGAAGGCCTCTAGAGATACCTTTACAGATGACTGAATCTCCAGACTTAGGTTTAAGTTATACTCATTCACAAAGGAAAAATGATAAAATGAAGAATGGGAAGACCTGTAATTCAGATTTCATGTTCTCTGACAAATTTTCTTTAGCTGTATTTTTATCTTATGCACTTCTTTAAAAACTAATGCATCACTCTTTTCTCCTTATTAGAAAAATAATGCATAGTTTCTTTAAAAAAACGCTAGTAATAAAATTAAAAAGGGAATCATTTGCAATTTCACTAACTAGTGAGCAACAAAGTTACTTTTGCACTCATATAAATGAAGTAGTCATAAACATGATAATTCTATGATTCTTTAGTCTATTTTTTCTACTCAATTTTATTTAAATTATTATGAGGACTTTTCTATTTCAGTATATGGTACAGCAATTTTAAAGATATAGTACATAAACCTTAACTTACTTAAGATAAATTTTGGATATTTAAGTTGTAGGTTGCTTTCACTTTTATGAATAGTGTTTTAGTAAAATATTTATACAAATATCCAAAATTAAATTATTTTCCAGGGTGAATTCCTAGAAATAAAATTGCTTTTGATATAAAATTCAAAATTTATTTTAGCAAGTATAATCAAGTGACAGTAATCTTTTTGTCATAACCCATAGCTCCAATCATTGGCAAACCTAATTTTTAATGTTTAAACCTGCCAACTTATAGGTACAATTGTACTGTCATTTTAACTTTATCTATGTTATCATATTTTTTCATAAGTATCTTATTATGCAGCTCTATATTAATCTTTGTTTTTTAATTCCTTTCTGATTTTTCAGTTTAAATTATTTTTATTAACGCACAAGTCAGGTTTGGATTTTACAAGCCCTTTGTAATTAGAAATAAAGCAGCTATTTCCAACTACCTTCAGGTCCTGTGAATTTGTGTTTTTGCTTAAAAATGAAACCACAGGCTGTTTCATTTCTCATTTACTATTTCTCTCCCTGAGTTGTCAGTTTTGATTTTTCTCTGAACTGAGGGCAAGTGAGAGGGCATCTCATCAAATCGCTGTAACTGGGCAAGTTTCTTAGAGTCATCTAGTTTGCTTTGCATACCATTTTTAGTTTGTCATTTAAAAATAAATTTAAACTCCATGCTGTTCAAGACATGTTCTTGTGTTTAAAATAATCTGCTCAATTTAAAAATTTTTAAGGACAATGACAGTATTTTCATGTGAGAATGTGAATACTTCTTTAAGGAAACATAACAACCTTTAGGAAATGGCCATATTGAAATGACAGTATTCAGAAAGCAGAGTCAAGATAACTATGAATCTATGGTCAGCCTAGAATGTGTTATGTCTTGTATCAAGAAATATACAAAGAAGAGACAGGCACTGGTGGCTCACACCTGTAATCCTAGCTATTCAGGAGGCTGAGATCTGAGGATCATGGTTCAAAGCCAGCCCTGGCAGGAAAGTCCATGAGACTCATCTTCAATAAACTACCAGAAAACCAGAAGTGGTGCTGTGGCTCAAATGGTAAAGTGCTAGCTTTGAGCTAAAGAGCTGAGGGACAGCATCCAGGCCCAGAGTTCAAGCCCCATGACCACCACTACCAACAAAAAAAAAGACAGAGAGAGAGAGAGAGAAAGAAAAAGAAAAAAATATATTAAAAAAGAAGGAGGAAGCAAGAGGAGGAGGAGAACAGGAGGAGGAGAGAGAAGAGGAGGAGGAAGTGAAGAAAGAGAAGGAAGAGAAAAGAAATGGCACTTACATGACAGGGCTCATATATAGATTGAGTATGCACTTTTCCTTAGATACTGGAAAAATCCAGTGAAAGTTGACTCATAATTTTCTTTTTTTCCCCAATTCTTCTTGAGCATCAGTATTTCATAATTTGATTAAAAGAACAAAGGATTGTGTGGATCGTAAACTCCAAGAGGAACAAGTTTGACTTCTTTAAGGGCTCTAGTCAAAAAAAAAAAAAATACCCGAAAGACTGTGTAGCAGGCTATCTGTAAAACTTCATAATAGGAAATTTTAAACTATTTATAAATACCATTTTAATGTTTTCTATTTATAATGTTTTTCTTTGTTTTGTATTCTCCTTTCTTTTATTCTGTTTTCTGCTAGGTAGATACAAAATATCTATCTTCAGCTCAAGGACTTTAGCTTGAATATTAGTAACAAAATTCAGTAGCTGCTCTCAGCTGCTTTGTACACATCTGTCTGTGGATTTGAGTATATATATGAAAAAGACGGCAATTTTGTGCATGGAGTGACTAATTGCAATATACCTACTTTGGAATTCATTATTATGAGATTTAATAAACATAACTATCATAGCTCACTGTGTACAATAAACACTTTTAATTTAATAGTAGGAGATTTGACTGTTGTCAGGGAACTCCACAGGTTTACGGCACACAAAGCATAAATTTAAGCCAGTGAGCGATTCCTTGTGATGACAAATGGGTCACTTAAACAAGTCAAAACAAACCAACAGGACTGACGTCACAGTTCAGCTTTATTTTCTATATATCCAACAGTAGCTTGTGGTAGTTACTTGACTAAATTTGTATGGAGTATATATAATATCTTGAAATTAGCAAATTTGGAGATTTATGAAGATTTTGCAATCGATTAAGTTTATATAAGAGAAAAGATACTTGCTGAAGACAGCACAGAAGATTTTTTTTTATATTGTTTGTGGAGGGGCAGTTTTTAATCATAGCCAAATAGCTGGCCACAAGGGAGTTAAGCCATAGCTAAAATAAAATCTTTATATGATGCATGATGCACAAAACTTTATTTGATGTAAACATCATATATATATATATATATATATATATATTCTACTTTGCATATAACTAAGAAAAAGTAAATGCATTTATAGATACAGAGCAGAAATATTCTAGAGAGAACATTTTATTTAAACTAATAGTGGACAGAAATATCAGAACTGACAAGAACTAATAAGTAAAAATCTTAAATTTCCTATCAATTTGGACAAAATTCTTATTAACGAGAACTAATTCTTGCTAACATATTAGCTAGGAAGCAAGTTAATGATTAAAATCTTTTTTTTGGGGGGGGGGGTCCGGTCATGGGGCCTGAACTCTGGGCCTGGGCGCTGTCCCTCAGCTCTTCAGCTCAAGACTAGCACTCTACCACTTGAGCCACAGCACCACTTCTGGCTTTTTTCTTTTTGCCTATGTGGTGCTGAGGAATCGAACCCAGGGCCTCATGCATGAAAGGCAAGTGCTCTACCACTGGGCCACCTTCCAAGCCCCTAAATTCTTCTTAATTAGCAAATAAGTTAATCATTGTCAGAGTTGTAACAACCTTTACTAGGTACTTAAAGAATCATGAAAAATAGATGAAGATTATATGGTAAGTCCTTGAAATGGGTCCCTTGTCTAACAACCATAATTCAGCTTAGCCACAGCCTCCAACATAAACTGTTTTGCTGTAATTTTAAAGTATGTTTTGGTCTTAGAAAGTTGGCACTCAGGTAAATAAAGCAAAATTCTTTTTAGTTTACTAGTGTCAGCACCCTATTTGTAGATTAATCCATGAACACTTCATGGGACCCTGTTCTTTATATGCTTTAAGGCCTATATTTGTAGGTTAGCACATTGAATATTTTATTATTATTACTACTGTTATTAGTATATTTAAGTACCTATACAAAGGAGTTGCCATTTAACAAAACACTTTATGAATTCAGTGCGTCTTGCCTATTACTTTTTTAAATTTAGTAAGATATACATCAAACTCTTGACTGTATTCGATCCCCCTCTAGTACATTGAATATTCAAAGTAGCCTTTTTTTAGGGAAGTAAGCTTATGTTAAGATTCAATTCTTATTTATTAAGTACATTTAGAAAATATAACTCTATTAAGCAAATGACTAAGATAATAAGAAATGACGAAGGACACTCATTCTAAGAACAGGTATTTGCAGGGGAAAATCAATCCACATCAGCCTCTGTGAGAATCAAAGCGATCTTGCAGTAGTCATCAACTATTTGCAGATACTTCAGGAGCTAGAATTACCCTCCTGCCTTCTGTCTTTTTGAAACTGGAGCCATCATCTTGCTAGCAGGTTATACTAGGCTATTCCAGATATACAAGAAGCAGATTTATATTTTCCTTAGTATCGCTTAAGTTTTGTGAGTGAGCTTTATAGGTAAACTGAGTGCTTTTCTTTTCTGGGGCAGGCATAGCAGACCAGTCATTTCTCACTTCTGAGATTGACAGGGAAATAAAACGAGAGATTTGAGGAGTTAAGATGAATCATACAGGAAGATTTCTTCCACTCACCTTACCATCACATCATGCTTTCTTCATGTATTGAACATGAACTTGTGATCCATAGTAATAGATTGCGCTCTGTCATGCACAGAGCTGGCCTTTTGGCCATGATCATAACTTAGATTCATCAGAGAAGTGGTTTAACTTGTTGGAGTAGACAATTTACAGAACTCTTAAGGAAGATCAGGTTAGTTTTATTCTTTCAATGTTGTCCAAATGTTGTTTGTGACTCTTTGTGCTTTAACTACATTTATTTGGAAATTACTTGTAAGTTTTCAGACAACACTTTACCCATGGCATATTGGGGAGCTTTTGTCAGGTAAATTCAAGAAAAACAGCTTGAAAAATGCTTTGGACTTTATATTCTTATTTGTCTTTAAAGACTTAAAATAACTTGACTGCTTAAGCAAATGAAATTACATAATGTTAAATTATAGTTACCTCCTTATATATTTGTCTTTCTAATTTTGGATACAACCTGTAAAGCATGATTGGGTTAGGATGACAGATTAACTTTTGGAAAATTATTGGAAGATACAGAGCAGGTTTGCTCTGTGCTGATATTACTTTACCACAAACTAGCTTTCAGAATAGTATAATTAAGAGAAATCTTGAAGTTTTAAATTTATGACTATGTTCCTACATATAACTTTACCTAGATATATATGTATGTGGAAGTAGTTAACATTAAAGATAGGGAAACATAGTTTTAAAATGCAAAATGATACATTAATTAAATGTTTAAATATTATTATGTAAATTGCACTGTAGAGAAATCCAGGCATTCATATTCACATATCAATTTACTCAAGGTCTGAATTTTTGCCTATGAGATTTACATTGTCTATAAAACTATATCTATTTTTTCTTTTGGGTGTGACACATTATGAATATAAAATATATGAAGATTTCTTTAAGGCATATAGTTATTGTACTTAGTAAAATATTAAAACTCTACTAATATATTTTTGATATTTTATTTTAAATATGTACTGAAGGATATACTAAATGGATGAAATTGAAATAAAACTGGTTCTCAATTTTTGTCAAATAAGGATTGTTAAATATAACTTGCTATTCTATTAAGCTTTTCTTTCTTTCTTTTTTTCTTTCTTTTTCTTTTTTGTCGTTCATGGGGCCTGAACTCTGGGCCTGGGCACTGTCCTTCAGCTCTTCAGCTCAAGGTTAGTGCTCTACCACTTGAGCCATAGTGCCACTTCTGGCTTTTTCTGCTTAGGTGGTGCTGAGAAATTGAACCCAGGGCCTCATGCATACAAGGCAAGCACTCTACCACTGAGCCACTTCTATTGAGTTTTAGCAGTCCTTAGCAATCAGAAATCCAATTACCTTATACAGTAAGTTTTTACCCAATATTAAAAAATCTTTGTTTTTATTTTAGTAATAGAGTATCCTCAAGAATTTTATAAGATATATATGTATATATATTACCAACTTCATTTATGCTTGAAGATAAAAATAACTTTCTCAGTGCCTCACATTAAGAATGATGTGAAAACTCACTACCTTGGTTTTCACATTTTCCAACAACTACCTTAAATGATTAATTAGATATAGTTTAAAAAATAATATATCTCTCTAGGCACTGCTGGCTCATGCCTGTAATCTGAGCTACACAGGGGGCTGAGATCTAAGGATTATGGCTCAAAGCCGGACCCAAAGAAAAATCTGTGAGACTCATATCTCCAAATTGTTTACCAACAAATCCAGAAGTGGAGCTCTAGCTCAAATGGTAGAATGCTAGCCTTTAGCAAAAAAGCTAAGGGGCAGCACTGGTGCTGAGCTGAAACCCCACGGTAGGCATTAAAAATCGTAGTCTATCTGAAAAGCAATAACTTTCCTGATTACCTGATTAGTAATAGTTTTTCTTCTGATTTCCTTTAAAAAAGTATGTGCCTTCTACCTTGTGTGTTTTGTTTATTGCTTTGGAGAACTACTGAATTATTGAGTTCAACTTTGAAATTGTCCAAGAAGTTTTATTTGTTAAACAATTGTGGGACAGACTTTTTTCTATAACCATGATAGCTTACTAAATAGCTGTTGTTGTATTGATATTAGTTAACAGTGAATAATTTATGTAAGTAAATTTTATTTTATTTAATGGAGGATTAAGAGAGATCATGATATCAACCAAATTATAAATCTATATGCTATATTTTCAACTTCTATTAGGTTCTAAGAAGATATCCTATATTTGATATTTTTCTTTAAGTGAAAGAAATATATCTGGGATAAAATTATATTTCTTAGCCTCTAAGAATAATCTATTTTTTTCTATTTTCAAGCCTTGCATTTATAAATAAAACAGTAATCCACGGATAAACATAAATAACTTTTTCTTGAATCAAAATATATTTTTACAACAGCATAGTTACTGTTGGAAAGTCTTTTATTATGTATTTTTCACTTTATAACATTTAAGAGGAATATAGGCATACATTGATTGAACAAATGCTTTTTTTTGGTAAAAGAATGCAAGGAAGTTCTCTAGATTTGACACAATTCACATAATGCACTTGTATTATTTTTATTAGATATTTTTCACTTTGGCTGGCGTAAGGCACCTTGTCTCCCTGGATCTCATGTGGAAATTATATACACCAAAGAAGGAAGTGCTATTGTGCACAAATATTTTAATTAAAGTACAAAATGATAACCTGCAGGGGAGAAGATCTAAGCATTTGTCAAGCTGTAATTATATTAGTAGTTTCATTTTTATTTGATAACTCAATAACAGGGTAATTACAAACATGCAATTAAAGCAAAGTCAAACCCTAATTTATAAAGGCAATAAAAACAAAGAACAGAGTAAAACCCTATTATAAAGCAGTTACCATAACATTATAATGACCTGCATTTCTACCAGTGTACCTTATAAGGCAAAGGTCAAATCCAGCTCTGTCTTTACACATTAACATAACCCCAGATCATAAACATAATACAAAACAATTTTTATCCTCATGAGCTTTTTTGCCAGTTCAAAGCTGTGATGAATAGACACATAATGAAAGACAATGCTGGAAGATGTTGGCGAATCACAACACAAAGCTTTAAAGACAGGCCAGAATCTATCTTAATGACTCAGAAAAAAACTATACAGTGCAGGTGTATATATATAGTTTTTGTTACCTGCAATGCCAACATATTTTTTTCATCAGATGATAGTGGCAAAAATCTTTGAAATGTAATCCAATATGGAGGCAAGCTTGAAGCATAAAGTGGATGAAGGACCACGGTTCTTTAAAATACTGAATTGTATTGGCAGTCATGAAGAAAACAAATGGTTCAAGCCTTTCTGGAAGAGTTCAAGGAAGGTGGGCATTGTATTTTGCCTGACTGACTTGACTGGAAAGGATCAACTAAAACCTCTCCACTGAAAATATAACACATGGTTTAATTATATCCACACCACAGAGGGACTTTCCAGTACTGCTTTTCAACATTAACTCTTCCTTAGATTTATGAAGCAACTTGAATCTCCTCCTTTATACTTTTCTGTTTTCCTTTTTGTTTTGTGGTTGACAAAAACTCCCTAATAGCCCCAACGAAGCTTGAAATGTCCCAGCTCCTTTTAGAGTGACACGGACCTCTTCCTTCGTCTGACAAAATCCTCTGGATGAATGAAGTTGGAAAGAGCCTTGGTGAGATGACTATCCAGTGTGTCAGTGCTGCTCCCAAAGGCAGAGCTCTTCAGGCAAGGACACAAGTAGCTCATGATGGCCCGGCGGATGTAAGTGTCAAAGATGTAGTAAATGAGAGGATTGACACAGCTGTTGGCAAATGCTAAGGACCCACTCACCTCCATGCCCAGCTGAAGAAGAGTGGAGGAAAACGGGAACTCTCGCTGCAATCCAGAAACAATGGCCAGGAGTTTGAAAGCATTAAAGGGCAACCAGGAGAAGACAAAGGCTGCCACTACAATAAAGATAACCTTTATGGATTTCCTCAGCTTTCTGTTATGCTTTCCTGATTGCTGGTAATGAGCACACAGCTTCCTTGTGATACAGCAGTAGCAGGTCAGGATGCTCACCAAGGGCACAAAAAAGGTGAGAATTAAGACTACCAGAGCCCATGTCAGTTTTATGGAAGTGGCCCTCTTCTCAGCACAGTATGGCTTATCATTAATCAGAGTGAGTTCCCGAGACAGAAGAGTAGGCAACCCCAGGAGGCAAGAGATCAGCCAGACACTTACACAAATGCCATAGGCACAGTCCCTCCTTCTGAATTTCCTGGATAGGGCTGGGCACACGATGGCCAGGTAGCGGTCCACACTCATGCAAGTGAGCAAGAAGATACTGCAGTGCATGTTGACTGAGATCATATAGGAGCTGCCCTTGCACAGGAAAGACCCGGTTCTCCACAGTCCAAGAGTTGCCTCCTTATCCACCCAGAGAGGCAAGGTGACAAGGAAAATGAAGTCCGATGCAGCCAGGTTGATGATAAAGATGTCGATCAGTCTTCTGCCGCCACGTTTGAAGTACAATGCACCTATGAGGATGAAGTTCCCTGATACTCCAGTGAGGAACACAGCTGTGTAAAATATGGGAAGGAAAACCGAGGTGTAAGGCAAATGGGGGCTGGTGTCCTTGATGTCAAGGTTTGAGCTTGTAGCATAATAATAATCCAAATAAATCGGGGTTGCTTCTGGGTCCATCCCTGAAAACCAGATGCCAAACCTGTAAGTGTTTTCCCTATGAGATTTTGATTTGAATTTGAGAAATGTCCAGGGAGTTTCTCTTATATAGTACCTGCCTTCTATTTTTTTTTCTTCTCCCTTTAAAGATATTGGACAAGCATGAAAACAGATTAAAAATGCAGTTTCTACCAGTCTTCAGAAAGAGCCCACAAGGCACACCACCTCTGATTGGTGTTAGTTGTGGTTGTGGTTTTCTTTATTTGCACTTACCCATGAAACTGAGGTGTTTCTTTTTTGACTTCTTTAAGATATTTGATTTTTTAAAGTCTAACATTAAGCACTGAATTAACTTTAAAATAAGTTCTCATTTTCTTTAAAGAATTTTGCTTTTATGCCTCTGAATTCTCTTGATCTAGCCTTTACTTTTACGCTTAGGATTTTTAAGATAATAGCTGCAGACATACATACTATTGATACTTTCGATGATGTGTGAATGTGTGTAGATGTTACATATATAAATGTATAATATATATACACTAGATTTTTAATATAATGTATATATACGTTATATTTTTATTTGAATGAAGAGTGTATGAAGTTTTTCATTTGTATGCGGTGATCAGCATTTCCCAAACCATCTTCAGTCTATGTCTGTGGTATGCATTATGATTGCCATTAAGGCATTGACTCTACTAATTTATTTGAGTTTTAAATTTTATTTAATACATACTAGTAACTTTTATTTCATATTTTTAAGTCTCCAAATGGATGGAGATTTATTTATTTACTTTCTTTATTTTGTAGTGCTGAGGATCAAACCCAGATCTTTGCATAAGCTAAGCAAGCAGTCTATTACCAAGTGATAACCCCAGATCTATTATTCCAAATTTTCCATGGCAGCTAGCACGACATCTTGCCCACAGTTGATGTTTTGTAGATATTAGTCAGAAACCTCATATTCTTGTGATCCAATGTACTTAGCAAGGTTGTAATTATTTTGAAAAAAACTACACACATTCTGATTCATGGAACTTACAAACATATTTAAAAATTACAAACTTAAAATTTAAAAATTACAAAATCATAGATATGGTGGGGATGGAGGTAAAATAATAATAAATTCAATGTCTGCCTGGGTTACTACAATGGACTAGTGATGTGGCTTAGTAGTAGAACACTTGCCTACCATCTGTCATGACCTGTGTTTGATCCCAGCACCACAAAAACCAAGAAGCAAGCAAACAAAAATTGTAAACTCTTCTACTTTTACATTTTACCTGCTATTGCAATCCAACCAAAAACACTCTTTTTTGCTAAAAGTTAACATCAATTAACTAACATGGTCAAGTAACTACCTTTCACTAGACTTTACATTGCCTCTGCTCCCCACATTGTTACAGGACACCACTGTAGAAGTAATTGTTTTTCATAAGCTTTTGAGCCATGGCATTTTACACACCATACATCAGAGAATTCCACTTTTTGGAATCCCCAACCTTTCAACAGAAGTAAAAACCTATACTAAATGGCATCACAACAGAACTTTCAAGATATTCAATATAAAAGCAATGTTTTTTGGTATACTAAAATGCTTGAGAAACAGGTTAAAACAGAAGAGATTCTATAACAGTCACACGTATTTACTTTCATATTATGAAAGCCAAAAAAATTGAAACTGATTTGGTAGATTTTAATTCTTTACTAATCAAAGTGACTTCAGACTATATTTCCCTTTATCTCACTAAATGTAAAAAAAACTCCAGTTTCAGATTGGTAATATGATTAAATAGGAGGATGTATGCCTATACTTGAAAATTCAAGATGGACATTTAAAGTCCTTTCTGTAGAATTTTAATTTTTCAATGGCAGGTGTATTAAAAATATAGTCCTGCCTGTTGGACTCCTTGTTTTGATATAGTTTAATGTCACCACCTTCATAGGCAAGAGGGGCAGGATCAAGAAATGGGTAAAGATCTCCTGATTTGAGACATCTTAAAGAATCATTTGGGAGTTGATTTATGGGGTTAGCCTCCCTTCATCCTTTTCCCTGTCTGCTCTGTGCTATTCATTAATTGTATGGGGGACAGAAGCTTCACTAAACATAGACTGTAGATCACAGGAACTAATTAACTACATTGACATTTCTCGAGCAGAAATCTTTGCCACTGGGTAAACCATAATTAAATTTAAAAAAATTGATTTTTTTGCCAAATAGTTTGAAGTAAAACTATTTACTTGAAAAAGTTTCATAGTGTAAAATCATTAAAATGCTATATCTGTATGTGTGTGTGTGTATGTGTGGAAGTACGAGTCTTATATAGTCTTTGTATTAGAGTCATCAGAATTTCCTTTGGAGATTGGGAAAATAAGGTTCATTTGAGATGTAACTTTCCTTAAGTATGTCTAAGGAATCAACATAAAAGTGTACATTTAGGAATTGAATGTTTGAATGCACATTCATTTCTGTAAGGCCTTAACTTTTCTTATAGTTGTCTAAAGTTGTTGAGCTGGAATATACAATAGCTAAAATAAATCTGACTTTTTAAGCAAAGTGATTTTTTAAAATCATACATGGCCATTTTGAAGAATGATATTTAGTGGTAAAATGTTACAGTATAAGGCTACCTTCGGAGGAGAAAGCAAATTAATTGTTTCAAGCAATAAAAGAAAATAATAGCATAGTTCTTGGTTTCTAATAATTAAGAGTACAAAGTTAATATGTGCTGCCCATCGGCAAAGAACATCATAGTTCTAAGAAATTTCAAGTACCAAGACCATTTTAGGACGTGGCATGCATTTTGAAATATATACACATATACTAGCAATAAAATAACCACGTATACATAGGTCAAAACTCAAAAGCAACAGTGAGTTCTATAAGCATATAAAAAGTCAATACCAAGAGGCAACCAACAATAAAAGAAAAATGAACATTAATATTAGTATCTGATACATGAATACCATCCCTTAAGAATGGTTTTCTAGGAAACATCATCATTCAACTTTCTTCCCCAACTTCTGACAAAAGTAATTGCATCTAACACGCAAAATTATGCGCATAAAGTACTCATTCTCTCATTTAATTTGGCTAATTCTCAACATCTGACCCATTGCACTGGGGTAGAGCCTTAAGCCTATCCATGATGGAAACTGCCTGGAGTTCCTAATGATCAGGACAGCTACTCACTAAAATCCTCTTTAGGACTCTTAAAGTGATTGTTTTGAATCTGTGGTTGCCAGACTACATTACTCACATTAAAATCACCAGGAAGCTGACTGAAAGATAAATTTGCAACTTTATCCTAGATCTAGTGAATAAGTCATTGGGGCTACTGTTTAGGACTCTGTATTTAACAAGTATATAAAGCAAGTCTTACACACCCTGAAGTTTTAAATAACCATTCTTATTTATATTGATTAACCATGTTATGCTATATTTTGTCATTACTTTGGTTAGTTTTTTAATTTAAAAATTACTTCACAAATGCAAACATGGGGACATCCTTGATCTTGAATTGTACCAAATTTAAAAAATTAACTTCCTAGACCCTTAACTATGGCATATGCTAACTCTTGAGATATGTTACAAATTGGATCAGATGTTGAAGTTGAGAAGTAATATTTCCTCTGTTGAGATATTTTCATTAGTAAATTTATTATTCACGATTACATGGCTGTGTTTGTGGATTGAAGTCTTTGCTTTACAAGCAAGAAAAATATTTTGAAAGAATTGAGCTACCCCAATTAGGTTGTGATCTCTAGATTTACAGTTATATTGCTCTTTTTCTCTCTTATACAATTTTGACCACTATAAAAGGCAGAGACTGTATCAGCCAATTCTTTGTGTATAACACCAGAAATACCTAGCTATAAAGTTTTCTGCTTGTACATCCCAGAATAAATGCAAAAGAACATGAAGTAAATTGATTCTTGTTAAGCTTATCAAGTAATAAGATTGAATATATTTACTTGTTAAAAGAATTTCTTACTTGACTGTCATAAAGCATATAATAATTAAAAAAAGATCTAGTCTAAGAATATTGTTTATACTCTAGAAATTTGTTTTCAGTTACTTTGAGAATTTTGTATTATTTTATACTATAACAATATATATTTATTGTTAAATGATGCCAAATTAAGTGGATTACATTCACTGTTCTTAGTATGTCCCTCCTTTTAATTTTGATTATTTTCTTTGATATCTCACATTTGCATGGGTTAATCTGATATTATTATTATTATGGGAGAATATACTTTAGGCTTCTTATATTAGATTTAATCTATATTTATATTACATATCACAAAAATTATTTATTTTAGTGTCCCTGGCATCCAAGCTTGGTATCTGGCATGTAACAGATGACCAGTAAATGTTTGAAGACTTGAACTGAATAAACTGTTCACATACTTCTTGGATAGCTTTGATTAGAATTTTAGCTCAATTTGTTAGTGATTTTTTTTCCCCAACTACACAAGTTGGCATAAACAGAAAACACCTAAGATTCTGAGATAAACCAGAATTAGGTTGTGTGGTCAGTGGCAATGGGTATAAATAAACAGTTCACATTTTCCATGCTGAGGGGGACAGGATGGTCAAAACCTCAAACACACAGTTATTAGGTTGGAGACTGTGATGCCCTCAGTATTTTTAAGCATTCTTCAGAACTGGAAAGTATATGTGTAATTCTCCTTTGTAGGTATCTCCAGAAACATTTACTTTCTATACCACAGTGGCTTATGGATGATATAATCCCAGGGTTAATAATTTTTTGAGAAGGCTAACCAAAGACAGTAGAAATGATATCCTCATGTCTTTCTTACTCACTGACAGCAGTTGAGAGGTTGATTAAACAAGCTGAAGCAATCGAGAACACTTATTTCTAAATGGCATCCAGAGTGAATCCAGGAGTAAAAAGGCTGCTCATACCATCCTAACATTATAGTTATTCAAAAATAGTTGCAAATAATAATTTGATGATTCTTCATTAAGCTCTAGATCATATGCTGAAATACACACACACACTGATGACTGAAAATACTCTTATGGTTTGGATATTATACATAAAAATATAGTAATATTTGAACATTATGGTAAAGTTTGCTATTGTCTTTATTTATGCACCGGATATGAATATCAGTTTACCAATTTAGTTTAAAGTAGTAAAACTTCTGATTGGAAAAACAGATATCTCCAATATTTCAGGGTAATACTGAATTGATCTCAGGTTGAGGCTCCCATCTAACATCTTCCATCTTCCCAGTACAATAGATCAATTCTAAAACAGCAGAGGAGAGGAGAGGTGTCAGTAGAGGATAAGAGTGCCTCTGGTCTTCTAACGAATCTATTGAGACAGTCACCATTTGCTGTTCCCATTGGGAAGTTTACACCTGCTATTGGTAAAATGTAACTGAAGCTTCCGGTCTCTCCTCATATGAGGCTCTGTGTCATCTTGAGACTGTCATCAGAAGTCCATCTTCAGATGCAGCTGATTGACCCTAGACTAGAACCATGAACAGGCAAATGGCTTTTCTTTCTAATTAAAAGATGCCCCTGCTTCCTTTCTGTCAATTATTGTGCAATGCATGCAAATTTGGAATTATTCTGTTTCTATTCTACACAGTGTTCTGCAATATCCTATACTGTTTATGACCTTATCTGCTGGAACAGATGTTCTTTTAAACTCAGTCCTTTTCACATTACATTGCCCCGTTTTTATTTACTGTTAGCCCAATGAGCTCCCTTCCATAAGTTAGCACTCTCCTTCCCCTTTCCACAGTTTGACATGCTCCCTTTCTAGGCAATTCTAGGCCCATTTAGTAAAGGCAGTGAATAATCAGCCTCCAACCCCCCATTGTCTTGAGATGGCACTCCTCTGGGGCAGCAAGAGCCCCTTAGAGTGACCTTTAGATCTAGGCAGCTGCAGGGCCCCTTATCTACTACTTGGGAAACAGCCATAAATCCTAGACCACCTTGATGAAGACCCTGGTCCTCAAGTCCACACTGGCATATCTGCCTCCTCGCTCCTTCTAGTCCCTCCTAGCCTCAGTAGGTTATATAGGTCACCTCAGACAATTGCCGGCACTTCTTCTCACTCCTCTCTTGTGAGAAGGGGTCTTGCCTCTCCCTTTACCAGCAATAAACCTTTTTCTTTTTCCGTGTGTGTGTGTGTGTGTGTGTGTGTGTGTGTGTGTGTGTGTGTGTGTGTGTCTGGGTAGTTTTCTGGCAAAGTCTAATATACTCTAACATTTACATTCTGGCCTATTTAATATTCTCAACATTTAATGTTTTTTTAAATCAACTGAAATTTATTTTTAAAAGGAAACTACAATAAAGAGCAAATGCCACTTATCATAAGAAGGCAGCCACAAATATGTATTCCCGAACCCCCCAAAATGATGTCTTATTGTTGAAAGATACTGTTTTCTTTCCTCCTCCTCTTCCTTTTTCTCCTCCTCCTTCTCCAAGTAGTTTTACAAACGGGGTCAGATACACAACGCATCTTGATCAATGTCACCCCTTGCATCAATCTTCTTACTCTGAATATAAGCTATCCAGGCAGACACATTTTCTGCTCTAATGAGACGCTAAGAGAGGGGGAAATAACATTTCAAAAGTTCAGCTATATGGAAGTTACTTTTAAGGTTGTGTGGTGTGACCACGAGGTCACAGGACCGAAAATCAGACCTGAGTCACCGTCATCGGATGGAGTTTACAGTAGACAGGCCAACCTCACTTTCTGGTCCCTTTCCTCTTAAGAATCCCTCTACGCTTGACGCAACGCCAGGCGTTCACGAGAGAACTACACCCCCCACAATGCCCCGCGCGCAGCCAAGCATGTCCACCGCCGCGTCCGACAGCTTTCCCTCCCTCCCTCCTACAACTCCCACAACCCCCCTCGGCTCCAGGCCGCGGCCGGGCCCGGGGTGGAGGCGGAGGCGGAGGCGCGGGAGTTATGGAGGGGGCGGGCTCTGCAGGGAAGTGCGTCAGCGGAGGCGCGGGGAGAGCAGGGTGCTGTGGTCAGAGCTGGAGGGTGAGGCTGGCCGAGCGAGAGGATGGGCGGTGAGTGAGCGGGGCCGGCCTCGCCGGGCCGGGGGGTCGCGCCGCCGGCCCGCCGTGCCGGCCGGTTTGAGGCCGGGTTTCCCTCCCGTGCGCGGCCGGGGCCGGGCGGGTCGGCGGCGGCGAGCGGCGGCCGCGGGGCGTGTGGGGGCGCGGGGGTCGGGGGGGCCGTCCCCCGGGCCGAGCGGCCTGGTCGGGTCCCGGGGGCTCCCCGGGCCTTGCCGCGGCCCCACGCCGGGCTCGGACCTGCCAGCCGCTGCTTGTCGGGAGCTCATTTTGTTTAATTTGGTTTGATTCGAGCCCCAAAGTGAGAGAGGATTGAGCGGCACCTCGGACCCCAACTTCCCCGAGTGGTCGTTGATCGTTGCCGTCGCCCCAGCCTTCCCCGAGTCACTTCTCTTCTCCCCAACCCCGCCGCCCTGCCCGGACCTCGGGCGTGAGGTGCGGGGTGCGGGCACCTCGGGGTGCGCGGGGCCGGGGCTGGTCGGCCCGGAGTCGTTCGCCGCGGCCGTCGACGGCTCCCGCCGCCTCGGAGCCGGTCCGCGCCCGGGGGAGCGTTCGCATTTTCCCCGCTCCAGAGTTCTCTCTGGCCGGCCGGGAGGAGGAGGGGTCGTTCGGTCTCGGTGGAGAGAGCAAGGTTGCGGCCGGGGAGGTTCCAGAAGTGCTGGGGAGAGCGAGCTGGAGTGGGAAAGAGCTGTGTCCGGGCAAAGGCTCGGATCAGCCCCAGTGGGTTCCCGGAGATGCCCACCTGGCACTGTCCTCCGTGTACTCCTGCCTGTATTTTGGGAAGGTCTCCCTCTCCCGAGCAAAGGAGGAGGAGTCGATTTCCAATGCTGCTTTTTTTTTTTTATTGTGAAAATACAGTGCAGAGGAGTTACGATTACATGGGCAAGATAACGAGTCCGTTTCTTATCAAGCACTGCTGCTTTTGCCTGTGCCTTTTCCCTCACTCAAACCCAGAGTACTTTACACTCTATAACTTGTGCAAACATTCAGTCATCTCCCAAATGAAAGTGTGTGCACGGTACGCCGCTGCTCTCGGGGCCTGTCTTGTTTGTATCTGTAATGTGTATGTCCATTTCAGTGTTGTCTGTTTTAGTATGCAGGTGATAGACTAGAGAACAAGACCTCTGTCTCCGTAGCATCCTGGGTATGTGGCATTCGATAAGTACTTTCATTAGAATGAGATTTGTTTTAAGTTGAACGCTTGCTTTTTTAAAAAAATAATACCTAATTATTGCTTTAAAAGAAACAAGGGATGGGTTATAGTGTGGTTTTTGAGATTTATTTAAACATGATGTGAAATAGTTGCTCTTGAACACTAATTTCCCTTCCTTTTTTTTTTTTTTTAACTTTTAAACAGAGCAGTCTGAATGCCAGAATGGATAACCGTTTTGCTACAGCATTTGTAATTGCTTGTGTGCTTAGCCTCATTTCTACCATCTACATGGCAGCCTCTATTGGCACAGACTTCTGGTATGAATATCGAAGTCCAGTTCAAGAAAATTCCAGTGATTTGAATAAAAGCATCTGGGAAGATTTCATTAGTGATGAAACTGATGAGAAGACTTACAATGATGCCCTTTTCCGATACAATGGCAATGTGGGATTATGGAGACGGTGTATCACCATACCTAAAAACACACACTGGTATGCACCACCAGAAAGAACAGGTATTCCTTTATTTCAACTTCTCTCCTCCTGCTTATCCAATAATAGCCCAAGTGTCTTGATGATTGCCAAATTGTATATTAGCACATTTGTGAATTTTTCCTTCCTCAAACCTTAACCTGTCTCATTCTGCCATTATTTCCCCTTAACTTCTGTGCATTACTACAGTATTTACTAATATTAATCTCACATGTCATGAGGAAATAGTTGAAAAAGAACATTAGTGTAATTATCTGTTAACTGACAAAGGGACAGGTATCCTAAATCAAGTCAACAGATATGAACTGATGGTCCTTTTATAGATTAGCTGTCTTTTTTGTATATCATTTTGCCCCATATTGTAGAAGATGTAATTTGAACAATTTTGCATTTAAATCTATCATCTGTCTATCTATTTGAGACTGTTTTCAACAACTTATTGGGTAAAAGTTTTAACTTTTTTCAACAGTTTATTGGTTAAAAGTTTTCTATTATAGAAAAAAGGTCTAAGTTATTCCTTACATTTATAAGCATTTTTATTTAATGCTTATAAGACTTTAATGTTCACATATTAAATTGAAAGCTTTAGGACTCTCTGTAAGAAAAACTTTGTAGTTTATTTTTATTTATGGTTGTGTCTTTTGGCAGAGGGAAGTATTATATTTCAATCATAGCCCAGTAAGCTTCATTTATAGTGTATCAAAAGGATGGTAACATTTATGTATGAATAAAGGGGGTAGTAGGTGAAGAAAGGGGAGAAAGTTGGTTAAAATTCATTGTTAAATGGTCAGGTCTACTTATGAAGACAAAGGAGCAATTGATACTGGAATCTCTGTGAGTTATTTCATCACTAGTTCAACATTTGTTGCATTTCTGTGTGTTCTAAGACTTCATATAACTTGAAGAACAAATCCTTATTCCTTTGGAGCTAGCAGATTAGTAAGGAATGCCAGACAATAAACATCATAAATACAAGTGCAAAGATAAAAACAGTAATTACACAGTATGTTAAAAAGATGATATGCTATTAAAATATAGAGCAATTTAAAGGTGGGTATAGATTACGATTTCCAATAGGATAGTCAGAATGGGTCTCATTGAGATGATACTACTTGAGTAAAGATTCGATATAGGTAAAGATTAAAAGAAGAAATTGAACTTATAAGTAGTCAGGTTTTGGAGGAGAATCATTTTGCTTGGAAGGAATAGTTATTATTTCAATGGTCCTGTGACAGTAGTGTAATTGAAAAGTTTAAGGATTAGTAAAGAAGCCACTAGACTGAATTGGAGGGATAGGGGGAGAGAGGGAAAATGCTGCTAGGGTCCTGTTCTGCAATTGGGAGTAGGGTAAATCATATAGGACTCTCTGGTCCTAAAACATGAGGACTTTGATGCTCAATCTGAACATAATGAAGATCCACTGAGTAGGGCATTGAGTAGGAGTTGATATGGTGAGAACAAATACTCATGCAGAAGGTAGAATTGGAAGCAAATCCTGTAATCCTGATGAGTGGCACCTGAGTGGCAGCTATATTTGACTATATTTTGAAAAACAAAACAAAACCCTAAACCTCTATGATTTCCTGTTGGAGTATATAAGAGCAAGAGTTACTCTAAACTTTCTAGTCTGAAGAACTGGAAGAGTAGAAATGTGCTATCACCTGAAATGGAGACCATGGATAGTAGAGTAAGAAGCTAAAAGTTCTTATTTAATTCAGTAAGTTCCTGCCTGACTCCTTTCTAATCTATTAACATACCTCATCTGTTGTTCATTGTACTGCCATTCATTGCACTTTTTTTTGTCCTTATGTCTATATTATCATCCTGTTGGGCATTGGTGAAAGCCATTTGCTAGTCAGCAAAAGAGATTGATAATTTCCATGGAAAAATCTTTCTATTATTACTTCTTACTTTAGAAAGTAATTCAGAAAGAGATGATTGTAAAATGTTTTAAATGAAAACAACAAGATATTCTTGTTCCAGAGTCATTTGATGTGGTTACAAAATGCATGAGTTTCACACTAACAGAGCAGTTCATGCTGAAATACGTTGATCCTGGAAACCATAATAGTGGAATTGATCTAGTTCGGACCTGTGAGTACTTTGATTTCAGTTGAATAATTGGGCAGAAAAGGAAATAGTTATGTTTGCTTAACTTTATTTTTGGAAAACAATGTATTGTATGTCAATGTGAATGTGAAGTAAGTTTTCTAGTCGTATTCCAGTGACCTCTGTTCTATTAGTAATACATTTTAAAAAGTAGAAATAAACTTGCCAAATGTCAAATTACTTAGTTGAGAGAGACAGCTAACACCTGTTAGGATGGAATCCAGACTTCCAAAATACATTTTTATGTTACTTTTGAGTATAAGGACATTTGTAAAATTATAATAAACTCTTGTATGTGAGATAACACTCACACTGCCTAAGTTCATGAAAAAGTTTGAGCTCTGAATGCATCATGCTTGTCAAACATGTTCATCTGTGTAGTACCAAAAAGTGTATATGTAGTTGTAAAAAAAAAAATTGTATTATTTGATGGTTAATCTGCCCTTGTAATAACTATCTTCAAACTTCAGCATCAGTTTTCAGGGCTACAGAGGTATTTTTGAGCTTGTCTAGAAATGACTATATTATGAGAGGAAATGTTGAATATGTACAGTATTCTGTTTTGCAATGGGAATGCATAGGATTACTAATAATTAAATGATAAGAAATTGGAATGGGGTACTTGTGAGGCCATCATCTTCTCATGTTGGTAAGAAAATATAAAAAAAACAGGTATTGAGCACCTAATGTATTCCACATCCATTATGTTGAATCTATGCAAGACTAGTCATTTATAATCCCTACACATTTATAGTATTACTGCCTTTAGATCCTGTGAAGACTTGATCCTGTCTGCATTTAGAAACAGACTACTTTTGTTTCAAACCTTACTTTCCTACTTTTACTTTGAACAAGTTATTTAGGCCTCTTGTCTATGTTTCTTCAATTATAAAATAGAAATAATAATTTTCAGTAGTAATAGTTGTTGGGATTAGGTCAAAAAACATTTGTAGAATAAATGGCAATAAACTGCTAAAGGATTCAGTATTAAAATGCTTTTTCACCTTTTGAGTAAGGTCTAATTAGAATATTTCTTTTGTTGTAAAATGGTCTGAAATTATAGTAACGTAGTTATTTTTCTCCTCTTTTAAAACCAGATCTTTGGCGTTGCCAGTTCCTTTTACCTTTTGTAAGTCTAGGTTTGATGTGCTTTGGGGCATTGATTGGACTCTGTGCTTGTATCTGCCGAAGCTTATATCCCACCATTGCTACTGGCATTCTTCACCTCCTTGCAGGTGGGTCTTATCATCTTATCTAACTTGGCTTCTTTCTGTCTCCTTAGGGAGTCATAATGACTAAACATTCACCTGTAATGCTGCCTGAAAAACTCTACTGTGCTCTTATTTAGAGATGTTTTGTTTTCTTTTCTCAATTTCTCCCCAAGGTCTGTGTACATTGGGTTCAGTAAGTTGCTATGTTGCTGGAATTGAACTACTTCATCAGAAATTACAACTGCCTGAGAAAGTAACTGGTGAATTTGGATGGTCCTTCTGCCTAGCTTGTGTCTCAGCTCCCTTACAGTTCATGGCTTCTGCTCTTTTCATCTGGGCTGCTCACACCAACCGGAAAGAGTACACCTTAATGAAAGCATATCGTGTGGCATGAAAGGGAAGCCGCTTGCTTTATAAACAATTGCCATCATATTTTTTTAATATTGGTATTTTCCCCTTGCTTTCCTCATCGTTTTAATTTAATTCCTAATTTTTGTAGATGTACCATTTTATCCTAAAAATCCACTTGTTTATGTACCACTAAAGACTTAATACCACTAAAATTCATTTACTCTTGAAGTATTCTATATTTCAAAGAAACTAGGTTCAAAGTCTAGATAGAAAGACATTTCTAGAAATGATACAAATTTCTGAAAGAAAACTGTTGGAAATTTACCCAGAACAAGTACTCATGTGTGTTAAATTTTCCAGTAAGTAGATGACTATATATGTTGAGCTAGAAACACTAATTTTGGGAAACCTCTTATCATTGTCAACACTTCATATTCACTTTGCTGTTGTAGATAGCCAGTCAGTTAGCAGTATTAGTAACATTTTCAAAGACTTAAGTTCCATAAAATGGGGAAATTATTTAAGATCCTTTTTCCTAAACTTTGGCACATGACTTTATCTGAGATGAAATATGGCAGCTGTTACACTGTTGTCTGTCTACAAGAAGTGAAAAATACAGTGTTTACTTAAAAATTCCAACACCTCCAGATAAACAAGTTAATCCAGTTACAGCATATTACCTTTTTTTAAAACTCAGTAAAAATTTTCAACACTGCAAACCACTTTCAATATTTGCTCTTCCTTCTTCATACACCAGGCTTATTAAAAGTGTGCTATCTCTTAAATATTATATTAGGATTGTACAGTAAATTCTCCAACTGTTTCTCTTTATTCCAGCTAAGTACCGTAAAGAAGGTTCTAACATAATGACCCTCCAGTGCTGGGAATACTACCACAAGATCTAAAGCTGTGGCTGTCCATTAGCCTTCAACTGTGGTCTTTATTTCTTGTGGTGAAACGATGTGCCTTTCCTTGCCTAATTCCCTTCCTGGTGTGTATCAGCATTATTTTATGTCTTCTGATTTAGTCATTTTTTATAAATATGTCTATAAACATTGAACATTGAAAATCTTATTTATTTATTCCATTACTGTAGCATTTGACAGATATAAAAATATGTAACTAAGTAATTTCTTACCATATCCTAAATCTGTCTTTTTTAAAAAAATAAAATTAAAAATGAGAATTGTGCGTAGTGTCTGCATTGATTGATGTCTCCAACACATGAAAATAAAGAGTAGGGATTAGTGGAAATCTCTTCTCTATAGAAAACTTGGAGGTCTCTAGAGACCTGTCTTTATCTCCAGTGTTGGGGTTTATCTTCTAGAAAATGTGGTTACCTATTCCTCCATTACAAAGTAAGAGTTTCTTTTAGAATTTGAAAATATTTTTTTCAAACTAGTTTTGTGATCTCTACATATTGTTGTGAGTGTACATCAGTCATATTCTCTGGTTTACTCTCCATTTGCCCCTCTCCCACTTATACTTAGCCCCCAACAGAGCCTATTGTAGTTTTCTGTTTTTTTAAAGTATTAATTGTTTCAAGGGATTTCACCCTGTTGTCTCACATGAATATACTGAAGTAAAATAATCTCTATAGTTCTCTCCCATCAACTTTCAGTAAATTACTTATACAATGTTCGTACATAGACACAGTGTTTTTTGATATTAGACATTTTGCATTATTCTCTTTCCCTCTCCATGTTCCCATTCATTTGCATTATTCTCTTTCCCTCTCCATGTTCCCATTCATTCACCCTTGTTCTATATATATGAACATATGTATATATACATATGTATACTTGTATATATGCCTGTTTATGAATATATCCTTTAGGTTTATATTCCACAGATGAGCAAAAGCATGATATAACCATCTATTTTGATCAGTTTCTAATACATTATATCAGTGACAAGATAAATCCTATTCTTCCATGTAATGTTCTAAGATAGTAGCATGCTAGGTTTTTCTGAACATATTTTATGGCAACCTAAGAAATGTGCTTTAAAACCCTTTTATGGCTCCAAAAATGAACTAAGTGATGTGTATAAATATCCTCAATATGCTTTAGCAAAAGACTAATTGCATAATTTAAAGATAGCAATAAACTTACTTTAGTAAAAAGGCAGACTACCTGGGTGTTGGTCACTCATGCCCGTAATCAATCCTAGCTAACTCAAGGCTGAGATTTGAGGATTGCAGTTGAAATCCAAACCAGAAAGGAAAGTGTGAGATTCTTCAATTAAAAAAAAAAAGCCAAATTACCAAAAAAAGCCAAATATGGAACTGTGGCTCAGATGGTAGAGCATTAGCCTTGAGCAAAAAGGCAGCTCAGGAACAGTGCCCATGCCCTGAGTTCAAGCCCCAGGACTGTCAAAAAAAAAAAAAAGACTAATTCTAGAAGAATTTATTCACAAACATTGTGCCTATTACCTAAAGCATAAAACAATGGAGTCTTAGTAAATTTGACAGACCTGTTTTAAAGTTTAACCTATCCTCAATATTAGGGTATGTATATTGGAGAGAATAGGATTAATAAATCCCAAGTCAATTCAGCCACAGGGTTAAGAATGAGATGACCACACAAATCCATTTAGTTCATTTCTTCAGTGTAGACATCACCAAATTACAGATGAGTGCTGTAAGCTTATAGATCCAGTCATATCCAGTAGACCATAAGGTTAATAGTATGAAGGTATTTCAGTGTTTGATCATCATATAAAGTTTTATTTGAAATGAAAATCTGTTGAATCAATTTGGTTTTCTTATTGCAATACTGCCCTGTGTAGTTCTCAAGATAAAAATTTATTTCAGGCTCAACACTGTTTTGGCCAGGTACAGATAAGGAGGTATCTTTTGTTCCTTCAGACCTCTTCTCATAAGAGAATGACTCATACTTGTAGAGTAATAAATTGAGGGAATACAGCTACATTCTTTTTCTGTTACTACAAATGTTCTGTTGCTTGTTATATAAACATTAGTATGCTTTCAGCAGACTTGTATGAAGTAAGAACCAATTTGTATTTCTGTACTTTTATAGAGGATTAGAAATGTGAAATAAGGATTTTTCAGTTTTGTCTTCATTTAAAAAAAAAATGACTTGCCAGGTGCCAGTGGCTCACATCTATAATCCTAGCTGGTTATTGCAGGAGGCTGAGACCTGATGATTGCAGGTCCAAACCAGCCAGGGCAACAAACTCCCCATGAGATTCTTATCTCAAATTAACTACTGGAAAGCTGGAAGTTGCACTGTGGCTCAAAGTGGTAGAGCACTAGCCTTGAGCAAAAGAGCTCAGTCAGGGACAGTGTCCAGGCCCTGAGTTCAAGCCCCATGACTGACAAGAACAAAAAATACTGAGTAATACCACCTTTTTTATACTGACTTTCTTGGTGTCTCAGCGTATTAATTTAACCTCATCTTTCCTGCAACTTGTCAGTCCCTCTCAGTCTATTAGACTTCTTTTAATTTTCTTTGCCTATCTTGTCAACATACAATTACAAACATCTGTGATTCTACGAATCTCATGATCTATGGTGTTTTTCTTCACAGTCCTTAGCCTTATTTCATAGACTCTACTATCCATTTTTCTTCCAATCTCAAAATACTAAAGATGCCTGATTCAAATTTATATATATGAATATATATTTATATTATAAATATATATGAATATATATTCATGCATATATTTATATATGTATGATTATAATATATATTTATATAAATATATATGAATATATATTCAGACATTTATATTGATGTATATATATTTATACTATAAATATATATTCATACATATAAATGGATAGACATACATGTGTTTTATGTATATGTATAAAAACTTTTTTTTTGTTTGTTTGTTTGTTTTGGGTCCGGTTGTGGGGCCTAAACTCTGGGCCTGGGCGCTGTCCCTCAGCTCTTCAGCTCAAGGCTAGCGCTCTACCACTTGAGCCACAGCGCCACTTCCGGCTTTTTTCTTTTTGCTTATGTGGTGCTGAGGAATCGAACCCAGGGCCTCACTCATGCAAGGCAAGTGCTCTACCACTGAGCCACCTTACCAGCCCTAAAAACTGGTTTTATATCAAACAGTAATTTTATATATATATATATATATATATATATATATTTGATAGGTCTAATCCCTGTTGATTTATGATTTCCTACCATACTTTTTCTAAATCTCTATTAGCTAATTTTTGGAAACTATTCTTCCTCCTCAGTTTTCATGGAAGCAATTTATGCTGTCATTAAGAACAACTTACTTGAATAAACACTCAAGTTTTTCCAAGTGTTTCTCCCTGTAAAGAAGGCATATTATCTGATAGGCACAATTTCTGGGATTCAAGGGTTCTACCAGAGATGCATGGTATGTAAAGATTAATATCTAGCTTGAGAGATGAGTGCCAACTTTATATTCTTAGGTCTACTCTTAACCTTCAACCTCCCCCTGCTCCTTAATTATAATGAAGACACTTACCTCAAGAGTGTTGTAATGAAGACAACACCAATTGTTCAGCAAAAAGTAGTCACTCGAAAATGCTACTTAAGTCTGGTTTAATTACAATCTAATTTTTTGAGGAAGCCAGTAACTGGCCTTCATAAAGAAAGTGAACATTTTGACTATAAACTGTATTCATACCTTGGGTGAGAACTAGAAAGCATGTGTGGTTGACATTAACCTGTATACAAGTCAGAAATTCTTAAAGGTGAGCATGGCCCACTAGCTAAACTAACGATCAGATAGCTTCTGTATTAACAGATTACTCTGAGTATTAAATAACTTAAGTGCTTTAAACAAATCCTGAAATAGATCTCCGTAAATGCTTGGTTGTATTATGCAGAGACCAACACAGTGCATGGGAAGGAAAGGACAGTCCCTGTGGTCAGACCCACTATGCATGAAGGACTCAGAGCCACAATGACTTTCCCTGTGGCTGCCCTCTAGTAGAGATATGCACTGGGGTCGGAGTTTCTAGTTTCTAGTTTTCTTTAGTTTCTAGTTCAGGTTCACTTCAAAACAGAGCAGGCAAAAAAAAAAAAAAAACAGAGCAGGCTTCAATACTCAGGATTTTTAGCCTTTCATATTTCAAGGTGGAAGGATTTTGCCTTGAAGGTTTACATTCTTATTCTTTTTCTCAAACATAACTGCACTAGTGTGATACTCTTGACTTTTATAGATTGTGCTAACCATTGATTGGTAAGTAAAGTTTAGTAGCATCAAAATCTTAGTTCAGGAAGTGGTGCTGTGGCTCAAAAGTGGTAGAGCGCTAGCCTTGACTTGAAGAGCTCAGGGACAGTGCCCAGGCCCAGAGTTCAAGCCTCAATGACCACCCCTCACCTCAAAAAAAAAAACTTAGTTCCTTTTCTGCCACTATAGCAGAACACTTGACACACACACACACACACACGCATGCACACACACACACACACACACCCCTTCATTGTAAAAGTGATGTACAGAGGGGTTACAGTTAAGTCAGATAAAAGAGTACATTTCTTTTTGAACAGTGTCACCCCTTCCCAGTTTTTCCCTCCCATCCCCACCTACAACTTGTAGTTCATTTTCAACATAGTACCTAGTGAGTATCACTGCTGCATTTGCTGCATTTGTTCACTCACAAGGGTTTTTTAAATAGCTATTTTCGTTTTCTGTACTTTTTGTCTTCTTTGTAAGTTTACATTTTGGGGAGGGTAAAGGGGGGGCACAGAAGAGTGGGATAAACAATTGATACTTAGAAAGAACAGCTTTGGCTAGGAGTCCAAGAGCAAGAACAGTAATCCCAGCTGTGAGGGTGGAGCCATCATGGTGTAGTCATGTCTCAGTGTTCCCAACTCTTAATGTTACAGTGGCAATTCAGGTTCAACATAGTTTTGGTAGGGATAACTATTCTAATTATGGTTTTGCCTTTATTTAAAAATAGAATACTGGTCTATTGGAGGACCAGAATCTCTTGAGGTTTGTTTGCTTGCTTTGAAAACCAACTCATACTATGTCTAACTCAATTTGATCGGGACCCTTCATTTTAAGTTCTAGAGATGGTAGTGGATTTCAGATGCACAGAGCATAGATAAAACTGCTGAATATACTAACAGTGGATTATGCATATCCATTTAAGAAAAGACACAAGGCAAGTGGTAGATTTCTTATTCCCTGGGGTCAAAGATACGAAAGTTTAAAAATGATCCTCCCCTTTTTGTTTTAGAGTTCAAATACTGACTTTGAGACTGAAGAACTCAATTTTGTGATTCCTAATCATCCAGCCATCTCCCCAGGTCATGCTTCCTCCATCTACTCCCTCCCCAATGCCTTTGTGTACACATTTGAAATATGGGTGGGAGGAAGAAAGGAGGGAGAAAGAAAACACTGCTATCTCATTCATATTGAAATGAGTAAGATTGTACAATGAAATCAGGTACAATTAGGTCAGGTCACATTTAATATGTGGGGGGAAAGCATGAGTGCTCTAACAGATCTCCTAGTGAAGACCTCTTTTATTTTGGGTGCGTATTCATTAACAGGTTATATTTCTTCAGGAGGAAACTACTGTGTATTTTCAATCAGGTGCTGTCCCCCCAAATCTGACCAAAATTGTTTAATTTTATCTTGATAGTGCTCATCTTGACTTAGAGTGTTTTCTTAATAAGTAATCGTATATTTCTTTTTGAAATATTTTTCTTGTTTAATCTATAATGATCTCCTACATTGCCTTTTTTTCTATTTTTTTCTACATTGCCTTTCATAATTACTTAGAAACACATTCAATTTTTACCCAATTACTCTCAAGGTAGTTTGTAGGTTCTTTTAATGGCCTTACCTGTCCACCAACAATTTCCGTACTTTGGACGTAAAGACCTCTAATTTTTGTAGTGGCATATGACCTGTCCCACCTAGCAGAAACCAAGTAAACTAAAAATAATATAAATAAATAAATACTGGTTGTATGCCACTAACTTTTATCCTGAATATGTTATGAAGCCACAGTTTTTAAAACATTACTCTTTCACATCACAGGTATCAAATATTGTTTTCCCTTCATTTTAAATGGCTTTTTCTTACCTTAGATCCTTAATTTCCCATTTATTTTTCAGTTGTCTCTTATTTTTTTCATGTTAATATTCTTTATTAAGTTTTCTGGACACTTACCAACATTGGGTTAGTGCTTTTATATTTCTAGAACATTCTGAAGTTGTTGAAAGCAGCAGTAGGTTGTTAATGCACTTGTCAGGGAAGTCCAACTTATATGATGCTGTTAGTCATCCCTCCTCTTAAACTCCATAGATCCATTCTTTTCATAGTTTTATAATTAGGTGTTTCAGTCCCTTTTGTGAAGTCAATAAAAGGGCTATCATAATTACAGTGTAATTAGTTAAGTATAAAAACTAATGGTGGTAGTAAAAGTCTCTTGTCTTTTCACCTAGGTTTATCTTTGGCTGACAGGCCTGAAATAGGGAAAGAAGCTTGGTCAGCATCTCTCTATTCTCCATCATTTTCTCTCTGATCCTTCTCTAGTCAAACCAGGAAGATAGTACATTTGGGGAAAATATATGTGGCTGATATTGTGGTATGTGATTCTGGTCCACGGAGGGTCCATGAATAATTATCCTTTGCAGCTCTTCAGATTGTAGTTCTTTTAATAAGTGAAATTGGTATCTTTCCTTCTATTGTTAGCACTCTTGGTTCCATTCCTTGCAGACTGGCTCTTTTTTGATGGGTTCACATTACCCTCAAGTTATTTAAGAGTTCTCTTTCACAGGGCTCAGGCCAGGGTCTTTTCATACATACATAGAATGTACTTTCATGTTCACCCTCTCCTTTCTCCCTGTCCAGCCCCTCCCATTGGCTCTCTTTCAGGTTCTCTCTCTACAATAGAAAACTTCAGAATAGTTGTCTTTCTGAGTGTGACTTAACTTGCTTAATATGATAATCTAAGCAAATGATATAATTTAATTTGTCTTTATGATTGAGTAAAACTTCCTTTTCTTGATGAGCACCAAGGCTCATTCCATAGTTTGGCTATTTTGAATAGTGCTGATGTCAACAGGGGTATGTATACTGATTTTCATTTCTTCAGATCTATGCCCAGGAGTGGTAAAGCAGGATTATGTAGTAGTTCTAGTTGTAGTTTGTGAAGAACCTCCACACTGATTTCCATAGTGGCCGCACTAATTTACACTCCCATCAACAATGTGTAAGGGCTTCTGCCCCCTCACCTTCACATGGGCATTTGTCTATTTCTTGATGATGGCCATTTTGATAAGGGTGAGTGTAAATATCACTGTTGTGATTTAAATTTCCTTTTTTGCGAAGGAGATGTAACTTCATTTGTGTTCATTTAGAATACCCTTATATACCTACCTAGGGGTCACAGACAAAAGGCTGTGTTCACTTTTTTTCATTCTCTGTTTCTGTGAAGAATTAATTCTACATAGACATGCCCACATCCCAAATCATGTTGTTAGAATTCTTAGTAGATTTTTCTTCCAATAGAAAATTTTAGATTTTTATCAGTTTTCCTTTATTTTCATGTGTTCTTTGATTTTTCTAAAAGGAATACTAAGCAAAACATACTTACAAATATTAGCATATGAGTCATATATCAGTATATAAATCAGTGTATGAGTCATTGCTCCAAAATTATCATATTAATTTTGTGCTACATGCTTTCCCACATTATCCTTTGCTTTCTTTTCCTCATCTCTCCTTAATCAGGTCTGGCCAGTTTTGTTCTCTCTGTACCTGAGATTGGTATTGATTCACCAACAAAAACAAGAAACAAAATTATAAAATGAAGAAATGAAGATAATTTAAACCAAATAAAACATTAAATTTAGAGTTACTAAATTGAAATATATTGTATGGACTTGTTCTATCATATTTCTTTTTTTCTATCATATTTCTTAGTTCATATCTATACAATCTACTTAAAATGAAAATAATCTTAGCTTTGTATTAGAATTTCTTTTAAATATCATGTTTGGCTTGTTTGTTGTCATGTTTTTCTTTCCTTAATTCACTCTATATATAACTGTCAGAAAATTAATAGATTGTTTTATCTGAGAGGTTTTTTAGTATCATTTCCTTAATATTTTATTGTAAAAGACAAGCAGAAACAGTGAAATATTGCTCAAATTGATATATTTTTTATAGCAATTGGTAAATATTGGTTGCTGAAGAAAAGTTCTGAAATAATACAGTGTGATAACAGAAAATTCTTAATAATGTAAACTACATTTATGTGCTCAGAGGGACCAGGCAGTTTGCATAGAAAGACCCAATCTTTCCAGGTCTCTTAACTTTGTAAGAAAAGCCGAAATTTGTGTTTTTTTAAAATAAAAAATTTCCTGGTTTTTAAACATTAGAAATTAGTTTCTTTTTTTTTTGTGAAAATATTGTACAGAGGGGTTACAATTACATGGGCAAGATATTGAGTACATTTCTTATTAAGCATTGTAGCCTCCTCCCTTGTTTCCCCTTCCCATCTCTTCCCTTCCTCCCCACCCCCCTCCTACCCAATCCGCCCCCACCCCAAAGTTGTAAAGTTCGTTTTTCTTTTTCTTTTTTTTTTTTTAAATTTTATTTTATTTGTGAACATACTGTACAGAGGGGTTACAATTACATGGGCAGGATAATGCATACATTTCTTACCAAGCATTGCAGCCTCCTCCTTTGTTTACCCTTCACCTCCCTTCCCAGCCTCCCCCCTCCCCCCACCAATCCTTCCCCCCCTCTCCTCCCCCACCGACATTGTAAAGCTCGTTTTTGACATGACAATTTGTACTTCTCATTGTTGCAACAGGTCTACCTGAATCCTTAAACGACTTGTTTTTCCCCATCTCCTCCACAAGTTATACTGACATCAAATATATTGAAAGCGGGGGGGGGGGGGGGGGGGGGGGGGGGGGGGGGGGGGGGGGGGGGGGGGGGGGGGGGGGTTATACTGTGGGGGAGGGACATACAAAGCAACAAAGAAATAATCTTATAAATGCGTTAGAAACACATGCATGAAAGAAAAAAACATTAAAATACCTATCTAAGGGTTCATTTTCCTAACATCACATTATCTGACTTTCCGCTTGACTCATACATATACTAGATATTGCAAATAAGGGAAACCATGGGACCTGTGTTTCTTTGTGCCTGGCTTACTTCACTTAATATAATTTTTTCCAAGTTTTTCCATTTCCTAACAAATGGGGCAATGTCATTCTTTCTGATGGAGGCATAGAATTCCATTGTGTATATATACCACATTTTCTTGATCCATTCATCTACTGAAGGGCATCTGGGTTGGTTCCATATCTTAGCTATGGTAAATAATGCTTCAATAAACATAGTTGTGCTGGTAGCTTTAATGTGGTCTTGTTTGTAAACATTTGGGTAAATGCCCAAAAGTGGGATTGCTGGGTCATAGGGGAGCTCTATCTGTATGTGAAGTCTTTTGAGGAACCTCCATACTGCTTTCCAAAATGGTTGACAAGTTTACATTCCCACCAACAATGAAGTAAGGTTCCCTTCTGTCCACATCCCCTCCAGCATCTGTTGTTGTTAGAGTTCTTGATTTTTGCCATTCTAACTGGGGTGAGGTGGTATCTCAATGTTGCTTTCATTTGCATTTCTTTTATGGCTAGGGATGTTAAGCATTTCTTCATGTGTCTATTGGCCATCCTTCTTTCTTCTTCAGAGAAGTTTCTCTTTAAGTCTTTAGCCCACTTATTTATTGGGCAGTTGTTTCTTTGAGGATTTGTTATTGCGGGATTTAATTTTTTTTTTTAAATTTTTTTTTTGAGTCTGGTCATGGGGCCTGAACTCTAGGCCTGGGGCGCTGTCCCTCAGCTCTTCAGCTCAAGGCTAGCGCTCTACCACTTGAGCCACAGTGCCACTTTCGGCTTTTTTCTTTTTGCTTATGTGGTGCTGAGGAATCGAACCCAGGGCCTCATGCATGCAAGGCAAGCACTCTACCACTGAGCCACCTTCCCAGCCCCAAGGGGGGGCGATTTAATTTTTTGAGTTCCAAGTATATTTTAGATATGAGACCCTTGTCCGTTGTATGGCTAGTGAAGATCTTCTCCCAATCTGTGGGCTTTCTATTGATCTTGCTAGCTATGTCGTTTGCCATGCAGAAGCTCTGCAACTTTATGCAATCCCATTTGTTCAACCTTTCTTTGATTTGTTGTGTTTCCGGGTCTCTATTCAGAAAATTTCAGCCTGAGCCAAGGAGACCTAGGGTTTCTCCTATTCCATCCTGTAATGTTTTCAGAGTGTCTGCTTTGACTTCGAGGTCTTTGATCCATTTGGAGTTGATTCTGGTGCAGGGTGATATATAAGGATCTAGCTTTAGTTTTCTACATGTAGTTACCCAATTTTGCCAGCACCATTTACTGAAGAGGCTGTCTTTCTTCCATTCTATTGTTTTAGCTCCCTTATCGAAGATTAGATGGCGATAGGTCTGTAGGTTCATTTCTGGGTTTTCAATTCTATTCCATTGGTCCTGAGGTCTGTTCTTATGCCAATACCTAAAGTTCGTTTTTCGACATAACAACTTGTACATCTCATTGTTGCAATGGGTCCACCTGTATCCCTATTTAAACGATTTGTTTTTTTCCCTTCCCCTCCACAAATTATACCAACATCAAATACAGTGAAAGCAGGGGTTATACCATGGGGAAGGGACATACAAAAGCAACAAAGAAATAATCTTATAAATATGTTAGAAACAATTGCATGAAAGAAAAAAAAATTGAGCAACTCCGCCATTCGTAATAGCTCCACAAAAAATAAAATACCTAGGATTTAACCAAAGAAGTGAAGGACCTCTATGATGGAAACTTTAAAAACCTGAAAAAGGAAATCAAAACAGAACTTAGAAAGTGGCAAAGACTCACATACTCCCGGATTGAAAGGATCAACATCGAGAAAATGGCAATACTTCCCAAGGCTATCTACAAATTCAATGTGATACCTATCAATATTCCAACCTCATTCTTCAAGGAAATAGAAGAGGCAATCCAAAAATTCATATGGAACAATAAAAGACCCCGAATAGCACAAACGATCCTCAACAGAAAGAACAGTGCTGGAGGAATATCAATACCAAATTTCAAACTCCTACTACAAAGCCATAGTAATCAAAATAGCTTAGAAATTAGTTTCTGCATTACAGTGATTAAATATTTCTTTGTAACCTTTGTGTGATTTCTTTGTGACTTCTTGTGTGATAGTTGACTATGGATTTTGTAGTTAGACCCCCATGAAGGATATATTAAGTGACCGAGACACGTTGGATTTTATTTTTTCACTTGTCACACGGGATGATAATTCTTTTTTCCTGAAAGATGTTAATGAAGGTAAAATAAGATAATCTTTATATAGCCTGGCACTAGATGGATACATAGTAAGAGGCCAAGTACATCTGGTGATGGCTGGTGAGACTTTTGGAGTCTTCATTGACTGAAATAAGCCAAACGAGTCTACTCATTGGCTTTAGGGAGTGGCACAGGAAGTAGCAAACAAGTATAAAACAGCCAAACTCAAGTTCCCTTGAATTCATTGCTTTATTTAAAAATTTTTTATTGTTACTATAAGGAGAGCTTACAATTACATAAGTCAGAATGTCACCTCTTCCCTCACTCTCCCATTTTTCCTCCCACCCCCACCCACAAGTTGTATAGTTCATTTTCAACATACTGTCCAGTATCATTGTGGCATTTGTTCATGCTTTCTCCCTCCATTTCTGTGCCTTTCTTTATACTCTGAAACACATATACCCTAACAAACAATATGAAGAAAAAAATACCATAAAAATCACATCCTGTTTTCATTTCCTGGAGTTCATTTTGATAAGGATTATTTTATATGACATTGTGCCTTTGTGTTCCTATTATAAGATTATCCTCCTTTGGTCTCACTGTGTGTGAATGCCTAGAGGCACTGCTTTATTTTTGCTTTCTAACAGTCATCTTACATTTATTGAGAGGTAGGAAACATTTTACAAAGAAAACTAGTTCTCTGAACTCAGCTCTTGATGTGTCTTTACTTCTGTTTTGTCATTTTTTCCAAGTTCTGTGTCCATCTAGTGGTATGAAAACTGATTTTTAATTTAATTTTATCGTAAAGGTAATATACAGAGGGCTTACGGTTACATAAGTAAGTTACATATGTATGGAACATTGTTACCCCCTCCCTCTTTTTTCTCCCACTTTCCCTAAGTTGTAATGTTCATTCTAACATAGCATCTTGTATCACTGTTGCATTGATTTGCTCTTTGTCCTTTGTCTCACAATTTTGTTATTCTTCCCTTCCCCAAATCAGATAAATGTATATACAAGATACAGATTATCAAAATAAAAAACAATGGATAAATAGTGGATAAACAAAGAAAAAAAGAAAAAAAAAGCTTCACACAGTATATTAACAACAACAAACCTCTTGTTTCCATATCTTGGAGTTCATTTCAATTAGCATCATTTTATGTGATTATATGTACATAGCTATTGGGCTATTGTGATCCTCTGCTAGGACTATCCTAGACATATATTAATTATTACAAACGGGAAACCATGGATTCTATGTTTCCTGGAATCTGGTTTACTTCACTTAAAATGATTTTTTTCCAAGTCTTTCCATTTCCTTATGAATGGGGCAATGTCATTCTTTCTGGTGGAAGCGTGTGTGTGTGTGTGTGTGTGTGTGTGTGTGTGTGTGTGTGTGTGTGTATCTATGTGTGTCTGTGTATACCACATTTTCTTGATCCATTCTTTTACTGAAGGGCATCTGGGTTGGTTCCATATTTTAACTATTATAAATAATGCTGCAACGAACATAGTTGTGCTGGTAGCTTTAATGTGGCCTCAAAAAAATTGAACCCCTCCAATAAAAAATCCTAAAGAAACAACCATCCCGTTAATAAGTGTGCTAGGATTACAGACGTGACCCACAGGCGCCTGGCTTACTTTATATTTCGAACTGCAAGTTTTACTGCTGTCTTTTAGGTGCTGATGATTCCTGACACTGACAAAGACTTTGAATTTGGAAACATACTAAGTTGTTGCTTGAACGACTTCGGAGTTTGTTTTTAATTTTTGCTATTTTATGTTAAGGCTTAGCATAGTTGACTCTGTTCATTATACTTTCTTTTCATGCACTACTGCTTTGAATGTAACATATCACATTAATATTTGACATACAATTTATGTATTTTATTAGTGTAATTTCTTTTTTTGGGGGGGGGGGTCCGGTCATGGGGCCTGAACTCTGGGCCTGGGCGCTGTTCCTCAGCTCTTCAGGTCAAGGCTAGCGCTCTACCACTGAGCCACCTTCCCAGCCCCAGTGTAATTTCTTATAGTACATTTTGCTGCATCTAAATCATGAAGGCACAGAAGATATGACTTGTTTAAACTTTCAGGAGGTTATTTTCTTAATCAGAATTTTTTGTAAGACATTTTTTACTTCCTTATTTCTCAGGCTATAAATGAAAGGATTCAGTAAGGGGACTATAATTGTAAACAGAATAGCAGCAGGTATGTCTTTATCTCCTTCTTCTAGTAAATTGGGCCTAATGTACAGGAAGAAAATAGATCCATAGTATAGTGACACAGACAAGAAGTGAGAGGCACAGGTAGAAAAAGCTTTGATCCTTCCCTCTTTGGACTTCATTTTGAAAATTGTAAAAAGAATGTAAAGATAAGAAATTAAAACACTACCTATTGTGAAGACTTGAATTAAGCCAGAAAAGACAAATAGCGCAAGTTCATTGATGTAGGGGTCAACACAGGAGAGTCTATACAAGGGAAGAATGTCACAGTAGAAGTGATTGATGCGATTAGATTTACAGAAAGCTAATCTAAATAGTAGCCCTACATGAATCATAGAATGGAGATTTCCAGCTATGTAGGCTCCTGTGATCATCTGAGTGCAGAGTTTCTTAGACATCCTAGTGTGGTACTGCAGTGGGCTACAAATGGCCACATAGCGGTCATAGGCCATTGCTGCCAGAAGAAAGCAGTCTGCAGTTTCAACTGTGCAAAGAAAATAGAATTGTGCAATACATTCATAAAATGAAATCCTTTTGTCTTCAGAAAGCAAATTCTCTAACATCTTGGGGGTAATGGCACAAGCACAGCAGGAATCCACAAATGCTAGGTTACCTAAAAATATGTACATTGGTGTGTGAAGAGACCGTTCTTTTGAAATAAGTATCATCAGTCCAATATTCCCTAACATGGTGATCAAATAGATGACAAGGAACACCACAAACAGAAGGTTCTTCAGGTCTGGGTGGTCTGTAAGCCCCGTGAGGATAAACTCGCTTTGAATGCTTCGATTTTCTTCAACCATTTTCAAATTTTCTGAAATTTTTTTTGAGAAGTTAGGAATATATCACATCCCCACACATTATTAATCTCTCTGTTTCAAGGGGAGATAAACTATAACATTTCTATAAGTGTGCATGGATTTAGTGTATGTTCAATTCTGAGAGACAATCAACCTTCTTAGAACATTACATTTTTAAAATTTTGTATGCTGGGAATCAGTCCCAGGACCTCGTGCATTCTAGGCAGTTGGTCTATCAATGAGCAATATCCTCAGTCTCTGAGGCTATATTATTTGTTCTCTATACATTTTTTAAAGCATATTTGCAAGGAGGTCTTGAAAACATCAAACTTTTTTGTGAGATATATTAGGACAAAATTTCTCCATAGAGTTTAGGTTGAACTGATTTATAATTTAGATGTCACCTACGACTATCGTACTTACCTGAACAAGTTCAATGACTATAAATGTAGTGGCTAAGACTCTGTGAAATAATATTGTTGCACATCTGTGATCATCACAGCCTTGTACACAATACCTCAGAGATGGAAACAATCTGAATGTCAAAGGAAAAACTGAATGGATAACATATGACCCGTAAAATGCAATAATATTCACTGAATAAGAAAAGAATAAAAATTTGACACATAATGACACATAATAGTGATCTTTGTAGTAAAATGTAAGTGCGTCTAATGCCATTAAATTCATAGTAAAATATAGCTTAAAAGGTAAAAATATATTATGTTCTAGCTAATGCAATAAACAAATGGCAGTCCTGGGCTTTGAATTCAGGGTCCTTTTTTTTTTTTTTTGCAAACCTCTATTACTTGAGTTTGTTTTTTATACAGGGCCTTAAATTTTGCTGGTTTTGGACTACAACTCATCTACCTCTGTTTCTGCAGGGGCTGGGATTATAGTGATATGGCACTGCACCTCGTTATTTGATAAAATAGAATCTCACTAGTTTTATATAGTACTCAAACTACTCAAATCACAATCTTTTTTTCTGCCTTTCAAAGGAATTGCAGGCATGCAGTCTTATGCCTGGCATAAGAAAAAGACTTAAAAGATGATTTTAATTTACATGTTATTGGTAGTTTTCTATATATTTGCATTCGCCCTAAACATGTAACAATCAATGCCCTATGGAGGAGGGTGAATACTTGTGCAGTATTTGTCATGAGGGACAGACAGAGAATGGAAGCAGGGAGAATAAGAGAATAAGGAAAAGGCAAAACCCTTTCTATAATACTGCCTATATAAGCAACGACATTTATTCATACGTTCAGGTGTATAAAGAAATGTAAATGCTATTAAAGAAATGTGGGAAATCATAAGGGTTAAAATGGATAAATTTGTATGCATGTACATGTACATATATAGCAAAATCTTGAATAAAATTAAATACCAAACAAAAATAGAGATTAATAAATAGTATTAAATAAATAAATGTTAATTTTCTCTATTTTCTTTCTGTGAAAAACACTTCCAGGAAGAATAATTTCTATGAAACATGTATATGATTTGAACTGAAAACAATTTTGGGCCTATTTATTTTTCCTATTAAAAAGAAATGATTACATTTGATGCTTTCTACAGTGTAGTAAAATAGAAACAATACACTGTGGCTTTAAATTGGTTAGAATAATTAAAAAATCATTTAGTGTTGGATTAATGAAGCTCTTAAATTTGTACACTGACTAATAATGATCTGTCAGAGAGAAGTATTAGAATCTCATGTAAAGGTTTACATGTAATGATTTCCACTGTAATTTTACTAACAATGCTGAAAAATGCAAATACCTAAATAGTATGGTCACCTATATATGACATTATATTTGTGCAAACATTAAAAATGATATGCACAAAGAGGCGCTGGTGACTCATGCCTGAAATCCTAGCTACTCAGGAGGCTGAGATCTGAGGATCTCAGTTCAAAGCCAGCCTGGGCAGGAAAAGTCTGTGAGACTCTTATCTCCAATAAACCACCAGAAAACCAGAAGTGGCGCTGTTGCTCAAGTGGTAGAGCTTTAGCCTTGAGCTGAGAGCTGAGGGACAGCGCTCTGGCCCAGAGTTCAAGCCATATGACTGACAAAGAAAAAAAAAAGATATTCACCTAGTATATATGTTGCAATGATAAAATATGTGAAAAACAAAAAGTTTATTGTGAAGAACAATTCTAATTTATAATATATATGTATATAAAACTATAAAATAAATATAACATGGAAACATCAAAATGTCACTAGTTTTCTCTGTGTAATGAAAACCATAGGTTATTTTTTCTATTTTCTTCTATTTCAATTCTTTAAACATTTTTTAATATATATTTTATTGTAAAGATACTGTACGGAGGGGTTACAGTTACATGAGCAAGGTAATAAGTCCATTTCCTATGGAGCATTGTTACCCCCTCCTTTGTTTTCCCCCTACCATCCCTTCTTTACAATGATTATTATGTTTAGAATTAGGACATAGGAAGTCAAATGAAGGTTGTTTGGTCTGACAAATTAATGTAATCACTGTTGACCTAACTAAATACTTCTATACTTTATGGTTCTAAAGTGAATGAAGTAAAAATGATTTTATTGAGGATGCATTTGTTGTGGTAATGTCCTATAAGTTAGAAAATATGAGAATTTACTAATAATATTGCATATATCTTAACTCATTTATTAATATGCAACATTATAATACATTCTTGAAGTTACTTGCTTCTGAAGAAAATATTTTTTCTATGTCAACTCTCAGATATCAAAGATCAAGACATTCTTACTTTTTATGTTATTCACATTTATTAGAATTTCAGAATATTTTAAATCTTCCTTTTTCTATATTTAGACATGTGCCTGATGAAGAATTTCTACTTTGGGAACATATTATTTCCATATAAATTTGTCTATTTTTCTTATTTTGGGATTCATTTACTTACTGGTCAGATAGTTTTTTGAATATCTGCTCAGGTTTAAGGGTTTTTTTTGTTGTTGCTTGTTTGTTTGTCAGTGGTGGGGCCTGAACTCTGGGCCTAGGTGCTGTCCCTCAGCTCTTCAGCTCAAGGCTAG
Organism: Dipodomys spectabilis; assembly: GCF_019054845.1. Classification (NCBI taxonomy): domain Eukaryota; kingdom Metazoa; phylum Chordata; class Mammalia; order Rodentia; family Heteromyidae; genus Dipodomys; species Dipodomys spectabilis. Next base: position 23,008,636 of record NW_024870709.1, on the reverse strand, counting down.
CACTCTACCACTGGAGCCATAGCACCGCTTCTGGCTTTTTCTGCTATGTGGTGCTGAGGAATCCAATCCAGGGCTTCATGCATGCAAGGCAAGCGCTCTTCCACTGAGCCACCTTCCCAGCCCCTCTGGTTTAAGTTTTATTCAGCCACTTGCCAATATGTTTAGACTAATAATTTTCTGAGAGTTATTGAGAACAACTATACTTTGAATTTGTGGAAGAGACATACTTTTTTTTTCTTCCTAGAAAACCCTTTTTTGTTTCTAGAAAATATGTATGACTTTTAAATCTCACATTACTTGGGGATGAAATCTATGTCATTTGAATACTTTTATACTATATGTATTGAAGTCATATAACATAATACAACTTTAAAACACCAATTTTCCCAGTTGATAATGATTTATGGAACAAATTTTGCCTTGCATTTTATTTTTCTGAGAATCAGAGAAGAACTGGAGTCTTCCCTAAAATTGTAATGAGTCAAAAGCTTGATTAATTTACAGTATTCTCATACAATTTGTTTAATACATAAGTTGGAATGTCCTGTACAAAAAACCCAATGTATATTTAATTAGAGAGACTAATAATCTATTTCATCAGGTTGAAAGTTTTATGGCAAAAAACTTTCATACTATACATGTATTTTGTTACTAGTCCAAGAGTGTGCTTCCATCTATCTATCACATATCTATCTACCTTTCTATCTATCTATCTTTGGTAAATTTAAGCTCAGGAACTCAGAAGTCATACAAATAATGTATTACTTTCTAGTGTTTGCACAATAGACATTAAAAGGATGACTTCAAGGATCTAAAAAGTTGAAAAATTAGCTTGGTAATTTCAGGGACACTGAATCACCTAAGCAAGTTAGAGAAATAATACTTAAGAATATTTATTAATAGTTTTAGCAAAAACACAATGTAAATTCTATCTCACCTGTTTTTCCCAACGAGACTTGAATAGAAGCCAGTTGTTGTACTGATTTGGGAAATTAAAGCAGGTCCAGCAGTAAAACTCTATTCTCTTTATCATTTGGAAGACTATTTTTGCACAGCAATCAGTGATGATATGCATGGTATTTGTAAAGAATAGATCACATATATTCAAAATAATTCTAAGGGGAATAACTTGGCATTGACATTAGAACTTGGCCTGGGAGACCCAATCTTTTGAATATGGAAGACAAACTAAATCAGAATAATTAAATGTGTCCTTTGAGAACTGGAGAGTAAGTCATACACTCATTTCTAAACAAATTCTAAAGACCATGATTTAAAAAAATTTTTCTTGGAGTTGTTACCTTTTATTCTTGTCACTAAACTATCAGGTGATAATAAAAAAATTCCCACAAGATTTGTTGGTGAAGTCTAAAAATTTGGAAAGAGTTATGATTAGTTGGCTCAGAGAGGAGAAGGTATTGTACAAAGATTGGAAAGTCATAACAATTTCATTTTTATATCAAAGTGAAATTTCTAGAATCTCAAAATATAATATCTCAATTGTGTAATACCTTTAATCTTCTACCTTATTTGCTAAAATAATTAAATTTTAAATGCAAATGTACACATAGCTTCTTGAAAGCTTCCTTTTCTCACAATCCTTTCTTATTTGTATCCTCAACATTTATAAGTTTCTTGACTTCTTAGCATCCATTAATAACAAGTCTCAATTTGGTTGGCTAATCACAAATACTTGAGATGATCAATTTATGAAGAGACAAGATATATTTTGGCTCACAGTTTTGTAGGTTTAGTTATCACTGACTGGCCTTGTTCCTTTGTGTCTATGGTGATGTAAACCATCATGGCAGAAAGCCTAACTATAAAATCTCTCACCTCACGTGGTGGATGGCAGTATTTGGAAGGGGTATGATCTATCTTCAACACTATTTCCACAAGATCTGAAGACCTTATACCAGGGCCCACCTTTTAAAGGTTTTACCACTCCTCACAACAACATGTGAGGCAACATATCTTTAACACATTGGCAGTTAGAGTTCAGCTAAGATTCAAACTATAGCACTACTTATCTTGACAGTACTAATCCTTTCTCACTGGAGGTCAGTTCTTCTTGCGTCATGTACTTCCCACGTGTTATGCCTAAGTTAAGCATTTATTTTCTTGTCCTTGTTGAAAATTTCACTTTCCTTATTCATTTTGTGCCTTTTACTTGGCAAATCACTTTTACTATCTTCATCATGTTTCTTTTTCTACCCTAATAGATAATAGACTTCCTTAAGTGAGCTACATCTGCTTTCTTGTCAACCTCCAGAGCTCTTGTTATCCATATTCAGACGCCTATGGTCCTACTACTCTCATTCAGCGGTATTAGGAACAAGAGTGTGATTTCCTCTCAGCTTGATTACATCTCACTGACTTATCTTGATCACAAAGTGAATAAAAAAAGTAGGATAAGATTTCTGCTTTTGGAACTTAAATTCTAGAGTAGAGTGATTATTTCAAGAGAAAGCTACATATCTGTGATAATGCAGGAGCAAGTCTGTGCTGCTGAGTAATATCAGCTGCTTGTCAAATTTGTTGAAGAGTCTCCATCAAAGGAACTATGGGTACAGGTGAATGCTATTCCTAGCCCCTATTTTACTCTATTGTTCTCAGAATACTGTGGAACCATGGAGAGTGTTATAGGACCCAGGGAATTGTATAATTTTCTTAATTTGCTAACGAATTTGTGAAACTTTTTTTTAAGCTATTTGAGAACTCTTTATATTAAAAAATACAATCACCTTATGTATTCAAATGTTTTTTTTCTTTCATGTGATAGTTTCTAACACATTTATAAGATTATTTCTTTGTTGCTTTGTATGTTCCTTCCCCACAGTATAATACCTGCTTTCACTGTATTTGATGTCGGCATAATTTGTGGAGGGGAAGGGGAAAAACAAGCCGTTTAAATAAGGATACAGGTGGACCCATCGCAGCAATGAGATGTACAAGTATTTATGTTGAAAAATGAACTTTACAACTTTGGTGGGGGGGAAGTGGGGAGGATTGGGGGGGGCGGGGGGAGGATAGGAAGGGATGGGAAGGGGAAACAAAGGAGGAGGCTACAATGCTTGATAAGAAATGTACTCATTATCTTGCCCATGTAATTGTAACCCCTTTGTACAGTATTTTCACAATAAAAAAATTGTTTTTAAAAAATACAATCACCTACCATTTATTGGACAATTATGCTGCATAACAGTGTGTGCTATAATAATTAAGTCTTCTATTCTCATGGAACTATAAATCAGACATAGAGGAAGATATAAATGAGAAGAAGAAACAGGAATTGTGCTGAAGGTAAAATAAGGGCTGTAATAAGGAATTACTGGGAGATATTTTAGATCAGGTGAACGGAAAAAGCCTATAGGTAAAGGTGAATGGTTCATCTGAGATACTGAACATCAAGAAATGAGTTGTGTCAGGTTATGGCAAAGGATAGTTGGTGAAATTCTGTGAGTCAGGTAGATACATGCATAACTATGAAGGACATTAAGACTGAAGAAAGTGGGGCTGGGAAGTTGGATCAATGGGAGAGTGCTTGTGTCGCAAGCATGAGGCCCTGGGGTTTGATTCCTCAGCACCACAAAAGCAGAAAAAAGCTGGAAGTGGTCAAGCCCCACAACTGACAAAACAAAAACAAAAAAGACTGAAGGAAGTGGTTGGTGATGGGATTGAAGATTTGATCTCACAGGGTTTGTAACACAAAATACTGAGTTTCCTAAGAGATTGATAGCCTTTGGTGGATATATTAGCTTTCTGTTTCTGCTAAAAAAAATTACCACAAACTCAGTACCTCAAAGTAACACTAAGTTACCATTTCATAGTTCTGGATTTGTAGGTCAGAAGTGGGATTCAGTGGGTTAAAATAAAGCTGTAGACAGGGAAGTTATAGGAGAGATAATTCCTTTACTTTCTAGTTTCAGAATCTGTCCATTTACCAGTTCATGCGCACTCCAGCTTCAGACATGCTCAGTTATATCTTTCTCATATGTGTTACTCTATTCCAACACAGTCACTTCTATTTTCAGTACTTCATGTATTATGAAACTATAGGTGGATTTGGGCTATAACTTGAAGATTGATTCATCAGGATGTATTGATGATGTAATTTGGGATGGAACTGCTAGGGGGTAAGAAAAGCTGGCAATGAAAATATCTGGATGCTATGTTTATTTTTAATCTTTGATTATGTATCTGAGGGCAAGTTGACAGCATTTACTGAACTGAAGGTGAGTGAAGGAGGAAAATCCTCTTGAAGAAGTGAGGAAGTAGAAATTACTTTGTTTTCATTCCCCTTAAATCCAAGATGCCTACCTATAATCAAAGTGGTGTTATTGAACAGACAGTTAAATATAAGACAAGGCCATAAGGATAGGCATCATTAGAACATATGTTTAAATCCTTAGAACTGAGTTAGATCATCAAAGGAGAATAAGAAGGTAGAAAAGGGAAGTGTGTCTGGGGATGAGTTCTTGTTAGCTGTGTGGTTATAGACTAACATTCAGAATACCCCATGGGAGGGGAATTCAATCACAAAGATGTTATGAGACATATTCCCTACCCCAAGGGAATCAGGAATGCCGAATCGGGATGCTGAATATTGTTTATTTAAAAACTGTAAGTAAATTGTCAATATATTATTTCAATCAAACGTGATTTTCAGAAAAAGAAGTCTATGTGTTACATAGAGATGTCAGACAATGTGATGAATTTGAATTTTCTTTTATGATTACATTCAGTTCATTGATGAAGATGTGATCATACTTTTTACCATGATGAACCTGATGCTGAGGATAAATGAATAGTAGTATTTTAAGGCAGTCCAAGGCCAAATTTCTGTTTTCTGTGACTTAGCATTTTGGAGCCCAGTTGTGTAAATATAATTAAGAATGCCAGGTGATAAAATTTGTAGCAAATCAGTCATACCTTTGGAACTATGGGAGAAATGAATAGTGCATGACTTAACTTGTCTGATAATGTTTAAAAACTTTATACAAGGGCAATATTTCTATGATATTGTTTTATATAATATAATAATATAAGGTACAATTTTATAATAAAATGACACTTGAGGTTGGCTAAAGAGAAGGAATCTCCATGTGTAGCTCCTGTCTTTTCCCTGATACTTCTTTTGCCTTCTGGGGAACTATTCCCCAACACACAAGGATCATACTAAGGCATTGCTTTCCTATTCCAGTTGTCTCTGGTCTGAGTGATTTCTAGCAGCAAGAGAGTCACAGGATGCCTCATTACACAATTTATGAGATGAAGAGATACAGTATTGTATTTTGGGAAACAACCCTTTCTCTCCACTGAGAACACAAGTTGGCAGAGGACATGGCGGTGTGACATACTTCCAAGCTTCTGAGCTAGCTGAGTCCTCTTCATTTTCTCCCCTTCAAGAGAGAATGTTGTCACATAGACCAGTGAGGAAGGTATTGGAAAGACTTTTGAGTCTGCTAGTTATTTTATTTTATTTTATTTTTTGTTGGTTGTGGTGCCTGAATTCTGGGCCTGGGCACTGTCCTTCAGCTCCTCAGCTCAAGGTTAGAGCTCTACCATTAGAGCCACAGCACCACTTCTGGTAGTGCTTAAGTGGCACTAAGGATTCAAACCCAGGGCCTCATGCATGTGAGGCAAGCACTCTACCATTAAGCCACCTTCCCAGCCCTGCTAGCTATTTTTTAAGAAGCGAATCACATGTCAAAGGTACTATTTATTATTAATAATACTTTAATTGTGCGCCACCACTTTGAGCCACAGCTCCACTCTGGTTTTCTGGTGGTTAATTGGAGATAGGAGTCTCATGGATTTTCCTGCCCAGGCTGGCATTGAACCATGATTCTCACCTCTCAATCTCCTGAGCAGTGAGAATTACAGGTCTGATTGACTTGAATTTTCCAGCCCTACTGAGAGATATTATAATCTATACATTGTAACTATAGCCTCAAGAGTGCAATTATATTGATATTCTGCAATTGAGCCAATGCATTGCTATAAAACACATATACAAAATAATAAGGGATGCTGTATCATAAATTAACTGAGAGAGGACTTTTGAAAAATATATTGATATTAGAGCAAAGAAGGATTGGGGAGTTAGTTATTAAACAGAAGAGTAGAGGCATGAAAACTCATGAAGTATTAGAGATATAAAATCCCAGGCTTGTGAAGGTTTTGTCAGATTAGAGAAATAATCATAATCATATAGGTACAGCTTTGCCATCTTCTGTATGGAACAAATATTTAGTAGATTGGATTTGTTTTTTGTTTTTGCCAGTTCTGGGGCTTGAACTCAGGGTCCTGTCCCTGAGCTTTTCTTTCTTTTTTTTGTTGTTGTCAGTCATGGGGCCTGAACTCTGGGCCTGGGCGCTGTCCCTCAGCTCTTCAGCTCAAGGATAGTGCTCTACCACTTGAGCCACAGTACCTCTTCCGGCTTTTTCTGCTTATGTGGCACTGAGAAATAGAACCCAGGGCCTAATGCATGCAAGGCAAGCACTCTACCACTGAGCCACCTTCCCAGCCCCCTTGAGCTTCTTTTGAGCCACAGCATAAATTCTAGCTTTTTCTACTTATGTGGTACCAGCTTTTCTGTTTATGTGGGCAAGCAGTCTAGCACTAAGCCACATTCCTAGCCCAGTAAATTGGATTAGAATTCTAATGAAATTCTCTTCATATCATATAGGATAATTTACTCCATCACAAGCCTCTATGGTTTTCTATTTCTTAATTCCTGTCTCTGCCTCAAGTCTTATAGTTCTTGCATCCATTTTCCTATGAATAACAGGATTTGATTTTTCTTTATGGTTGTGGAATATTCCACAATATATATGTATGTATTTATATATTATATATGCATTTATGTGTGTATTATGTATATATATAATATCACAACTTCTTTCTCCATTCATCTGTTGTTGAGCATGTGGGATGATCCAATTGTTTGGCCCTTGTGAACCGTCCTGCAGTAAATACACAATAAAATGCAACCATGCAACCATATTCATCCTGATGCACTCTCCTGCTTACCCTGCCAGTAGTACTCACCCTTCTAACAGAGCCTATTTCCCACCTTGATGGGGCAGTTAAAGCACAGGAAATCTTTTTTCAGTATCAACCAGGAAATAGTACAATCAAGCCTCAATAGAGGAAACCATCATTGGAGAAAGGACATTTACTTAATTTTTCTTTGTTTGTTCATTCATTCTTTGTCATGAGTGTTCATTGTTCATTCATTCAATGTCATTGTTTGTTCATGACTTTTTTCATTTTTTGGAATTCACGTTTATTTAGAAATTCATGTGTTTGAAATTAAAGTTTATTTTTTAGTATCATTTTCTCAACTATATTGTTATGTTTTCTTTTGGTTCTCCACAATACTTTGCATCATCATTAAGAAATAACAGCAGAAATCTTAACTGCTTCCCCTTAAATGATTGGGGAAAGGTATGATTTAGATGTGGTTTGGTTGTGTCCCCAAGTTTCTTCTCTTGGAAGGCTGGTCTCCAGCTAATCAATATAAGAGCTGAAGGACCTATAAGAGATTTGACCTACCTGGAAATCTAAGCACTTTAAGAGCTTCTTTCAAAAGGGTAAGGTCGCACAGATCTCTGAGGAGCTCTGGGTCTTGAGAGCTCAATGTTATAAAAGAGATCTCAGCCCTGAATCCCCTTTTTTGTTTGGCTTTGAGATTTTCCCCTCTTGCATGTATTCCTGCCATCCACAATGAGGTCCTAACTAGAGGACACTGTTGGAGCTGCTGACTCTGGGCATTGGAATTCTAGAACTGCGAGCTAACAAACCTTTGTACCTCACAAAGTTGTCTATTTCAGGTACATTGCTGTAATAAAAAAACTTGACTAATACCTGGGAAAAGCATAAGCGACAGAATTAATGGCTACTCAATGACTACTCAAATGAATGTAGACTTACAACTTCTCTAGTATTAAGTCAAGGGAAGTAAAGATATAAAACTTCTACTTGGGGACCAAACTTAATCTACAAATGCAGTTTGTGCACATTAACCCCGTGTGCTCTGCATCCCGAATGCTTGATTCTGGATCTTGATTGTACTATTTCCTGGTTGATACTGAAAAAAGATTTCCTGTGCTTTAACTGCCCCATCAAGGTGGGAAATAGGCTCTGTTAGAAGGGTGAGTACTACTGGCAGGGTAAGCAGGAGAGTGCATCAGGATGAATATGGTTGCATGGTTGCATTTTATTGTGTATTTACTGCAGGACGGTTCACAATGGCCAAACAATTGGATCATCCCACATGCTCAACAACAGATGAATGGAGAAAGAAGTTGTGATATTATATATATACATAATACACACATAAATGCATATATAATATATAAATACATACATATATATTGTGGAATATTCCACAACCATAAAGAAAAATCAAATCCTGTTATTCATAGGAAAATGGATGCATTTTGGGGGCCACCATATTGGGTGAGACAAGCCAAGCTGGGTGAGACAAGCCAAGCTTAAAAACAAAATATTGTCTGTTAATACACATGTAGAAACTAGACCCAAAATATACATATTCATGGACAAGTACATATTAATCATATATGTATTTATATACACAATTATTTATTTTATTACCCTCCCTGTCAACTCTTCAGTTTACTTAATTTCTCTCATTTGTGAGCATTAAAACTTTAAAAGAAGAATACAGAATTTTTTTGTAAAAAGCAACTTTGATAGAAACAATCTGAGGGAAAGGGTACTAGGAAGATTTACCTACATTATGTTTTTGTAATTTGATTAATAAAAAGTCTTGTTATCAACCCACTTATAATAGCATAAAAAAGATTAATGGGAAAAGCAAGAGGAGGGATGGTAGGATGAAATGTAAATTGATCAGTGGTACTAAGTTATAGTAAAAAAAAATCTGGTATGCTTTTGCACAGTAGAGTATTCTGAATGGTTCCAAAAGCTAGAATAAAATTTGATTTTTTTCCATAAAGAAATAATAATACTTGAGGTCACAAATAGGTTTACTATGATTAGAACAATGTGTACAAGTATTCAAATGTTATATTGTATGCCATCTACATGTACTAATTCTATGTATCTATTAAAACTTTTGATTAGAAATAGAAATTAGCCTTCTAGAAATAATTTCAAAGATTCTTTGTATCTTCCAATCATGAAAGTGTGGTTCTTGGAAGAATGCACTCTAGCCCTTTTTCCTAACAAGGTCTCTAGCCCAAAGGGAGAGCTCAATAAAAATTCTGCAGTCATTTTGTCACCCAGTTACCTTTCCAGGTAATCACCTCTTTCTATCTCTCTCCTAATGATGCCCATTGTGTGTTGTTTGTGAAGAAAGAAAACTTATTTGCCATTATAGAACTTGTTCAACTCCCAGTCTCCAGGGGCCACAAGTTTGATGAAGTCTCCAGTGAAGACATTAGATTTCACCAAGAATTCCACTGGGTTTTATTAATTTAGGGTAAATTCTCAAGCTAACCAGTTAATATTAAAAATCAACCATCTCTCAATGATTTGTGGAAACAGTGCATTTCTTTTTCCAAGAGTCTCATACATTGGAATCTTTATTGTTTTCTATTCTGCAGTTAAGGAACACTTCTCTTCGGTTGTATTATTATGTCAGTGCTCTATATGAGAGTCTTTTGTTTATCTTTATATTGACATATAATCAATGTTTATATATCAAAATACTGATCTAATTATATGGGCATACATATTAAATTATGTCAATTTAAAATCCCCTCCCTCGCCCTGTCCTAGGGTTTTGGCTCTGTCCCTGAGCCTCTTTGTGCTCAAGGCTAGGAGCTTTATCACTTGAGCAACAGCACCACTTCAGGCTCTTTCTGAATAGTTTGTTGGAGATAAGAGTCTCACAGTCTTTCCTGCCTGGGCTGGCTTTGAACCGGATCCTCAGATCTGCACCTCCTTAGTAGCCAGGATTACAGGTGTGAGCACTGGCACCTGGCACTTGATGGGCTTTTTGAAAGTTAAAATACTTATACATGGAGACTATTATATCAAAAGTTTATGCATTTATTCACCTGTAACGTGATCCCTCTGGAGATCAACCTTAGTTGTAATGACATTTATCACTTCCTGCTCCTTTTCTTTCCCGTATACCCTCATTATCTCTATGTCTGTCTCTATTACTGCTCACTTTTTGAAGCTCACTATGCCTATCTACTTAGAATAATACTGTCTAGTGTTTGTCTCCACCTTTTTTCTCCTATTGAGTTTCACTTCTATTTGTGTAGCCATGCCAAGGATGTGAAGTCTCATTATAACTCATTACTCAATCTTATTAGTCACTGTTTTACATTTCTACTAAAGTTCTGAATGGACCTAGGATAAAAGTGTATTTAAAGAAGTAAAGCAGAATGTGTACAATTAGCCTTGGCAAACATACCTAACAAATGAGTAACACAGTTTCTAGCACATTGACTCAACTTGGCTTTCACACTCAAGGATTGCTGAATCAAGCTAGTCTGACTTGTTCTGGTTATGCAAAGATGACATTAATTAGTAAATGGATGCAAGTTTATTGGGAAGAAAAAATACTAATGCCTACCCGTTCTTTATGAATTTATGGCTTTCAAAATGCACTATTTTTATTATAAGGTTATTATTTTACATACATTCACAGGAAAAGTAAAACAAATGATATAAAAATAAGAAATGCATGAAGAGAAAAATATAGCACAAAATAGGCATACTTATTAATACATAATAATTATTATTAACATTTTGGTGTATTATTTTAATCATTTCTCATATTCCTTCAGAATTTACTAGTGTATCACAGAAATTGTTCCATATCACCAAGAAAATTCCAATACATAATTTAAAGTAACATTATATATCATTATTTATGTACCATCTTCCCTATTGATGGATATCTAGTTAAATTTCACTTTTTCTATAATAAAATAGCTATTAAATTAAGTTAGACTCATTAATTTTCTCTTTTTTTTGTCAGTCTTGGGGCTTGAACTAAGGGCCTGGGAGCTGTCCCTGAGCTCTTTTACTCTAGACTAGTGCTCAACCACTTTGAGCCATGGCTCCAATTCTGGTTTTCTCATGGTTAATTGGAGGTTAGAGTCTCACAGACTTTTCTACCTATGCTGGCTTTGCACTGCAATCCTTAGATCTCAGATCTCAGAATTATGGGCTTTACCAGTGCCTTCCCAATAGTCTCATTCATTTTTTACTGCAACAGAAATGAAATATTTAAATCAGGTTGTGTGAGAATTTAAAGACTCAATATATTTTGTTAAGGTATAAACTAGAAAGAATATGTGAGTCTGAAAAAGATCTCTGATCCATTTTATTAGCAATAAATGGGTTGCTATCTTTCTTAAAATTACCAAATTAATAGTTCTTCTTTATCTTTACACAAGAAATATAAAATACATAAAACTTTAATATTGTTCTTATTTAAGTTTACATAAGTTTAAGTGATTTTTAACACTTCTTTAAATTTTTAAAAATCTTTAAGTAGTTGTGCAAAGGAGTTGCCATGCTGCACAATATGACACTGATCAATGTCACTGATTTCCTCATTCTATTCCTTCTGGAACCTCTTTCCTCAATTTTCTTAATTTTGTAGAATATACATTGAATTTTTTTTAAGGCAGATGAGAACAGTTTAATCTTTAAATCTTTTCTCATATTATAAATCTCAAAATGGCCACAAACTGATTCTGGTGTCTGTATTTTGCATCAACTTCTTCTTCCCAGTTATTACTAAAATCATATTGGTATCAAGTTTTTATAAATATATATAAATTAGAAAAAAGTAACTATTTCCTACAATTTTTCCACCCAGAAATATTTTTACTTATGCTTCTCAATACTTTTCTATGGCTATAGTTGCTATATGATTGAAATATGTTGTTTATAAATGTTTTAGTCCCTAAATGTGTATATATACATGTGTATGTACACATATGTATATGTATATACACATAGACACATTATAATATACATATATGCATACCTATATATTTGTAGTACTATGGACTGAACTTAGGACCCCTGTACAAGACAGGCAGGCATGCTACCTCTTGAGCCATGCTCCCTGTCCTTTGATGTTTGTACTGTGTTTCTTTTTTTAAAATACATTTTTATTGTAAAAATACTGTACAGAGGATTTACAGTTACATGAGCAAGGTAATGAGTACATTTCCTATCAAGCATTGTTGCCTCCTTTGTTTTTCTCCTACCATCCCTTCCCTCCCATCTCCACAACTACACTGCCCCTACCCTCTAAATTGTAAAGTTCATTTTCAACATAGCATCTAGTATATCTCACTGTTACAATTGGCCAACCTGTCATAGCATCTAGTATATCTCACTGTTACAATTGGCCAACCTGTATCCCTATTTGAACATTTTGTTTTTTCCCTTACTCTCCCCAAATTAGAGAAGTGTATATACAAGATGCAGGGCACCGACATCAAATACAGTGAGAATAGGGGTTATACCATGGAAGAGGAACATACAAAGAAACAAAACAAACATGGTACATTATAAATATGTTAGAAACAATAGCAAGAAAGAAAAAGCCACTTGTGTCCCTATCTAGGGGTTCATTTTGCTTAATATCATCTTATCTGGTCATATATACATAGCTTTTGACCTTTTCTGCTTGTCCCAGATATTTACTAGTTATTGCAAACAAAGGAAACCATGGGACCAATGTTTCTTTGGGCCTGGCTTACTTAATATAATTTTTTTCCAACTGGATGTCATTCTTTCTGATGGAGGCATAGAATTCCATTATATATATAAAACATACCACATTTTCTTGATCCATTCATCTACTGAGGGGCATCTGGGTTGTTTCCATATCTTAGCTATGGCAAATAAATATAGTTGTGCTGGTAGCTTTAGTATGGTCTTGTTGGTGATCGTTTGGATAAATGCCCAAAAGTGGGATTGCTGGGTCATAGGGGAGCTCTATGTGGAGTCTTTTGAGGAACCTCCATACTGTTTTCCAAAGTGGCTGAACAAGTTTACACTCCCACCAACAATGCAATAGGTTCCCTTCTGGCCACATCTCCTCCAGCATCTGTTGTTATTAGAGTTATTGATTATAGCTAATCTAACTGGCATGAGGTGGAATCTCAATGTTGTTTTGATTTGCATTTTTTTTATGGGTAGAGAGGTTGAGCATTTCTTCATGTGTCTATTGGCCATTCTTATTTCTTGTTCAGAGAAGTTTCTCTTTAAGCCTTTAGCCTACTTATTTATGGGGCAATTGTTTGGGGATTTATTGTTGGGGGATTTAATTTTTTGAGTTCCAAGTATATTTTAGATATGAGACCCTTGTCCGTTGTATGGCTAGTGAAGATCTTTTCCCAATCTGTGGGCTTTCTATTGATCTTCCGAGCTATGTCCTTTGCCATGCAGAAGCTCTGCAGCTTCATATGCATTGAATTTTTTACTGCATTTCCTCCCTTCCTCTAGTCATTTGTCTATCCTCTGCCCCTTGATCCTACTCCCATTTCTGAATAACCACATCCATGGTGTTTATTTTTTCAGACTATGAGTTGACCCTTCTAAGGAAGTACAACATTTGAGTTCTTCCCTTCTAATACATCTATTTCTTTTATGAGAAAGAGAAATATTACTATTTCTGATTGGATGATTGTATTTTTCATATAGATTTATAAGTACAGTTTATAAATTAAAGGTTCATCTTTTACTTTGACAAATTTCTTAAATATTTTTCTTGTATTTTTATTTAGCTTTTTTTGTTTTTTGCAAAAAACAAAAGACTCTATCAGGGTCTAACTTAGGAAACACAGTTACAAATGTTTGGAAAAACAATGGCAAACCATAATAGAGATCAGCAAGGGCTCTATGCTTCTAAAATAGCTAGTGCTATGAAGAGAATCAAGATTTCCGGTTATAGGAAGAGTTTTCTGCCGTGTCTGCAACATCCTAGGTGATGAAGTTAGTACTGAATCCATTGTACATACCAGACAAACTCAGAGACATATTTTGGCTTGTATCTACCCGTGCTTCAATTTCTTACCAGGACTCTCTTTGGAAAAACTTACATAGAAATCATTGTGGTAAAACATTTATAGAGAACACTTAATTGCTTAATAAAACAGACCGAGGAAGTAAAAATTAAAGAGGAAAAAACAGACAGATGATTGGGAAAATAACATGCTTCAATTATTTTGAAAATGATATCTGGATTTGCTGTTCAGTTAAAATAGTATTTTCATTTCCTATGATTATTTTCCTCTTTATATGAAGTCTGAAATCTTACAAAATTTTATACAACAAGCAATATATTTTGGTTTAATATATGACTATGGATCCAACTTTTTAGCTAAATGGAAGGCGAATTGTCACAATATTGTCATTTCTCTGTTGAAGCTACACTTTGAGGGCAATTTTGTTTTACCTCATATTTTGTATAAATCTCCATATGTCTTTCTGTGTATTTTTACAGTCTACCAAAGTTTTGTTTTCATTCTTTCCATCTTATGCTATAAAGCTTAATATAAAGATGTATTTTTTCCAAAGACTCTAAAGATAATTTTATACAAGTAGAAAAAAATATGACATTAAGGGGCTGGGAAGGTGGCTCAGTGGTAGAGCGCTTGCCTTGCATGCATGAGGGCCTGGCTTCGATTCCTCAGCACCACATAAGCAAAAAGAAAAAAAAATGACATTAAAAATTTTTGAAAATGCTTTTGATATACACATTAAGTTGGTACCAAATGAAATTCTACTTCCCATTTTCACTATTTGAATTTACCACAAAAACTAAATAAAAAATTGAGGAAGTTAGTAGAAAAACCAACATGTAGCTTCTTCTGACTTAAGTTTTATGACATCTGTTCATGATTCTAGAGAACAATAAAAACAGGTGGAAGAGCTTAAGTCTCTTGGAGAATATTCTCAAGAAAACCAGGAAACTAGTAGACTAACATGTAGAAATCATTTAAAGAGATTGCCAATTCTATTTAAAAAAACTGCAGCAGATTTCATGATAAAAAATACGAGTAAAATAGTAAGCTGAATTTGCTATTAACATAAAAAAGTAAAATTTTGTGGAAGAAATGTCAAAGTACCATAATAAGCATTCTTAATGTGATGGCAATGCATGCATAACAGTCAAAGAAGCATTGAATATTGGTCAAATGGCAATTGTGAAACACCTGTATTAAAAGTGTAAGGTGAGGTATAGGATTAAATGTGGAAATTATCCTATTTCATATCACAAATTTAATAATTTTTGAAATTGGGAAATCATGAATTAGCAGCATAAACACAGATTCCATAGTTCTTGCGAGAACCATTGAGTACTTACATGCAGTAAAATAAACTCCTATTTCTCATCAATTATAAAAGTCAATTAAAACTTGAACAGGGTTAAATATAAGATTTCAAACTATGAAAATAGAAAAAAATAGGGGAAATACTTAAGGATCTTTGAGTAGACAAAATTTCAATTTGAACAACCCAAAAACACAATCATAAAAGCAAACCAGATAAATGTAACTGCATCAAGCTGTTGAGAAGAATGTGTGCTCTGTAACTTTTTGATGAAATATTTTTTAGATGTCTGTCAAATCTAGGTGGCCTATGGAATCATTTAATTCTGGGGTTTCTTTGTTGAGTTTTTGCTCCTATGACCTATTTGTGATAATACGTTACTTATGTCTCCTATTATTGTGTTAGTGTCTATCTGTATTTTTAAGTCCAATAACTTAACAGAATTGTGTACATAGACATTTGGGGCATACATTTTAACAATTGTTTTATGCTTTTGGTGTATTGTTCTTTTTATTAATGTGATGTTAACCACTTTGTCACTTCAGATAATTTTGAAGTAAATTTTAGGTATGGATATAGATACTTCTAGCTACTTTTGGGGTTCATTTGCCTGGAAGATCCTTAGACAATGTGTTTTTATCACAAAAACTTAGTTGGTGCACACAACAAATGATTGGGTCTTACTTTTGATTCTGTCTAAAACTGGAATTTTTATAGCAATTCCTACTATCTCACTGTTGTTTTATTATTGTTTTATTTTTTAGTGTTAGTTTTGTTTCCCTACACTTACTTTGCTTATCTACTCATCATCTACTTATTTCCTCTGCTATTTTCATGTTTATATTGATCTTCCTTTTAGTGAAGATCCTTTGGGTATTTCCTGTTGTGCTGATTTAGTGGTGATTAATGCAGCTTTCATTATTCTTTCCTTGTTCTCTATACTTAGTATTTTGATTATAATGTCGTGAGAAGCTTCTGTTATAGCCTGATTTGGGGTGTGTCCTAAAAGCTTCTGTAACTGTATTGTTTTCTGTTTCAAATTGCAAAATTCCCTATTATTACTAGAACTTCTCTGCCAGTTCTGCATAGTTTTTGTCTTTTAATAAAGTCCAGAAAAATTTCAAAATCACTCTTTCCCTCCTGAAGATCAATGCCCCCCTCAGGAAGTTAGAGCCTTTTTTGTTGTGAGCTTTTCCCTTTCCACTTCAGCTGTACATTTGGAGAGTGAATGACATGTGTGTCACAGTCTTTGTGAGTCTAGCTGTCAGCTTCCTGTTCTTTCTTTTGTGATAAAGAGCCAGATCTGAGAGGTTCTACTCTAGTCAGTAGCTTCCTGCTTGCCTCCTTCAGTCTTGGGTTTAGAGACCAAGACAGGCTGGAGAAAGAAGTGGATTTACACATTTACAGGTCTATAGTCAACTATAAGATCTCTAATTAGCTTATCTAGAGAAAAAAACTTTTTGGGAATTCAGCTTCTGAGCTGGACTTGGACCTGTAATGACTCTCAGGCTGGTAACTTTGGCTATAGGAGAGTTCATGTGGTTAACACTTATCACATGTGGGCTGGGTGTGTTGTTTTTCGTATGCCTGCTAATGGGAAGATTCTTTTATGGTATACGTACTTCTCTACATGATTGGCACATTTGTTGAGTAGTTCTCAGGGATAAATATGGTTAATCCCACTGGCTCACTTCCCTGTCACCATATTTTCTTACCATGCATTGAGGCACAAATGTTGGTCAGTAGCTGCTGGTTGACTAAGAAGGCTTGTGAACCTGCACTCAGACCTTCGTTTTAGTATTTTGTTCATGGTGTGTGTGGGAGTGTCCATGCTCTTAGACTTTCTCCTTCATTGCTGTTCTGTTTATTACTAGATACATAGCTGGCAGTGATAATTAGGCCTCTTCCTCCACTGTGTGTATACTTAATTAAGAATATATTTTGATTACTCAATTACCTATTTCTCCATCTTAGTATCTTTAATTTTATCACTATTTCTTTATATTTATGTATTTTTTTGAGTTTTTGTTTTCTTTATTTGTATATATATATTTTTTTCGTTTTTTCTTTTCTTCTTTTTTCCTTTCTCTGAATTTCTTTGAATTATTTTCCGTCTGTTCCTTTTTTCCCTACATTCCTCTCCTCTTACTTTCTCCTCCTATTTTTTTCTGAATACCTCTTAATTTCTGGTTCTTTGTTTCTTAGTTTGTTGGTCCCTAATTGTTTGTTATTGAGCTAGGCTGTATCTGTATTCATTTTGATTGTGTCAAAGTGGCTCTTTGAATTATCTGTTCAGTCCATATCAAGTTAAACCTCATGACATATTTGTTCACTGGTTGCAACTATATATAATCCCCACTCCTGAATTACAATACCCCTTCCCTAACGAAGTAAAGAAATTTACTTCTGAAATTATTTAGAAATGAAACAGCTTAAGCAATAGCCTCCATTTTCTGAGTTCTGGTGACATCTGGATAAAAAGAAGCACATTCAAGTTTCAGTTGTTCCGCGCTTACTTGAATGAGTTTGGATAACCTACTTGGTATTTTAAAGCATAATTTTCTCGCCCCCCCCCACCCCCCGTGCAGCCCTCCCCCCCATCTGTCTTTCTGTCTGTCTCTGTCTGTCTGTCTGTCTCTCCCTCTCTCTCCCTCTCTCCCTCTCTCTCCCTTTCCCTCTCCCTCCCCCCCCTCTCTCTCTGGGTTAGGGTGCTCAAGTCTAGCACTTTACCACATGAACTACATCTCTATGTCTTGCTTTCTTGGTGGATAATTGGAGATAAGAGTTTCATGGACTTTTCTTCTTAGGATGGGTTCAAATCACCATCCTCAGATTTCAGTCTCCTGCATAGTTAAGATTACAGGAAAGAGCCCACCAATGCCCACTTTAAAGCATGGTATTTTAATTTATGAAAGCATAAAAAAGCTTTATAGGTGATAGTATATATGAAAATTCTTGGTTAGGATCTAGCAGAGAGTATACATTTTCAGTGAATTTTGCATATGTATTTGGTTAGCAAGTATTTTTATTTATTTTCAGTCTCATTTATATTTGAACAGAAGCTTTGTATTTCCTTAATGCTATGACCATATCAATATTTTTAAATGGAATCAGGGGTTTTTGTTACTACTAATGACCAACACAAGAATAATGTTATCATGCAGAAAAAAACCTTGTATTGTATTTTTATTGAATATATTCAACAATTACAGTATGACAAAAAACCTGCAGAAAACTGTATGAAAAATAAAATACATAGGGCTTTCATTAGGAAGTATATCATTTAACACTACCAATTGCTATATTAGAAGTAGATATTATGGCTCAGAGAATTTGAGAATAAAATTACTAACCATAAATATGGAAATATTCTTGATTGAGATTAACTATGTAGGATGAATAACTATTCAATCCTAATCTTTTGATATAACTAAAATCAAGATAAAAATCAAGTTGGAACATATAATTTACTTACCACTGATGGTGTTGCTTAAGGAAAGAGTAGTATTTGAAAACATCTAATGTAACTGAGGTTTTAAGATTATGTTCTAACATTGAAAAATTTTCCAAATACCTTTATATTTATCAACTTTTGCTCTTAGCATTTCATAGATATTATAAAAAAAACTAGTTATACTCTAACAGTCAAGAACAATTTTTATTTCACCTCTGATGGATAGTAGTACCTTAGATTTCCAACTGCATTTTAGCAAAATCTCTCCTATTAGAATTAGACTCAAATATCATCATTATTTAATAAGGTAATTTTTTGGTGGTTAAATGGAATGTTTTATTTTCTCAGTACATGACAATTTAGAAAATAACTATTATTATATAGAAACCAGTTTTTCCAAGAGATTTGATACTTACTTTGGAATGGCACGTAATTTTCTATTTTTTATTATTCTTTTGATAACATTTATTACTTCTTTGTTTCTGAGGCTATAAATAAAAGGATTTAGTAAAGGGATTATTAAAGTATAAAAAATGGCAACAGGTATATCTTTATCCCCTTCTTTAAATGAATTTGGCCGAATATACACAAAAAGAAGAGAGCCATAGAACATTGACACAGAAAGGAAGTGGGATGCACAGGTAGATAAGGCTTTGCCTCTTCCCTCTTTGGACTTCATTGTGAATATAGTGAAAAGAATACAGAAATAAGATATTAGAACGATGGTAATTGAAAACACTTGAACAAACCCGGACAAGATAAGTATCATTAAATCATTGATATAAGGATCAACACAGGAGAGTCTGTATAATGGGAGAACATCACAAAAAAAGTGATTGATTTGATTCGACCCACAGAAAGTTAACCTAAACAATAATGCTACTTGAACAATGGAATGTAGGTGTCCAATTATGTAAGCTCCTGTGGTCATGAGAATGCAGAGTTTCTTGGACATCATGGTGTGATACTGCAGTGGGTTACAAATGGCCACATAGCGATCATAGGCCATCGCTGCCAAAAGGAAGCAGTCAGTAGTTTCAGCCAGACAGAGAAAATAAAACTGTGCCATACATTCATAGAGTGATATCATTCTGTCTGCAGAAAAGAAGTTCTGTAGCATCTTTGGAGTAATGGCACAGGAACAACATGCATCCATCAGAGCCAGGTTTCCCAGAAAGATGTACATTGGTGTGTGAAGACGATGTTCAATGTAAATCAAGGCCACCAATCCAAGATTCCCCACCATGGTGACCAGATAGATGGCAAAGAATACCACAAACAGGAGGCCCTTCAGCTCCGGATGATCTGTGAATCCTATGAGGATGAACTCAGTTGTGAATGAATTGTTGTCCTCAGTCATCCTTTGCTTATCTGTTGAGACAGGATTTAAGAGACAGAAGATTGTATTTAAGCACATGCAAGTTTTCATTCATGTAAAGTATATTTTATAACAGCTAGAAAGCTTCTTTTTCAAGCATTTACCGCATCTTCTTGTACTTCCTGGACATTTCTTCTCTCATTGTAATTACCAATGAACTCTAGCTGTAACTGTTTAAGTACACAAAGATAGTAAAGAGTTTAAAGTAGAAACATTGGATTTTCATACATTGAAATTATTTCCCTGTCCATTTTTAAAAAAGATTTTGTGCTAGGAAGGTGGCTCACTGGTAGAGTGCTTGCTTTGCATGAGGCCCTGCGTTTGATTCCTCAGCACCACATAAGCAGAAAAAGCCAGAAGTGGTGCTATGGCTTAAGCGATTGAGCATTAACCTTGAGCTAAAGAGCCAAGGGACAGTGCCCAGGCCCAGAATTCAGGCTCACGACTGACAAAAAAAAAAAAAAAAAAAGAAAAGAAAAAAAAATTTCAAGGACAAATTTAAATTCAATTTCTTAGAAATATGTTCCTTGTTTTTAAAAAAAACTATTTTTGTGTAGCCCACAAATAAGGGATCATTTTTAGAATGCATGATAAACACTTGTTAAATTAAACTATTAATACATGTTAAAATATGCATATTTAGTATTTTAAAATTAGTATAGTATTAATATACTATAATCAAAGGTACCTGGTTAATTAATTCAATTAAAATAATAAAACAATCTTAGATTATTGCTAGTCATTGACTTCCCTACATATAGTAACAATCATTTTCACAAAAACAATCATTTCATCATTGACATTATTTTTTTCCCAAAGACCTTAATCATTTTTAATTGATAAAGAATAGCTTGTAGACAGAGCTACTTAATAAAGTTTCATCTAAATGCCCCAGGCCACATCAACATTATTTTCTGAGTTGTAGAACACATTGACTAATGCTAAGAATGATTTATAATTTATTTTATAAAGTATACATTGCTTTGCTAGATGTATTTAATCATTTCCTTATCATTTCATTGATGGATTTTTGTTATTATCTTTCAGTAAGTATACAAAGGGATTTCAATTTAACATGTCAGTTTATGAACACCTCCCATAATTCTCCCCAATCTCTCTCATGCCCAAATATTTGTTGTTCCATTTTACATATATAACTTGAATAGTATGACTGCATTTACCTAGTCTTCCTCTCTCCCTTTATCTACTCCCACCCCAATTGTATTAATACCTAGATTTTTAAAAACATACTTCTTAGACAGAAACTGTAAAATACTAAGAGGAGAGATAATTATGTATCTAAATAATAGAATACTTAAGTAGCAAGCACAGTGCCCTGAAACACACACACACACACACACACACACACACACACACACACACAGAATGATAGTAATAAACATAGTATGATTTGGGAAGAAGACAGAAATAATTCCCATCCTATATTCCTCACCACCTTGTTTTAGTCAGTTAAGTTTCCTTAATTTGAATCACACATATTAACTACTTATTTTGGGGAGATTTTAAGGAAAAATTTCAGTACTATCATTTAATGGAATTATGATAGCTTTTTTTAAACCTATCTTGATTATTCGTTTCTCTTTTCATATTTCCTATGAAAATTGCATAATCTGCATTTTTCTCTTTTTTTTTTCTGCTTATGTGGTGCTGAGAAATCGAACCTAGGGCCTCAGGCATGCAAGGCAAGCGCTCTACCACTAAGCCACCTTCCCAGTCCCTGCATTTTTCTCTAATACTAAAAGCTAATATAAACAGGCTTTTATTTGTAAGTTCTTAACACTTAACAAAGAGAATGAAATGCAATTACATTATAATAGAATTTAAAATTTCCATTTTATTTTGATTTAAATGTTTCATATTATTAACAATGTGATCTGTTACTATATATTGACTTAATAATCAACTCAGTGAATTCTTTTTAAAGTTATATGTGAAATTTATTTTTGCATGAGAAAGTAAACTTTTCCTTTCTTTAATTGTAAAGGTGACCTATAGGGGGTTTCGGCTACATAAATGAGGAAATGAGTACAAGTCTTGTTGAACATTCTTACCTCCTCCCTTATTTTTTCCTGCTATCCCTCCCTCCAAACTCCTTTCCTCCCCAAGTTGTAAAGTTCATTTCCAACATAGTGTCTTGTGAATGTCAGTGTTGCATTGGTTCACCCTATGTCCTTTGTCTCATCATTTCTGAAATCACATAATTCTATGGTTAAAATAAATTTTATTTCCATAATCAAAAGATCAAAGGAAGAAAGTAATACATTTTTTGTTCTAAAATGTTAAATACAAAACAGATATGTAACCAGCTAAATTGAAATGACTTTCGATGCACATGCCTGAATTATTTAACACTAAGATTTATATTTTACTTGTACAATTTGAAATTTTATCTGTGATTCAGAAAATCAGATCAACTGTAGCATTACATAATACTCAATTTTGAGAAGAGCTAGGAAAGGGTTATTATTTAGAAATATAAAAAAGTTAAATAATTTAAGGAAACACTTTTGGTTGCTAGTATTAAAGTCCATTCCTTACCTAGATTTCATGAATAGAAAAATTTGAGACTTCATTGTTTGCTCTTTGACGATGGTGTCAGAAGTTCAGTATGTATATGTAACATATTCAAATGCACTTGGGTTTGCAGAAATGAAAATCTCACTGACCCAAATGTAGGTCAGTGTTGGTAATCATGTCCCTTACCTGGTAGAGTGTTCTGTCAAATCCTTTAGGGAACTGCCTGTTCTGACATCAGTGTATTTCTGTGGAGACATGCATTCCTGAATAATTCGAACCATATGGAATTAAAGCTGCCCTGTGAGACAAGAAGTATGATGCCAATAACTTTCACTAAAGTTGGTTGGAAGATCATCTGGATGATATGTGTCACTGCTACTATTACTATCAATACTTATTATCTATCTATCTATCTATCTATCTATCTATCTATCTATCTATCTATCTATCTATCTATCTATCTATCTATCTATCTATCTATCTATCTATCTATCTATCTATCTATCTATCTACCTACCTATCCACTGTTGTAGTGATTCTGGGGCTTGAATTCAGGGACTGGGGGCTGTCCTTATGCATTTTTTTGCTTACCGCTAGCACTCCACAGCTCCACTTGCACTTTTATTTATTTTTTTCCTGGTGGTTAATTGAAGATAAGAGTGTCATGAAGTTTCTTGTTTGATCCACAGACCTTACCCTTCTTAGAATCTAGGATTAAGGCTACCACCACATAGCCAATTATTACTATTACTATTACTATTATTATTTACAGATTTCTTCATATTCTGTGCATAAAATATAAAATTGCCAGGAAAAATCACAAAATAGTTTGATAGTTCATTGGACCAAGTTAATATAGGTTATTCAAAATACTAATATTTATAGAGGAAACTAGAGGGTATGTTAGGTTCAGTCAGATTTATTTGCTTCTTTATTATGTGGGTTCAATTTATTTCCAAGTCCTACAAAGTACTTAGTAAAAATATAATTTGTCTATACTATATATAATTAATATTTTCTCTGGTCTTTTATGTTCACACAAGATCCACATAATCATTAAATGTATGTGGTCTTTTGTAAGTCCATAAGTTTTATACATGCTATCAGAATAATGTGTTAAAGAAAATAATTTATAACAAAAATTATGTACTAAAGAATAAAATTGATGTTTGTTACAACTGAATTTGAGTTTGTTTAAATAGAAAACATCTGTAACAAAAAACAATTCAAAAATTTTGTGGTCTTAAGGAGATAAAGAATGGAGCATCAGAAAACACTGACCATACATATTTCCTATAATGAAAAACCCCAACAGGATTTAATACACGTAAAGAATGATCAAAACACAAAAATAGAGAATTTAATTTAGAAAGAACAAAATATTTGAATAAATACCTAACAAAAATAATATTCTAGTGGGGTATTGTTGGATCATACAGTAATAACAATTCAGGCCAGGAAAAAGTAAAGCTCCACCTCCAATTGTCTAGCAAAATGCTGGCTGTAGGCAAGGTTCAAGTGTAAAAGCACCAGCCATGAGCAAGAAAGTTGAGCATAGTAAGGCCCTAAGTTCAGCACTTTATATCACAACACACACACACACACAACACAACACACACACAGAAAACATATAAATGTCAAGCATAACAAAAATATGTTCAGTTAGGGATGTAGAGGTAGAACATCTGACTAGCAAGTGTAAGAAATGGAGCAGAAATTAGTACCACAAAGAAATGAAAGATTCTTAAAGTCACTTATATTAGTGTATTTCAAGTAACGAAAATGAAAGGATGTTGAAAATAATAGTTAAATAGCAATACTATTTTAATCACAAAATTCTTATGGAAATGTAAAGCAGGAGAAAACCACATACTCTACTGTTCTAGATCTCTCCTTTAAGCAAAGATATGGCAGGAAAAGTGGGCACACCTACTGTGTAAGTCTGTTTTCTAATATCATTTGCAAGTAACAGTAACTAGGGTTATTTGCGGAAATGTCTCAACTCTAGGACTAAAGCACAAAATATATAATATAAGCTTGTATCACTTTGTAGTACAAAAATAACATAAAATTATGAAATCCCTAAAAAAGACAAAATATATTAACTTATACACATAATTATGTATGAAAGAGCAGGTGCAAGCTTTGTTTTGTGGAGATATAGTTTCACACTTTTCTGTTTGGGTGGCTTAGAACCATGATTCTCTAGACCTTACTCTCTCAAGTAGCAAGAATTTCTGTCATAGGCCTCTTGGTTGTAGGTAGTTCTTCTTTCCAGAATTTAGCCAGATAGCCATTGAAAACCCCCATTATTTTTATCTCAGATTTAACACTGAATTCAAATGTCATGCATTATTAAAGCAACGATAGTAAAAGGAATTGAAGATGTATCTTTAGTAACAAAGTGGCTGCCTGATTAATAAAAGTCTCTATTTATTCCACATTTAGCCTTGGTAAAAATGAAACAAAAACTGAGAAATAGAAAATTCACACAGGATTGCATCATCATATGCATTAGATGTTCATTAATAAGGAATCAAGTTGTCTTCCTTATTGTAACATTTGGTAAATAATGCCTAAATGAGCTATCAAATTTAGGATGGCCCATTGAAGTAGTGATGTTAGGGGTTCTTGGGATACATGTGGCTGTACTCTATTATTTTCCTAATTATGTTAAACCATATCTGTTATTTGCATAACTTTTTTTGAATCTAATGATGAGGAGATTTCAGAAAACTATACATTTTTCAAAATATTTTATTAGGCAACTGAGCCTAAGATGAAAAACAAATCAGTAGAGAGACCATCTTATGTTTCATTGGAAAATTTTGTGCATAAAGTATAAATTAGATGATGTTAAAGTTCTTGATAATAATAATAATGTTATCATGATTATGTATGAAAATGCCTGTGCTTGCTGAAATATTTGTTGGAATAGTTATTTTTAAATTGTCATGAGGTTATCAACTCTATGACAGCTTGTAATCTTGTTTAAGCAAATGGGTGTGTGTAGTAATGATCTGATTTTCTAGCTTTCCTAAAGTATTAACATCGTTTTGAATTAATACCAGTCAAAAATGTAATTGATCCACATTTCCCTGGAATCTCTGCCATATGTCTTTTCTACTTCATCATGAGTTTCTATGTTTTTACAAAGTATTTTATGGTATGACATTTAGAACCATGTTTTTGAGCTCCATCTGTAGTCTCAGTTGGAAACTTACAAAGCAAATCATAAGTTTGTTTATAGATATGATAAAATACGTAGAAAATAGTTTTGATAAGTAGTGAAATGGAATGGTCTTTCAAAATCAAATTAGTGGACATATGAGTATTAAAGAATAAAGGAACAGATATGTAAGAAATAGGCAAGAGGCAACTATATAGCAGTTAGTATTTATCAGTCACATATATAACATTTTTGCAAAGCAAGCATATATGGTAAGATCTCTTGATTATTTCATGAGACAGGAGGGTTCATTATAGCCATTTTGAGTGTGTGTGTGTGTGTGTTTTCCTCATTTTTGTCCTTGTATGAGTGATGTGTCTGCTTCCAGATTGAGTTTTCTTCAGAAGGCTATGTGAAAATAGTCTGTGAGAGATTTCCCATTCAGTCACCATAACTTTCAGAGATAGTGAGACAACGTAATAAATACTTCTTTTAAACCGCCCCCTCCATGTTGTAAAGTCAAGATGTACATCCAGTTGGGACATACAATTCAGTTACAATGCATAGTGTAGCTTAATCCTAGATTAATATTGAAAATTTCTATTATGCTTCAATGATGAGAAATTTGTGAGCTATATATATAAATATAGAAATTTCTATATACAAGCTTATATATTCAAACCCTGGATTTGAAGACTATTTACAAAAATTGTATCTGAAAATAACCCTTATTTTACTGCACGTATGTTTTAGTACCTACAATTTTCAAGTACAGTAGAGCAAAATCTCTTCTTTTAGAACTAATTAGTCTCAAAGGTCATCATACTTTAAAAAGTTAATATTTGATTACAAATATTCTACTTCCTCTGTCTAAGTCACTTTAGGCAACAGTAATTTCAAACTAAAATCACTTTTCCATTGACATTTTCAGAATGTGAAAAATGTTCTATTGTTAATTATTCTTATTATAACATTGATTACTTCTTTATTTCTAAGACTATAAATGAAAGGATTTAACAGAGGAATTATTAGAGTATAAAACACCGCACCAGCTTTGTCTTTATCTCCTTCATTAACTGAATGTGGCTGAATATACACAAAGAGCAGAGAGCCATAGAACATTGACACAGAGAGGAAGTGGGAGGAGCAGGTAGATAAGGCTTTGCTTCTTCCCCCCTTGGATTTCATTGTGAATATAGTGAAAAGAATACAGAAATATGATACTACGAGTACTGTAATAGTAACGATTTGAATTAACCCTGCCAAAAGAAGTCTAATCAAATCGTTAATGTAAGGATCAACACAGGAGAGTTTGTATAAGGGAAGAATGTCACAAAAAAAGTGATTGATTTGATTAGGCCCACAGAAAGTTAACCGAAACAATAACCCTACATGAACAATGGAATGTAGGTTTCCAATTAGGTAGATTCCTGTGGTCATTTGAATGCAGAGTTTCTTAGACATTCTAGTGTGGTGTTGCAGTGGGCTGCAAATGGCCACATAGCGATCATAGGCCATTGCTGCCAGAAGAAAGCAGTCTGCAGTTTCAGCAAAACAGAGAAAATAAAACTGTGTCATGCATTCATGGAGAGATATCATTCTGTCTGCAGAAAAGAAGTTCTCTAACATCTTTGGAGTAATGGCAGTGGAGCAGCAGGAATCCATGAGAGCCAGGTTTCCCAGAAAGATGTACATTGGTGTGTGAAGACGGCGTTCCATGTAAATCAAGGCCACCAAACCAAGATTCCCCACTATGGTAACCAGGTAGATGGCAAAGAACACCACAAACAGGAGGACCTTCAGCTCCGGATGGTCTGTGAATCCTATGAGGATGAACTCAGTTGTGGAAAAGTTGTTGTTCTCAGTCATCCTTAGCTCTTCTGTGAGATAAGAGTTCAGAGAGGTAAGTGGGGGAAGGCGCGGGGAGAGGGAAATGGGTAACAGTGTTCGACAAGAAATGTGCTCATTATCTTACATATGAAACTGTAACCCCTGTATACATCACTTTGACAATAAAATTAAATTTTCAAGCATCTCCTGCGTTTCATGGAATATAGCTTTCTGTACTTCCTGGACATTTCTTCTTTTAGTGTAATTACCAATGAACTCTAGCCATCACTGCTGAAATTACAAAGATATTCCAAAGATACAAAGACACTGCTTAAAGTAGGAATGTATTCTTATACATTTATAGACAGATAAGAGGCTCACTCTTCTCAATTTATTTCACTGTCAGTTTTGGAAAGATTTTTAGAACAAATTTAAACCCAGTTTTCTAGAAATATGTATCTTCTTTT
This sequence comes from Dipodomys spectabilis, assembly GCF_019054845.1. NCBI lineage: Eukaryota > Metazoa > Chordata > Mammalia > Rodentia > Heteromyidae > Dipodomys > Dipodomys spectabilis. Next base: position 22,980,491 of record NW_024870709.1, on the reverse strand, counting down.
TCTAAAGGACTACTTTTAAATATTCTGCAAATAAGGGAGCATTTTTAGGATGCACGCTAAATACTTATTAACATAAATATTAATATGTATTAAATTATATATGTTAAAATGAATACATGAGTAATCTGTTAATTATAATCAAAGTTACTTGGTTAATGAAATCAATTAAAATAATCAAGTGACCTTAGATTATTAACAGTCACTGTCTTCCTCACAATAGCATCTCTTCCAACACCCTATTGACCCCTAAATCCTCCTAGTTCTGTTTTCTCAGAAGTTAGTTGAATACCATGATTTCATTTCCCCATCCTTCCTTTTTCCTTTCATCTACTCCCTCCCCTTGACCTACCCTAGTATTACCTTATATTTGTTTCACATACTTCTGAGACGGGACCTGTAAAACACTAAGAGGGAAGATGATCATGTAGCTCAGTGATAGAATACTTATGTAGAAAGCACAGTGCCCTGAAGCACACACACACAGAAACATACACAGACACACACAGACACACAGACACACACACACACACACTGATCATATTTTGGGGAGAAGATAAATCATTCCAATCCTATATTCTGCTATCAGTCAGAAATGAATGACCTTTTTTTTTTATTCAGCTAATATTCTTAGAGACAAATTTCAAACTGAACATTTTAACTGGTAATATTGGGGAGATTTTAAGAAAAAAATTCAATACAATCATCTTAAGAAATTTTATAGTATTTTTAACTTATCTTCATTATTCTCTGCTCCTTTTCTATTTCCTATAAAAATTGTGTGTGACAATCTGCATTATTACTAAAACTAAAACAAATGATTTAAACAGTAATGGAACCTTGTTGTCTTTTATTTCTGAGGTTTTAACACTTGACAAAAAAGAGAAAAACATTTAAATCCTAATAGAATTTTTAATTTACATTTAACTTTGCTTTAAGATGTTGTTTCATGTTATTATCTAGGTGATGTATTGTTTTATATTGGTTTAGTAATTTGATCACATAAATGCTTTGGTTAAAATGAATTATATTTCCATAGGCAAAAGGAATTAATACATCTTTGCAATAAAAATACAAATCACAAATTTCACCAGCTAAGTTAAAATTATTTTCAACACACCTGCCTGAATTATTTAACATTCACTTTTACATTTTCTTGTATAATTTTTGAAATTTTATATATAATTCAGGAAAACAGATGAACTATATTATTGTATATCATCTTGGAATTACATAATACTCAATTTTGAGTATTATGGAAGAAAAGAAAGTGTTATAATTTAGGAATATTGAAAAATCACACATAAGGAGAACTTTTGGTTGCAAAAATTAAAGTACATTCCTTACCTAGATTTCATGAGAAGAAAATTTTGAGACTTCATTGTTTGCTTCCTGATGATGGTGTCAGAAGTTTAATATGTATAACTTGCAGTCTAATGCACTTGGGATTACAGAAACAAAAATCTCACTGACCCATAGGTCAGTGTTAGTAATCATGTCCCTGACATGGTAAAGTGTTCCATCAAATCCATCAGGGAATTGCTTGCACTGACATCAATGTATTTCTGTGGAGACATGCATTCCTGAATAATTCAAACCACATGGAATTAAAGCTGCCTTGTGAGACAGGAAGAATGAAGCAAATTAATTTTACTAAAGTTGGTTGAAAGATCATTTTGCTGATCTCTGTGTTACTGCAACTATTACTACGAATATCTATCTATCTATCTATCTATCTATCTATCTATCTATCTATCTATCTATCTATCTATCATCTATCTATTTAGCTATCTATCTATCTATCTATCATCTATCCTATGCTTTTTTGTTCAAGGCTAGAACACTTTTCCACTTTTATTTTTATTCATTTATTTTTTTCTGGTGGTTAATTGGAGATAAGAGTACAAGAACTTTCCTGTTCTGGATGGTTTTTGAACTTCGATCCTTAGAAGTTAGGATAAGGCTACCACCACACAGCTCAATTATTATCATTTCTTTTACAGTTTTCTTCATGTTCTATGAATAAATTATATAATTGCTAGTAAATAATATCAAGGTAGTTGATAGTTCACCGAACCAAGTGAAGTTAATATAGGTTATTCAAAATACTAATATTTGTAGAGGAAATTGAGGGTATATTAGGTTCATTCAGGTTTATTAGCTTCTTCATTATGTGAGTTCAATTTGTTTCTATGTCCTACAAAATACTTAGGTAAATGTTATTTATTTTTGTCTGTATTATATTTTACTGACATTTTCTCTGGTCTTTTATGCTTTCAACAGATCCCCTTAACCATTAAATGTATGTGGTCTTCTGTATGCCCATAGTTTATAGTGTTATCATAATAATGTTAGAATAATTTATAAGAAAAATGATGTAATAAATAAAAATTGATGTTTGTTACAATTGAAATTCAATTTCCTAAAACTGAAAATGTCTGAAGTTCAGAAGCTTTGTCTTCTTAGGAAGATAAAACATGGAGCATTAGAAAACATTGATAATACATATTTCTTGAAAAAAATACCTAGGATTCAATATGTGCAAAGACTGACCAAAACACAAAAATAGAGAATTTAATTTACAAAGAGTAAAATATCTGAATAAATATCTACAAAAATAATATACAAACTAGGTGTTGTTGGTTCATACCTGTAATCCTAGCTACTTAAAAGGCTGACTATTGAATTCAGACCTGGAGAAAAGTACAAGGCTCCACCTCCAAGTATCAGCAAAATGTTGGAGTGTAGGCAAAGTTCAAGTGGAAAAGCACCATTAAAGCAACAATGGTGAGGATAGTAAGGGCCTAAGTTCAGGGCTTTGTATTGGCACTTGCACTCACACACACGCGCACACACACATGCACGAGCACACACACACACAGAACATAAATGACAAGCATAAAAAAAGTTGTTCATTTGGGAATGGGCTCAGTTGTAGAACACCTCACTAGCAATGTCACACATTGAACGGAAACTAGTAGCCCAAAGAAATAAAAGATTCTTAAAGTCATTTATAATAGTGTACTACAAATAAAAAAGTGAAAGGATACTGAAAAATGTAGGTAAAAATCCAATGATATTTAAATCACAGAAGGACATGTAAAGCAGGAGAAAAACACATAGTCTACTGTTCTAGATATCCTAGAAGCAAGGACATGGCAGAAACCTCCTGTTTACATCTGCTTTACTGGTAACATTAACTAGGGTTATGTACAGATATGTCTGACCTCTAGGAATAAAGCACAAATACACAATTTGAACTTGTATCAACTTGTAGTACAAAAATAACAAAAAATTATGAAATCTCCAAAGCAGACAAAATATATTAACCCACATACATAATAATATAAGAAAGAGCAGGGATATCGTAAGCAAAAGAAAAAAATTCCAGTTGCAATACATGGAGTGATTTGATCAAAAAGTTAATAAGGTGATATTTGGATACAATGGATGACACTAAATATTGAGAAGTCCATACTGATTTAAATAATGGAAATAAGCTGGGAAAAATGTTTGCTGTTCAGATTTTCAAAGTGGCTTTTGAAGCATTTTGCCTTCAATGACTTGATTCATTACTTCTCACTCTTTAAGTGGGGTGTATGATGACTTCATTGTAAAGGGTACAAGTAGGAAAAAGGCAGGGAGTGACTTTACAGGAGAGAAACTAGCGTGTACAATCTCAGTCAGGTGCTCAAGGTTAACATCAACAGTTATCTGTAATCATGGTAGTATTTAAGTTGATGCAATGTGATAACAATGGCAATTCACTTCTGTCATTTCAATCTCCGAAATGCAGAGCTGAAGTCAAATAATGAGAAATCAATGAGAGAAATCTTAGCTTAAGGGTATTCTACAAAATGCCTAAGCTATATTCCTCAAAAGTTGCAAGGACTTTGAAAAGGAGTGCTAGACAAAGTGATACAACCAAGAGGAACCTGAGGAGCTGTAATGAGGTCTCCTGGTGGGTATCCTGCAACAATAGAAAATTAGGAACATACTATGTAAATCTGAATGGCCTTAACACCAGTACACAATCATGTATTAGCTTGACTCACTAATTAAAATCAAAGTGTTGCAGTAGTATGAGATGTCAATAGTATGCGGGAATGTGTCTGTTTGTGTGTCTGTGTGTCTGTGTGTGTGTATGTAGATTTCTGTAAATCTGAACAGTCTTTTTATTTTCAAAAATTCACTTGAAAAAGACATCATAGCAAGACACTTATTTATTTGGGAACAAATAGGGTTTTCAGAACCTTTGCTATCTATGCTCCTATAGTACATGGGAGCCAGACTTCCAGCCGGGTAGTTTTCCTAGTTGTTTCAAGGCAGAGGTCTCTCTACCCACCTGTGTATGAGTCTGAGTGGAGATCCACCTACTTCAGACTTCCCTTCATCACAAGATCACAACCCCTGTTTCCAGTCTATTTGACTCTGGTGCTGCCCTGCATCTTGTATATACAGTTTTCTAGTTTGGGAAGGAGAAAGGAAATGATAAAATGCTGTAACAAGGATACAGGTTGACTCATTGTAACAATGTTATGTATAAGACATAGTGTTGAAAATGAACTTTACAACTTTGGGGGAGGGAGGGAGGAGTTTGGGAGGTAGGGAAGGAAGGGATGGTAGGAGGAAAACAAAGGAGGGGATAACAGTGCTCCATAGGAAATATAATTACCTTACTCATGTAACTGTAATCCCTCTGTACAGTGTCTTTACAATAAAAAAAGAAAACACACGATTGCATCATCATATGCATTAGATTTTCATTAACAGGGAATCAAGTTATCTTCCTCATGGAAACATTTGGTAAATAATGCCTAAGCAAGTTATCAAATTTAGCAAGGCCTACTGAAGAAGTGATGTTTGTGGGTTCTTGGAATACATGTGACTGTACTCTAATATTTTCCCAATTATGTTATATCATACCTGTTAGCTGCATAACTATTTATTTTGAATCTAATCTTGAGTCTTCAGAAAGCTGTACATTTTGCAGATCATTTTATTAGTCAACTGAGTATAGGATGAAAAACAAAGCAGTAGAGATCCCATTTTATGTTTTACTGAAAAAAATCTGTACATGAAGTAGATAATAGATGATGTCAAATATCTTGGCAATAATAATGATATCCTGATTATGCATGGAAACTTCTTTGCCCTTTGAATATTTATTGCAATATTTATTCATAAAATGTCATGAGGTCATCAACTGTTGACAGTTTTTATCTTGTTTAAAAATTAATGTATACTAATAATGTGATTTTCTGACTTTTCTGAATTTTGAAATAGTTTTGAATTAATGCCAGGCAAAATGAAATCAATCCATGTGTCCTTTGAATCTCTGCCCTGTGTCTTTCCTACTTCCCCATGAGTTTCCCCATGAGTTTCCTACTTCTCCGTATGGTTTTTAGAACTATGGTTTGGAGCTCCATCTGTAATCTCATTTGGAAAATTATGAAGCAAATTATAAGCAAGTTTATAGAAATGATAAAATATGTAAAAACAATAGTTTTGATTAGTAAAAAAATGGGCAACACTGTTATTTGAAGTTTAAATAAGTATATGAAGATTAGAGAATAAAGGAACAACTAAGAAATAAGCAAGAGACAAAAAATGTAGCAGTTAGTATTTATCAGTCACAAATATCACACTTTTGCAAAGCAAGCACAAATAGTAAGATCTCTTGATTATTTGATGAGGTATGAGGGTTCATTCTAGCAATTTTGAGTCTGTGTGTGTGTGTGTGTGTGTGTGTGTGTGTGTGTATGTGTGCACGCATGCATGTGGTTTCCTCATTTTTGCCCTTGTTTGAGTGATGTGTCTGCCTACAGGTTGATTTTCATTCAGACTGCTGTGTGAAAATAGACTGATTATCTATTCAATCACCATAACTTTCAGATAGTGAGATAATTTTTTAATAAATGCTTCTTCTAAAACAACTCTTCCCAGATGTTGTAAAGTCAAGATGAACATCCAGTTGGGTCATACAATTCAATTACCATGCATAGTATTAAACATTTCTAATGTTTCTGAGACTTTAAGATTACAATTCAATGTTGAGAAATTTATCAGTTATTTATTTATATATATACATACACATATATACAAATATGTATGCACAAGCTTATATATACAAACTTTGATTTTGATGAATATTTCAAAATTTTTACAAAAATATTCCTTACTTTATTGCAGGTATGTCTTACTACCCACGTTTTCAAGTATATTTGAGCAAAATCCCTTCTTATAGTACTAATTAGTCTCAAAGGTCATCATGTTTTAATAAGTTAGTATTTGATTACAATTTTTCTACTTTCTCTGTCTATGTCACTTTAGGCAACAGTATTTCCAAATTGAAATCACTTTTTTAAGGGTGACGATACTTACTTCAGAAAAAAGCTATTGTTCATTATTCTTTTTATAGCATTGATTACTTCTTTATTTCTAAGACTATAAATGAAAGGATTTAACAGAGGAATTATTAGAGTATAAAACACCGCACCAGCTTTGTCTTTATCTCCTTCATTAACCGAATGTGGCTGAACATACACAAAGAGCAGAGAGCCATAGAACATTGACACAGAGAGGAAGTGGGAGGAGCAGGTAGATAAGGCTTTGCTTCTTCCCCCCTTGGATTTCATTGTGAATATAGTGAAAAGAATACAGAAATATGATACTATGAGTACTGTAATAGTAACGATTTGAATTAACCCTGCCAAAAGAAGTCTAATCAAATTGTTAATGTAAGGATCAACACAGGAGAGTTTGTATAAGGGAAGATTATCACAAAAAAAGTGATTGATTTGATTAGACCCACAGAAAGTTAACCCAAACAGTAATCCTACTTGAACAATAGAATGCAGATTTGCAATAATGTAGGTTCCTGTGGTCATCTGAATGAAAGTTTCTTGGACATTTTGGTGTGATACTGCAGTGGGCTGCAAATGGCCACATAGCGGTCATAGGCCATTGCTGCCAGAAGAAAGCAGTCTGCAGTTTCAGCCAAACAAAGAAAATAAAACTGTGCCATACATTCAAGAAAGGAAATCCTTTTGTCTGCAGAAAAGAAATTCTCCAACATCTTTGGAGTGATGGCACAGGAGCAGCAGGAATCCATGAGAGCCAGGTTTCCCAGAAAGATGTACATTGGTGTGTGAAGACGGCGTTCCATGTAAATCAAGGCCACCAATCCAAGATTCCCCACCATGGTGACCAGATAGATGGCAAAGAACACGATGAACAGCAGGGTCTTCAGGTGTGGCTGATCTGTGAATCCGATGAGAATGAATTCAGTTGTGGAGGAATTGTTGTCCCCAGTCATCCTCTGTGAGATAAGATTCAAGAGACATAGGATTTTATTTAAGATATAAAAACATTTAAAAATGTTTTTATAACAGCTCAGAATTTTCTTTTTTAAGCATCTCCTGCCTTCTATAGAATATAGCTTTCCGTACTTCCTTGACATTTCTTCTTTTAGTGTCATTACCAATTAACTCTGTCACTGTTAAAATTTATAGTTATTCCAGGGTGAATGCTTAAAGTAGAAACGTTGCATTTTTATATATTTAAGGATAAGAGGCTCACTCTTCTCAAATTATTTCATTGTCAGTTTTAAAAAGATTTAAAAAGATTTTTAGGACAAATTTAAGTCCAGTTTTCTAGAATTATGTATCTTATTTTCCTAGAGGACTACTTCTATATATTCAAACAATGGAGCATTTTTAGGAAGTATGCTAAAACTTGTTAACATAAACAATACATACTAAATTATATATATGCTAAAATGAATATATTAGTAATCTACTAATTATAAAGATACTTGTTTAATGAAATCAAGTGACCTTAGATTATTATCAGATTATTATCAGTTACTGACTTCCTTACTCCCATCCCCCTACCCACCTTTTAATTTTTTTAGTTCCATTTTTACAAATATACCTTAAATACCTTGACTGCATTTCCCTACCCTTCCTTTCTCCTTTCATCTACTCCCTCCCCTTGACCTACCCTAGTAATGTCTTGTTTTTACCTATTTCTGAGATAGGACCTGTAAAATACTAAAGGGGAGATGATCATGTAGCTCAGTGATAAATACTTATGTAGCAAGCAAAATGCCCTTAAAATCTCTCTCTCTCTTTCTCTCTCTCTCTCTCTCTCTCTCTCTCTCTCTCTCTCTCTCTCTCACACACACACACACACACACACACAATGATAACAGTAAAGCATGCTTCAGAGAGAAGACAGAAATCATTCTAATCCTATATTCCACTATTGACCAGAAATGGGTGACCTTTGTTTATTTAATTAATATTCCTTACAGACATGTTTCATACTGCAAATTTTAATTAGTAATATTGGGAGAGATTTTAGGGGAAAATGTAACGCAATCATCTTAAGAAATTTTATAATTTAAAAATATATCTTGATTATTCTGTGTACCTTTTTCTATTTCCTATGAAATATGTAGAAGATAATCCTTATTATATCTAAAAGTAAAAAAAAACTAATAAAAGCAGGCTGGCTTTTATTTGATTTTTTTAACACTTGACAAAAAGAGAAAAACATTTATATCCTAGTAGAATTTTAAATTTGCATTTTACTTTACTTTATAATGTTTCATAGTATTAACTAGGTGATCTATTGCTGTATATTTACTTAGCAATCTGATCACATACATTCTATGGTTTAAATTTCCATAATTAAAAGATCAAAAGGAAGAAAGTAATATATTTTTGCATAAAATGTTAAATATAAACCACAAATTGCACTAGCTAAAGCAAAATTACTTTTAATGCATGTGCCTGAATTATTTAACATCCATTTTTATATTTTACTTGTACAATTTGAAATTTTATATTTAATTCAGAAAATCAGATGAACTGTATTATTGTATCTCATCTTAGAAACACATGATACTCAATTTTGAGAAGAGTTAAGAAAAAAGAAAGGGTAATAATTTAGGAATGTTGAAAAATGCCAAATAACGAAAGGAAACATTAAAGGACATTTCTTACCTAGGTTTCATGAGAATAGAGTTTCTTATTTGCACTGTGATGATGGTGTCAGAAGTTTGTTATATACATATATATATGTATATATACGTAACTTGCATCTTAATGCACTTGGGATTATAGAAATGAAAATCTCACTGATCCATAGGTCAGTGTTAGTAATCACGTCGCTTACATGGTAGAGTGTTCAATCAAATCCTTCAGGGAATTGCCTGCACTGACATTAGTGTATGTCTATGGAGATATGCATTCCTGAATAATTCAAACTACATGGATTAAAGCTACCCTGTGATAATGAGTTTGGTTGAAGTCATTATGTTGATTTGTCCTCAACAGCTGCTACTGATACAACTCCTATCTACCTACCTGTCTCCCATCTTATCTATCTGTCTATTGTTTGTGTTGGTTTTGGGGCTTTAAGTCAGGGACTGAACATTATCCTCAAATCTTTTTTTTTTTTGCCAATCATTCTACTAGAATCACAACTCCACTTCTGGTTTTTATTTTATTTTTATGGTTAATTGGAGATAAGAGTCTCATGAGCTTTCCTGCTTTGGATAGCCTTGAAATATGATCCTCTAATCCTACCCATGTTAGAAGTTAGGATTATGGGCATGAGCCACCAGTGCCTAGACCTATTTAGTATTATTGCTATTATTAGTATTAGCATTATTATTGTTTTTTTCTGTTTCCTCATATTCTATACATAAAAATATAAATATATAAATATATAAAATATATAAAATCTCAGGATAGTTTGACAGTTTACTGGATCAAGTAGAGTTAATGTAGCTTATTTAAACTACTAATACTTGTAGAGAGAAGTACAGGTATGTTAGGTTCAGTCAGTTTCCTTATTTTCTTCATTATGTGAATTCAGTTCATTTCTATGTACAAAATACTTAGTCAAAATGTGATTTATTTTGTCTGTACTGTATATTACTGGCATTTTTCTCTGGACTGTTATGCTTAGACAAGATTACCTTAATTTTTAAAGGTAATAGTTCAACTGTATGCTCATAAGTTTTATTCATGCTTTCATAATAATATATTATAGAAAACAATATATTAAAGAAAAATACAATGTATTAAAGAAAGAATTGATAAGCTTGATACACTAAAATGGAAAACATCTGTAAAAACCAATTCAGAGGTTTTCTCTTCTTAGGAAGATAATACATGGGCTATGAAAAAACATTGACAATGCATATTTCTGGTTAAAAAAAATACCCACTAGGATCCAATTTGTTAAAAGAATGAACAAAATGATGGAGAATTTAATTTTAAAAGGGAAAAATACCCAGAAGTGGGATTGCTGGGTCATAGGGGAGCTCTATGTGTAGTGTTTTGAGGTACCTCCATCCATATTGCTTTTCTGAGTGGTTGAACAAGCCCTTCAGTCAATGAATATATATATATATATATATATTCATTATATATATATATATATAAATTGGAATAGTGCAATGTATATATCTATATCTATATATATCTATATATATGAATTCTATGCCTCCATCAGAAAGAATAACACCACCCCATTTGTTAGGAAATGGAAAGACTTGAAAAAATTATATTAAGTGAAGTAAGCCAGACCCAAAGAAATATAGGTCCCTTGGTTTTCCTTATTTGCCATAACTAGTATATGTCTAGGATAATCTTACAAGACAAGCAGAAAAGCTCAAAAGCTATAAGATAAGATACTAAGTATAAGATGATGCTAAGTGAAATGAACCCCAAGATATGGACACAAGAGGTTAGTCTTCCTTCCTTCCTTCCTTCCTTCCTTTTTTTTTTTGGTGGTTGTAGGCCTGAACTCTGGGCATGGGCGCTATCCTTCAGCTCAGCTCTTCAGCTCAAGGCTAACACTCTACCACTTGTGCCATAACACCACTTCCAGCTTTTTCTGCTTATGTGGTGCCAAGGAATCGAACCCAAGGCCTCATGCATGCAAGGCAAACACTCTACCACTGAGCCACCTTCCAAGCCTATTGTTGTTGTTGTTTTTAATGTACAACGTGATTTTTTTTGTTTCCTTTGTATGTTCTTCCTCATATGCTATTTCCTCAGCTGTGATTGTATTTGATACCCTGCATCTTGTATATATATTTGTCTAATTTGGGGAGGAGAAGGGGAATAACAAAATGCTGAAACACGGACACAAGATGACCTATTGCAACAATAATACCCACAAGAGACTATACTGGAAATGAACTATACAACTTTGGGGTGGGGGGAGGAATGAGGGAGATGGAGGAGGGAAGGGATAGTGAGAGAACAACAAAGGAGGAGCTAACAGTGCTCTACAAGAAATGGACTCATTGCCTTATCATGTAACTGTGACCCCTCTGTACAGCATCTTTACAGTAAAATAAAATTTAAAAGAGCAAAATATCAAACAAAACAACAGAGAAGCAGGGAATTATTGGCTTATACCTGTAATCCTAGCTACTCAGGAGGCTGGAGTTTGAAGCCAGATCAGGGAGAAAAGTCAATGAGGATCCAGTTCCAAATGCAGTTGGATTGCAGTGGTAAAACACCAGCCATGGCAAGAAAGCTGAGCTTCAAAGAGCCTTAACTTCATGGCTTTGTATTGGCAGGGACATACACTCAAATACATGAAGTACGTATTAGATGGTGTCAAATTTCTTGGCAATAATTATAATGCTACCACGATTATCTATGGAAATGCCTTCGCTCTTTGAAATGTTTGTTGGAATAGTTATTTCTAGATTGTCTTGAGGTCATCAACTGTATGACAGTTTTTAATCTTGCTTAAAATTAATTTTATCAACTACATGATTTTCTGGCTTCTCCAAATTTTGAAATTAATGTCAGGTAAAATGTAATTGATCCATGTTTCTCTTGAATCTCTACCCTGTGTCTGTCTCTTCTACTTCATCATGAATTTCCATGCTTTTACCAAACATTGTATGATATCATATTTATGGCCATCATTTATTTAGTGTCCCGAGTTCAGTTAGAGAGCACCATCTTTATTTTTTGTTGGTGAATTGTAAATTTTAAGTAGGTTTGCAGAGATGATAAAGTGTGTAATTTCTTAATAATATTGAAAAATCATAACATGTACAACTGAAAAGTTATTTGAAATTAAATTAATGTATGGGCATTAGAACATAAAGGATCACAAATACAAGAAGTATTAAGAGATAAGAATGTAGCAGTTACCATTTACTAGATGCAAACATAATACTTTTCTGAAGTAAACATAAATGTTGAGATCTATTGATTATATGATGAGGAGGGAGAATTCATTCTACTCATTATTTTCTGTGTTGTTTGCTCATCTGTAAACTTGTTTAAGTGCTAAAGCTGATTTTTATTTTGATGGCCACATGAAAATAGGCAATTTCATATCCAAACCCCATGAACTTTAATGGTATATATATATATATATATATATATATATATATTCATTTCCTAGACTAAAGTCAAGATGGAAATCTAATTGGAGCATACACTTTACTTACCATGGATATTGTTTTTTAACAATTCAGATTAATATCTGAAAATTTCTAATGTGTCTGAGACTTTAAGATTGCATTACAATGTTAAGAATTTAATCAGCTACCTCTATATATACAAACTCTTATTCCTTGGATTTTATGACTATTTCAAAAATTGTAACTCAGAAAAATTTCTTTACTCCTGTGTGTCTTTTAAAGTGTATTTGACCAAAATCTCTTCTTGTAGAATTAAACTAAAATATTATCGTGCTTTAGTAAGTTACTATTTGAATAGTAGAATTTTCTACTTTGTCCTTATATGTCATTTAGGCAAAAGTATTTGTGAATTAAAATCACTTTTCCAAGAACTATCATACTTATTTCAGAATGTCAAAAATCTTTTATTGTTTGTTATTCTTCTTATAACATTGGTTACTTCTTTATTTCTAAGACTATAAATGAAAGGATTTAACAGAGGAATTATTAGAGTATAAAAAACAGCAACAGCTATGTCTTTATCCCCTTCATTAACTGAATTTGGCTGAACATACACAAAGAGCAGAGAGCCATAGAACATTGACACAGAGAGGAAGTGGGATGAGCAGGTAGATAAGGCTTTGCTTCTCCCTCCCTTGGATTGCATTGTGAATATAGTGAAAAGAATATAGAAATATGATATTAGGACTACTGTCAAAGTAAAGATTTGAATTAAACCTGCCAAGATAAGTATCATCAAGTCATTAATATAAGGATCAACACAGGAGAGTCTGTATAAGGGAAGGACATCACAAAAAAAGTGATTGATTTGATTTAACCCACAAAATGTTAATCTAAACAATAACCCTACGTGAACGATGGAATGCAGGTTTCCAATTATGTAGGCTCCCGTGGTCATGAGAGTGCAGAGTTTCTTGGACATCCTGGTGTGGTACTGCAGTGGGCTGCAAATGGCCACGTAGCGGTCATAGGCCATTGCTGCCAGAAGAAAGCAGTCTACAGTTTCAGCAAGACAAAGAAAATAAAACTGAGCCATGCATTCATAGAGAGAGATCCTTCTTTCCTTTGAAATCAAGTCCTCCAACATCTTTGGAGTAATGGCACAGGAGCAGCAGGAATCCATGAGAGCCAGGTTTCCCAGAAAGATGTACATTGGTGTGTGAAGACGACGTTCCATGTAAATCAATGCCACCAATCCAAGATTCCCCACCATGGTGACCAGATAGATGACAAAGAACACGATGAACAGCAGGGTCTTCAGGTGTGGCTGATCTGTGAATCCTATGAGGATGAACTCAGTTGTTGAGGTGTAGTTTCTCTCTGGCGACATCATGACCTAGTTTGTGAAGACAGGAGTTAGGAAGACATAAAATCTAATTGAAGGATATCTTTTACTCAATTTCCTTTTTATGACAGAGAAGTTTTTTTTTTTTTGCTTGTCCCCTCCCCCAACATCCTCTGGTGTATATTTCTTGAATACTTGTTGTCTTAGTGTATCAATGGTTTCCAAGTGTGACAGTTAAATTTCACAAAGGTACCTTTGAAAATTCCTGAGAAGATGCTTAAAGAGCAAAAAGGTATTTTTTGTTTTTGTTGTTGTTGGTTGCGGGGCCTGAACGCTGTCCCTCAGCTCCTCAGCTCAAGGCTAGCTCTCTACCACTTGAACCACAGTGCCACTTCTGCCTTTTTCTGCTTATATGGTGCTGAGGAATCGAACCCAGGGACTCATACATGCAAGGCAAGCGCTCTACCACTGAGCTACCTTCCCTGCCCCCAAAAGTGCACTTTTATATCCTTGTGAAAGTACAATATAAAAATATAGGAAAACAAAATTGGTTTGCTTTTCCCAAATAATTACACTGTCATTTTTAAAAAGATTCTCTAAGACAAAGTTATTTTCAACTTTTCTAGACATAATTATTATCTTTTTTTACAGAGTTTACCATTTTTATATATTCTCTAAGAAAACATTTTGCATCTGCAGAAGCTACATCTAAAATGTGTGGGGACAGAGGGACATGGTAAATTATACAGGACTCTAGGCAATCACACACTGAGAACAAAGGAGGATACTGTTTGTCTGTTTGCTTGTTTTGGAGGGGTATGTGCATGTGTGTGCCAGTACCGGGACTTGAACCCAGGGCATCCCACACTTGCTTGCCTTTTTCTGCTCAAGGCTGGCACTCTACCACTTGAGCCATACCTCCACTTCCACAAAGGAGGATACTCTTAGGAGAGAAACACAAAGGCACAATGCCTATGTGCATCTGACCACATAACATAATATCCATTGAAATAAACTCCACTAAATGGAAACAGAGGTTTCTTTCTTTGTTGCTGTTTTTGTATTGTTTGCTTTTTGTCTTGTTTATCTGTCTTTGGGAGGATAAGGGAAGCCACAGAAATGGAGGGATAAAGGGTAAAGAAATGCAGCACTGCTACTCACTAGACACTATGTTGAGAATGAACTATATAACTTGTGTGTGGGGAAAGAAGGGAAAAACTGGGAAAGAGGGAAGAAGTGACATTGTTGAAAAAGAAATGTACTCTATCCGATTTATGCAACTGTAATCCCTCTGTATATCACCTTTATAATAACAATAAAAATAAACTTTAAAAAGAGAAAAAATCTTTTAGACACATGTTAAATAAGTATTGAAAGAATAATAAAGTTAAAAGAAACTGTAAGGGCTATTATTCATCTTTAAAGATAATTACTTTGGAAAGCTAGAGAAATAAATGCTCATATATTTTCCCTCTGCTCTATTTCTGCACTTGACCCCATTTTTATAAGTACTGAATCAGTCCATGTTACAATTCTCAATCTCACTCTCACTCTCTCTCTCTCTCTCTCTCTCTCTCTCTCTCTCTCTCTCTCTCTCTCTCTCTCTCTAGAGGGGGGTTCTGTTTCTTGGGTTTGGGCTCAGGACCTGGGAATTGTCCCTGAGCTTTTTTTTTGCTCAAGATTGGTGTACTACCAATTCAGTCACAGCTCCATTTCTGGCTTTTTGGTAGTTTATTGGAAACAAAGGTTTCATGGGTTTTCCTGCAGGCTTGTTTTGAATTCCGATCCTCAGACCTCACCCTCTTGAGTAGCTAGGATTATAGATGTGAGCCACTGGCTGCCAGCCTGGTTTTCTTTCTTTTCTTTCTTTCTTTCTTTCTTTCTTTCTTTCTTTCTTTCTTTCTTTCTTTCTTTCTTTCTTTCTTTCTTTCTTTCTTTCTTTCTTTCTTTCTTTCTTTCTCTTTCTTTTTCTTTCTTCTGCTCTCTTTCTCTTTCTCTCTCTCTTTCTTCCTCTCTCTCTCTTTCTTTCTTTCTTTTTTCTTTCTCTTTCTTTCTTCCTCTCTCTTTCTCTCTTTCACTCTTTCTTTCTCACTTTCTTTCTTTCTCATTTTCTCTTCCTTCCTTCCTTCCTTCCTTGTTTGCTTTCTTCCTTCCTTTCTGTTTTTCCTTTCTTTCTTTCTAACAAATGCATCACTTCCTCTTTGTAGGGGCATAGACAGGCACAATACTCTGTAATAAAGTTATGTTCTAACACATACCAATTCCATTTTCTGGTTTATGGATTGTATCTTCTAAGTTCAGGACAATTCTAAGATTTTTTTTTTTTTTAGAAAAGGAACCAAAAGTCAACATTGTAATTTTCTTTGATTAAATTTGCACTAGTTTATTGTTAAATATGTAGAAATCATTTTCTTATAAATGTCTTCAGGTTTGTTTTTGGATAATTCTGAGAGATCATTCTGCAAGCTGCAGTGATGAAGCCCGTGGGCGCATGGCTCAGTGACAGAGCAGTTCTGTAGTAGGCCTAGCAGTGACAGAGCAGTTCTGTAGTAGGCCTAGCATCCATCCTGTACATGCTCCAGACCAGTAGGCATATCCCATACACAAACAATGACGACACATTGTGGGGAGAAGATGTAAAGCATTCCAATCCTCCATCTCCTTATTGACCAGGGATCAGGGACTTTGTTTTCTCTTTTCAGCTAATGCTCTTTAGTGACTTGGTTGAATCTAAACTTTTTGACAATTAACTTTGGAGAAGTTTATAAGGGAAAATTTCAATATAATCACCCTAAGAGATTATACTTTCTTTTACCTATACTATTTTTTTCTGCTTTTCTATTGTTTAAAAAATGAAAATTGTATAAGATAATCTGCAGTGGCTCATATCTATCATCCTAGCTGCTTGCGAGGCTGAGATTTGAAACCATCCCAGGCAGGAAAGCACTTGAGACTCTTATTTCTAATTAACTGCCAAAAAAGTTGGAGGAGAAGCTGTGGTTCCAGTGATAGAATGCTAGCCTTGGCTAAAGATGCCAAGGCTCTGGGTTCAAGCCCTGGGACTGGGACACACACACACACACACACACACAACGATAATCTGCATTATGCCATTTAGTCAAGTAGCTAACAGGCTGATCTTTGTTAATGTATAAAAAATAAAAAGGTTTGTTTTGTTTTTGCTTTTTGTTTTGTTCTTGTTGGTTGTGAGGCTTGAACTCTGGGTCTGGGCACTGTCCCTGAGCTCTTCTGCTCTCTACCACTTGAGCCACAGACAAAGGACAAGGGGAGAACTAAATGCAGCAGTGATATACACAAGACAATATGTTGGAAGTGATCTGTACAACGTGGGAGGGGGTTGGTGGGGAGGGAAAGAGGAGAAAAATGAGAGGAGGGGTAAGAAGTTTGTAAGAAATGTAATTATTACCTTCCTCATGCAATCATAACCCCTCTGTATATCACCCTGACAATAAAAAAAAAAGAATTGTGAAAACAAAGCCAAAAAAAATAAATAAAAGATAGCTGGGCACCAGTATCTCATGCCTGTAATCCTTGCTTCTCAGGAGGCTGAGATCTGAGGATCACGGGTCAAAGTCAGCCTGGGCAGGAAAGTTCGTGACACTCTTATCTCCAATAAACCACCAGAAAACCAGAAGTGGCACTATGGCTCAAGTGGTAAAGCACTTGCCTTGAACTAATGAGCGAAGGGACAGCGCACTGGCCCAAAGTTCAATCCTCACAATTCTCTCTCTCTCTCTCTCTCTCTCTCTCTCTCTCTCTCTCTCTCTCTCCATATATATATCTATAGATTTATATTTATATCTATCTATCTATCTATCTATGAAAAAAGGAGTAAACCATTTACATCCTGATAGAATTCTTAATAGAATAGGTTGTTTCATCTTAAGTAACTTATTGTTAGATATGAATTGAATAATACTATCAAATGGATTTTATTTCCATAGTTAAATGACCAAAGGAAGACAATGGAAAAATGTTATCAAAAAATTAAAATCATGAACTGAGTGCCAATGATTCATAATTTTAATCCTAACTACGAAGAAAACTGAGATCTGGAGGATGATGATAAAAACACAACCTCGGAAGAACAGTTTCCTAGACATCATTTACAAAATAACCAGAAAAACAGAGAATTGGAGACATGGCTCAAGTGTGAGGCTGTGAATTCAAATCCCAGCTATGCCAAATACATATACACATAGATACATACATACATGCATATATTAAATTTTTTATATTATTCAGAAAAAGAAGATGAATTTCAGTATTGTATCTCATGCTAGAATCGCATGCCACTTTATTTTTAGCAGAGCTAAGTTTATGTTAAAGGAGTTTAAATTTAGAATATTCTAAAAAATAAATGATTTCAAAAAGTAAGTAATAGTGATAGTTAAAACTAACAAATTTCTTACCTTTGTTTCACAGAGAAGAGGTTTTGTCAGTAAATTGCTTGCTTTATGGTGAAGGCATCAGACTTTTAATGTGTACATGCACCTTGCTACTCAACACATTTGCGATGAAGAGAGTGAAAATCTCAGAGATGACCCACTGGTCAGTGTTGGAAATCATGTCTCTTTCTCTGCAAAGTTAAATTGTTCGTCAAATACTAAAGGGAATTCACTGTAATGACATCAATGTATTTCTGTGGAGATGTCCTAAAAATAAAAACCACATGAAATTAATTAAGATGACTTGAGATAGGGAGGATAATGTAATTTTACTAAAGTTTGTTTGGGGCCCATTTGGTTAATTTGCATAAGCTATTATTATTTCCTCCTCCTCCTCCTCCTCCTCCTGCTCTTCCTCCTCCTTCTTCCTCCTCTTTCTCCTTTTCCCCCTCTTCCTTTTCTTTACTCCTTCTCCTTAATTTTCTTCATCATTTTCATTAAATTAACAGCAAACGCATTGTTTGCTGTTACCTTTTTGACCCCTCACTAGATAGAATGCAATTAATACAGTTTACGAAAAAAACTTAGTATTCAAAAAGGAAATTGGAAGGTGAGTTAGAGCTATCAAAAACATACATAAAATTACTTTGAAAACATTTAACCTAAATTTTCCTGACAATTAGGTAAACATGAAAAAAAAAATTAAATTGTATTTATATGCAGCACTCTAAAAAAATAATAGTATGAAAATTTCATTGTATTTATGAAATTTTGCTTACTGATATATTGGTGATAGCTAAGATAATGTAAGCTTCAAAAAGAATAAAAATATATAGCTTTTTATTTTTGAAATATAAACTGGCAACATGATTCATCAGTTCTAAGATGTATTTATTTTCTAAGTACTTCTGTTTTATACTTTATTTTTAACTATCAAGTAGTAATTTTACTTATTTATAGGCACCTTGAAATATTTTGATGCACATACAGAATGTATCTAATTAAATCAGGGAATGTACCATTTCCAACATTTTAAACTTTCATCTTCCTTTTACAAATTACATTACTCTAGGTAAATTTGAACTTTTTCCTTATAAAGTGACCTTGATTACTTATTTTTGAATTAAAGTTTATTGTATCTGAGCCTAGAGACTGTGCTCACTCTTTTTCATTTCCATAGAATATTTCATCCATTCCTTTGCCTTCTCTTTTTGCAATGTACAATGATTGATAAAGAATATCATTTTTCATGAAAATAATTTTCTATTAGGTAGCATACTGTTGAATGTATTACTTTGGAATTAATTTTACTAAATCAACCCATCTAAATATTTCAGTTGATGTGTTTGACCCATTAATCTTCATTGATATTATTATTGATAGGTATATACTTATATCTGAAAGGTGGGAATATACCTCAATGTTAGAGTGATTATGCAGAATATTTGAAGTCATGAGTTCAATTACCAGCATCACCATTAAAAATTCTTACTTCTCTCATTTTGTTATTTTTCTATTTTGCTTTCCATTTTTTTCTTTCTCTCTCCTGTTAACCCTTGTTTAATTTTTTAAAGTTGGTTAATTTGATTCTTTTTCTTTCAAACTTTATGTCTGATTTACAACTGGATCTTATATTTTCATATCTTCATAAATGCATTTTATTTTTCTTTCATCTAGTGTAGGATTTTCTTGAATTTGTTTTTAAAGATCAGTCTTGTGATTAAGCATTCTGTCAATTTTCTGGAAAAGAATGTTTCTCCTTCATTTCAGAATGATAGGTTATTTGGGTGAATATGTTTTTCTTTCAGAACTTCGGATATACCATTCTGTTCTCTTGGGGGTACAACTTTTGTTGAAAAATCACCTGTAACCACATTAGTGGTTAGCTGATTTGTGCCTGAGTGTGTATTGCAGTTTTTAACATTTATCATTGTATCTGTTAACTTTGGTCCTGTTGAGCATAATATTGCCCAGTGAGGATCTTTTCTTTATTGTTGATTTTATCTTAGGTCATTTGAATTTTGCACAATTGCCAGTTGTTATACAAATATATTTATCTATTCTAAAAATTAAAAGTTTTACTTTATTAAAAAAGCTTCCTTTTTCTTTTCTGTAATATCCATAATGCATATATTTGTTCTCCTAATAGAAGCTTTTCATGATTTCTTCATCATTTTTTCTTTTTTTCTCCTTTATTTGTATAACATTTTTTTTTGTCAGTCATAGGGCTTGAACTCTGGGCCTGGACACTGTCCCTCAGCTCTTCTGCTCAAGGTTTACTACTTGAGCCACAGTTCTACTTCAGGCTTTTTCTGCTTATGTGGTGCTGAAGGATTGAACCTAGGGCCTCGTGCATGCAAGACATGCACTCTACCACTGAGCCACTTTCCCTGTATGTATTAATTTTATAAGGAGTTTTCATCGTGATATCCCCACCCCACACATAGAACATACGCTGATATAACACACTATTCTTTTTATTCCCTATTCCCTTTTAAAAACAATATTAACCTTCATTATGTTCTTCTCATATACATATATAAAACACTTAGTCATAATTGCCCTCCCATCCTCTGCTCACAAGTTCCTCTTTCACTAGTCCTCAATTTATAGTCAATTGTGCATCCTCTTCCTCTTTTTCTTTCCTTCCTTCCCTTCTTTTCTCCTCCTACTTTTCATTCTCCTTCCATCACTCTCACTCCTCTTTGGATTGTTTTTGTTTCAGTTCAAGATATTAAGAATATATGATATTTGTCTTTCTCTTTCTAGCTTATATTGTTTGTCATGACACACAGCTCCAGCCATTTCCTGCAAATTACATAACCTTATTCTTTTCAATGGTGAATGAGAAACCTAAGCAACTCCATTTTACTTAAGACCCCATCTCAGTTCTGCGACTTAACTCATGACCCACTTTAGCCCCAATGCCAGGAATTTATGACAGAAAGCCATGCACAAACAATTCTTGGAGCCCTAGATGGCATTTGCTTAAGGCAGGTGTTGGCCCCCGAGTGACTTTGCCCCTGAGTGACCATGAGCTAAGAGTTTCAGTTAAAACCATATAATGTTCTGACCAACCAGTTCTTCAGAGCCCAGGGCGAAACATGCCATGCATACTGTTGGTCCAGGTGTGACTCATAACCATTTGTGGTCAAGCTATGGGCCAAGGATATTTTTCTGTAAAGCCCAACCAATCATATTTGCCCAGCTTAGCTTGCTTTAAATGTTAACCAATCATGTAATTTCTTATGTAAAAGTTCCTTAAAGTTGTTTGTTCAATACTATAAAAACTGTGCTGATTCTATGCTAAGGGTCTCTTAGCGTCACTGGTCACCGAGTATGCTGAGGACCAAGCTCGAGCTTGCAATAAACAACTCTTTACTGTTTGCATTGATCATGGTCTCTGGTGGTCTGTGATGGGGCATCCAAAAACTAACTAGTTTATTTTAAAAGACCAATCTTCAATTTAAAATTCAACTATGTTTTGTCCATTGTTGGTCCTCTTGACTGCATTTTATTGTATTTATTTTTGTTGAGTTATTCAGATCCAAGTTTTCTTCTATTTTTTCATGATTTCTGCCTTTTTTTGCTCAATTTACCATTCAAGTAATAAACGATTAACTTAATATTTTGGGTCATTTACATTTTTTGGCAAATTACTAATTTTTATAATCTCAATTTTCTGTGTCAGAACACGGCACAACCACAAAACTACCCAGCTGGCAATATTCAGGCTGAATGATACCTCTTTCTATAAGCAATCTTTTCCTCCTCCTGTGTCATCTCTCTCCATCCTTAAACAAGCTATATAGTCTACTTTAAAAATGGGACTCTTTTCTTCTTTTTTTTGTCAGTTGTGGGGCTTGAACTCCAGGACGTTGTCCTGGAGCTCTTCAGCTCAAGGCGAGTGCTCTACCACTGGAGCCACAGATTACTTCTGGGTTTCTGGTGGTTATTTGGAGATAAGAGTCTCACAGATGAAGTGGCGCTGTAGCTCAAGTGGTAGAGCGCTCGCCTTGAGCTGAAGAGCTGAGGGACTGCGCCCAGGCCCAGAGTTCAAGCCCCACGACCGACAAAAAAAAAAAAAAAAAAAAAGACATTATGTTGAAAAACGAACTTTGGGGGGGGGGGAGGGGGGAGGGGGGAGGGGGGAGGGGGGAGGGGGGGAGGGGGGAGGGGGGGAGAAGGGGGGGGAAGGAGAAGGATTGGGATTGGGGTGGGAGCGGGGAGGCTGCATGTAATTGTAACCCCTCTGTACAGTATGTTCACAAATAAAATAAAATTAAACTAAAAAAAAAAAAGTCTCACAGACTTTCCTGCCAGGTTATTTGGAGATAAGAGTCTTATGGACTTTCCTGCCAGGGCTGACTTCAAACCTCCATGTTCAGATCTCAGCCTCCTCAGTAGCTAAGAGTACAGGCAGGAGCCAAGGGTGCCTGCTAAAAGTGGGCTTCTTATACTCCATTATAAGGGGGATTTGCTTCAGCCATGTAAGGCTTATTGATATTTAAATGTAACCCAACACATTAAAATATTCTTTTCACTTTAAAAGATTAATCATTTATCATGTGAATTTATGCAGGATTTTTTTTTGACAAAACCAACATACAAATGTATGATAAAAAATATTTTACTAAACTGGAAATAAGAGAGAACACTTCCAACTGGGTAAAATCAAATTGAAAATCTACAGCAAAGCTCTAATTGTAGAATGGCAACATGAGAATTCTCATGGACCAGCTCCAATTGAGAAAATCTTATAGTAAAAGCCTATTTTAATGTCTTTGAAATTGAGCTAAAGTTAAGTAACTAAAGAAGCAGAAATAGTCACTCCATTTTGGTGAAAACAGGGAGATTCTGTCACATTTGAATCAAAGCTTCTCTGTCCCTTGGCTTTAGGTCAGCATGACTCATACTTCTCCATGGACACACAGCTCCTTCCTTTCCCGCCTCCTCCCTCCCACCTAGTGGTAAATTACTTTCACCTCCATCAGCTATGTGTTTACAGAAGCTAAATTCCAGATGAGTTTTCCCAGGAGTTCCAGGATTCCTTCTTCTACCCAATCCTCATTTGTGAGGGTGACATGAACAAATTTAATGGCAGTATCCTGGTCACGTTCACTCTCAGCTTACTTGTGAGGCAAAGGTTTAATACTGTGCATGTTGAGAAGAGTCACCACTTCTACCCAGTGTCCTATATTAGCTGTGTCAGTCAGGGAGAATTAAGCCACTGTCCCCAACTCCAGATCTGGAGCCTCAGTCTCAAAAATTTTTATCAAAGATATCCAAAGAGAATTAACCATATTAAAAATAGAATGTAAAAATAAAGAAAATAAAAATAGAATGTAGAGAACTCACACCTATTAGTATTCCCTCCTTTATCTTTGAAGGAGTGTATATTTACTGTACAAAGTAGTTTCGTTGTGCTATGTCCATGTATACATCAAATGTAGTTTGCTCTATTTCACCACCTCCATTCCATTTACCCATTCCTTTCAGACCTCTGTCCATGCATGAATTTCATTATGTAAATTTCATTATGAATTTCAAGATGTAAACAATGAATGTTTTGGTGCAAGGCATGTTGGTAACAAATAATACTAATCATTAACTATGCATAGATTAACTGGTTTTCCTAAGACAACAAAAGAGAGGAAGCTAGAAGGAATCTCAGACATGTTGTGAGGAACTCTCTTTGTAATGGGGCTTGATTTAACAGGATATGAATGAGGAATAATCATAGCATGATTAGTCAACATAATAAAAAAATGAAGTAGACCTGTGCTAACTGGATAGTCATCGGAGGTGTGCATGCTACACTGAATGTTGCATCCTTTTGAAGAGCAATATCAGTCTCCACATGGTGTGAAAAACAAAAATAGTCTTCACAAAAATATTCCAGCCAGTTTGTTTGTCAACCATAAACAAGTATTAACAAGCTCCTAGAGTGAGTGAATGAGTAAAGTGACTCTTATATTTTATCCTCAAATGACCTATAGTGGGTGTGGCAGTGAGACCATTCAGTCCGCAGTGAAATGTAAAAGATTTTATTGAGGGAAAAGTGCTGACAGGCCAGGACCGCATCTGGAGTTGGGATCCCAGGAAATACCCTGAGAGCCAGCCCATGTGGGCTTTTAAGCATTCTGGACTAGGGTAGGGAAAGGGAGAGGCTGGGTGTTGGTTTTAGCCAATGATTGTTACAAGAAATACGCACCTTTAGTTTAAATTTCCCGCCAAGGTTTTCCTTGTGGGAAGCAGGGGAATAGAACAAAGGGTGGTGATGGTCCACTGGGTTAGGGCTCCCATTGCTCAGAAAACAGCAGAAGCAGAGTTACAGAGTGACAGGGTTATGGAGTTACAGAGTTACAATTACAGTTACTAGCTAAAGTAATGAGTTAGCAGAGAAGTCTTATCCACAGCACACTTACATTTATATCTTAAAATCATTCATTATCCATTTTTCACAATCCAAGTCAAATATTGTATTCCCTCTTTATGTCCTCCACCATATCAGACCAATAAAAGAATCATAAGATAGGTAAAAACTGTGACACATGGAATAAAACATGCAATAAAAATGCTTGTGAGACTAAGAAGACATAGAATTTAGCATTAAATGCTTCAAAAGAGGCATAATTAATATATTTAGAAGATAAAAAAAACCAGGAGTAAGTAAATGGAGTTCTGAAGGCAATATTACATCAAATATAGACTACCAAGAAAAAGAAAGTAAAAACAAATGAAAAATTTGTAGTTGAAGAGGCCAATAAGTAAAATAAATATCAACAGTACATTTGAACTAACAGAAGGAAGAATCAGGGAATGTGTAGAAGTATTAGATTTTATAAACTCTGTAGCACATCAGAATAAAGGATGAGGCTAAGTGAGAAATGAAGATGCCAGACGGGATGTCAACATATGCATTTTGAAGTATCAGGACTTGAAAAATTGTCCACTAAAATTGAGATTTATACTACCAAATAATTTAAATCTACTAATACTTTTGTACTCTTTATTTAAAGAACCTAGTTTGCTTTCTTGTAGTGAGTATATCTATGAGTATTTACCAAATTTAGTAATTTCTAAATAGTAAATTAAAACATTAATATTTAAAAGTAAGTGTTTCATTATAGAAAATGAGCACAATCCTATTAAAACCATTTTGTAGGAAGTATCTACTGACTGCCAAATGACATGCATTGGTTGAATATTCATAATATGAAATCTCGTGTTACATGGTTGATGCTAAAGGTGTAGGATTATTATTTTATCCAATAATTACAAGCTGATTTTGTGTCCCGTTCTCCTTTCTTTGACTATTCTTTCATGAACATATATGTGTTCATTATTATAGAGCTGAATTATTTATTATGTTTTATAATATTATAGACATAACTTTTAGGAGAATGAATTATTATATGTATGTACCATTATCTCATTCCATACCTTTTTAAATCAATCAATCGCCAAATCAGTTTTCTGAAATTACTCTGCTGCCAAGAAGAATATGGTCTCTGATGCCTCAATATAAATTCTGATTCTGATTCTTTGAGAGTAGAAGGTTCTCAGTGACCTGTTCTATAAGTCACCATGACCTCTAAAATAGTTTGTCACATTGTTGGCTCTGTGCTTTTTGTCAACTCCTACTTCCCAACCCTAGTGACTCATTTTCTAGACTTTGACAGAAACATTACCTGGTCATGTTCCTTTTTTGGAGCAACTATTAAGTGTTTGTCCTATGATACAGTTTATTTCTCATATTATTTAATCACCAAACATCAGGGGCAATAATTTCCATTATCTAAATCCTGAAGCCATATACAGAAAAAGCATGATTCAAATTCAGATGCATTGGACTTGCCTGGATGAGCTTGGCCAAGCCCATAAGTATTTCAGTGCATGAGGTTTTTCTTCAGAAAAGCATGACAAGACAGCTCAATAAGTGTTCTTGCAGTGTACCTTATAGGTAGTGAACTTAGTTTTGGAAGAGTAGTTGTCCTCAGTCATCCTTAGTTTATCTGTTTGTTGGGTAGATATAAATTCTAATTGAGAACACTCAAATTTTCACTTTTTTTTTTTTGTCAGTTATGGGGCCTGAACTCTGGGCCTGGACGCTGTCCCTGAGCTCTTCAGCTCAAGGTGAGCACTCTACCACTTGAGCCACAGAACCACTTATTGTTTTCTGGTGGTTAATTGGAGATAAAAGTCTCACAGATTTTCCCGCCTGGGTTGGTTTTGATCTCAGCCTCCTGAGTAGCAAGGAATACAGGCGTGAGCCAAAGGTGCCCAGCTTTTTCATTCTTTTTTTTTTTTAAACAATAGGTTTCCCCCCACCCCTATTTTCATGGCTGTTGGTAGAACATATTTACCTGTAATCTTGGACACTACTTTTCTTAGTGTTAGTACCAATGACTTCTTTTTTTCTTTTTTGTTGGTTGTGGGCCTTGAAGTACCAATGACTTCTATCTTATGTCAACATTCACCAACATATCCAAGTAAATTACTTTTCTTTGGTGTTTGTACATTCGTCTGATTAAGAAGTACTTTGAATCAGATATTTAGGATATGCACCATTTTCTTCCTCATTTGCAATTGAAAAATATGTCCATCTTTCATAAATTCTAGGAACATATCAATATTTTTAAATTGAAATTAGTGCAGATGTTGGTATTTTCAATGACCAACAAAACAGTTTTACTACCATGAAGAAAGCACTAGATTTATTGGATATATTCAGCAATTATAGTGACATAGAAGATAGACAAATTAGAAAAGTATATAAAAATACATTGGGATGTCACTATGAAGTTCCTCATTTTAAACAACAATTTATAATCAGGAATTGTTATTCTAGTTCAGAAAATGTTAGATACTAATATAAAATATAAAAATATCACTGATAAGAAAACTTGAAATAACTGTAGTCAATTTAATAATCAAAAAGCATAAAATTTGTTCTCATAATATCATATGGTTTTTGCAATGATCAATGACTGAAAACTTGTGGTGTACTTGCTACTTTAACATTATGCTTTAAGATTAAGAAATTTCCTAGCAACCTTTATTTATATCAACTTCTAGTCCAGCATTTAATGGATATTTTTTAAACTACAAAAAAATACCCAAGTTTAAACAACACCCTACTTATTCAGGTATATACCAGAGCCTTATTTTTTTAAAATAAAATACCAACATGTTATACTATGTTAATATTTTGAGTATTAAGTGGAATTTTTACGTTTTTCAATATGTTGATTTATAAAAAGTATTATTGAAAGGCATAATAATTATTGCTAAATGGTAAATTGTTTCCTGTTCATAATTCTTTTTATAGCATTTATTACTTCCTTATTCCGAAGACTATAAATGAAAGGATTTAATAAAGGAATTACTAGAGTGTAAAAAATAGCAACAGATATATCTTTATTCCCCTCATTAACTGAACTGGGTCGAAGATACATAAAGAGAAGAGAACCATAGAATATTGACACAGACAAGAAGTGAGATGCACAGGTAGATAAGGCTTTGCCTCTTCCCTCTTTGGATTTCATTGTGAATATAGTGAAAAGAATATAGAAATAGGATATTAGAACGATAGTAATTGTAAAAATTTGAATGGATCCCAACAAGATAAGTATCATTAATGAATTGATATATGGGTCAATACAGGAGAGTCTGTATAAGGGAAGGACATCACAAAAGAAGTGATTGATTTGATTTGACTTGCAGAAAGTCAGCCTAAATAATAGTCCTACGTGAATGATTGAATGCACGTTTCCAGCAATGTGGGCACCTGCGGTCATCTGAATGCAGAGTTTCTTAGACATTCTGGTGTGGTACTGCAGTGGGCTGCAAATGGCCACATAGCGGTCATAGGCCATTGCTGCCAAAAGGAAGCAGTCTGTAGTTTCAGCAAAACAAAAAAAATAAAACTGTGCCATGCATTCATAGAGGGAAATCCTTCTGTCTGCAGAAAACAGGTTCTCTAACATCTTTGGAGTAATGGCAGTGGAGCAGCAGGAATCCATGAGAGCCAGGTTTCCCAGAAAGATGTACATTGGTGTTTGAAGTCGGCGTTCCATGTAAATCAAGGCCACCAATCCAAGATTCCCCACCATGGTGACCAGATAGATGGCAAAGAACACAACAAACAGGAGGACCTTCAGCTCCGGATGGTCTGTGAATCCTATGAGGATGAACTCAGTTATGGAAGAGTCGTTGTCCTCAGTCATCCTTAGTTCATCTGTTGAGACTACGGTTAGATATAAATTCAAATTGAGAGCACTCATATTTTCATTCATTTAAAAAAATGATAGATTATTTTCTATTTTCATGGCTGTCAGTAGAATACAGTTACCTGTAATCTTGGACATTATTTTTCTTAGTGTCAGTATCATTGACTTCTCTCTTATGTCAACATTCACCAACATATCCAAGGAGGATAATTCACCAACATTTGTCGTAAGAATCTCAGGAGGATGTTCAAACTGTACAATGTGTTTCTTTATATCTTGCATCTTTATATACAGGGGTCTATATATTGGTTTGTTACTAAATAATTTTAATATCAGTTTTTGAAGCTTTCTAATAAAAATTTACAATCCACTATCCTAGATGTAGAGATTATTTTTAATGTGGAAAACTAATTTTATACATTCTTCTAGAATGTATATTTTTAGGAAGCATGTTAGAGATACATGTTAAATGAATATATCAGAGCTCACACAATGTTCATCTTCAATGATAATTATTTTGGAAAGCTAAAGAAATAAACAATGCGAATCAGGTTGGATTATTGTTACAAAAGTTCATATGTTGAAGTGAAATAACTTTGGTTTAAAGAGAACAAAAGTGAAATTATAAATAAAGAAATAAATTACAATATATTGTTACGTGTGATTGATTTTCTTCACAATAACATCTATTTTAATAAAGACTCACCATTTCTTGTCATTATTTCCCATTTTCTACAAATATCTCAGTCTTTTCTCCATTATGTGCCATAATTCATGTACAGTGCTACATAGTAAAGTCATGTCTGAATAACTCAGGCTGTACCAATCTCCTATTCTGAATTGTGAAGCATGTCTTTTAGACAGGAAAATTTATAATTTCTTCTTTAAAAGCTGTATTGATTTTGCTTTTAAATGTATCATTACTATTTCTTTATTACTAATAAATGTCTTCAGGTTTATATTTAGATAATTCTGAGACAGGAATTATGCAGTACTATGGGGCTGCTGTGGGCATAGCTGTCATAGGACTCTGATAACATGCACAAGACCTGCCCTGTTTATAATCCTGAGTAACACAAAAACTTTCTATGGAGAGAAGACAGAATTCATTACAATCTGAGATCCTTGCTATTGATCTGGGAATGCTGAACTTTCTTCCATTACTCTACAACGGATCCTTAGTGAGCTGTTTGGAATCTCAACTCTGGTGGAGTTGATGGCACTCAATTTCAATGCAATCATCTTAAGATATATATGTGTATATATATATATATATATATACATATATATATATATATGTTTCCCCCAAAAATGGTTATTAGAAATCACATTTAATATGCATGCCACACATTTTGACTGGATTATTTAAATTTCACTGTCATAATTTGCATTTTTCATTATTTAGAAAATAAAATGAGTAACAGTGTAATACCTCATCCTAAAATTACATACTATTCACTTTTTAAAAAGGTAAACCTAGGCATTTAAAATTGGAGTTGAAATTTCAGAATATTGAAAAGGTAAAAACAATTTTGAAAAGTAAATATAGTAGCTAAAATTAATGTGATTTCCTTACTTTGTTTTTAATTTTGAAAAGTAAATATCGTGGCTAAAATTAATGTAATTTCCTTACCTTCTTTTTGTTTTTTTACAGAGAAAAGATTTTGGCTTATGCGTTGTTCGCTTTATGGTGAAGGTGTCAGAATTGTAATGTGTACTTGCACCTTGCTATCCAAAGTATTCAGGATGAGATGAATAACAATCTTAGAGGCAACCTTTCGGTCATTGTTCTTAATTATGACCCTTACATTGTGAAGTTAAACTGTTCCATCCAGTCCCAAAGGGAATTCATTGCAATGACATCAATGCATTTTGAAAGTGCTAAAGATACAAACCACATGAAATTAATTGAAGCTGTCCTGTGAGACAAGAAAGTAAAACAATTTCACTAACGTTTGATGGTTATCTTCATCTTGTTGATTTGTTCATAGCCCTCAATACTGATTGATTTAATTATAAAAGAGACATTTCTGCTATGGATATTATTCAAGAGTGCACAATGGAATGATGACCAAAGTAACATGCAGTTTTCAAAAAAACATAACCAAGATACAGAATATAAGGATAGAAAGATTTCTGGGTTCAGTAAAAAGAATCTCTTCTTTTTGTTTTCTGAGCGTGGAACACAAACTTAGCTCCCGACCTCTTCATTCGCTGGCTAGTGCTCTACCAACTGAGCCACTCATCCCAACCCTCTAAAAATACTCTTGAATCGAACACAAACAATATACATCATCACTTTTCCAGAAAATAATCACTTTGTCTCCCTGGTGTCAATTAAGTTATATAATATCATAAGTAAGTCTCATCAGCGGTTGTGTGAAATTCTACATAAAATTTAAGGTAGATGATGAAGACATACATAAAAAATATTGGTAGGATTGCAATAGGGAAAGGAAATCAGTGGGCTTGATTCTGATAATGTCCTTTAAAAGAGGAGTTGTACATTAAATTCTAACTGTAAAAACATCATGAAATCTTGTTGAAGTATCCAACACATAACCCTTTATTGGACCCTTTATAATTAAGTCAGAAAACAGATGTCTCTGGATATCTGTTTGATATCTATTTTGAAAAGTTTCATCATATTTTTGTCTCAGAAGAACTACAAAATTAGAAACAGGTAATTGATGTGAAGGCATATGGGATTTATTTAAAGTTTATGGAATATACTCATAAGCTAATCCAAACTTAATACACCTATTGCTTGGAAATAAGGCTTTATTCTCTTCACTAGCGAATTTTAGCTTATTAGCAGAATAATTCCTGTTATATTCTGAACCCTGTTGTATACATATCTCCTGATTTTGTTATATCACATGAATATAAAGCATAAATTTCTTCTTTGTATGACCTAGTAATTGAAGACTAACAAAGTAATAAGGTAATAATTAGATCAGGTCATCCAATTAATTATCCAATAGAAATTGACATGATGAATTTCGTGATCAATCACGACAAGGTCTAGAGGATATTTGATATTAACTACCAGATTTTCTAGCCTCTTCTGTAGGTTTGAAAAACATCTTCATTTTAAGGTACAATTTACTTTCAATGCTATTTAATAATCAATTACCAGAAATGAAATTATCTATCTCCCCTATAATCAAGCTTATAGAAAAAGGAAATATTGATGCCAACTTCAATTCCATCATACCTGTTGGGATGAACATAAACAAGCTACTCATTATTTTAATGTATAGAACTTTATTCAAGAAAATTATTTAAAAAGTCTAGTTGTTGTATTTGGTTGTTGTATTCATGTATGTGGATATGTATATAAGTAAATATGCAGTTTTATACATATATGTTTATATGGTATATATATAGAGCAATGATTTTGCAAACATACATACACACACACACACATATATATATATATATATACGCATATACACACTCACATATATGTATTTAAGACATATATAGCTTAATGTCCAGAGGATAGTACATTTTCAATTAAATGTTTTTCCTAATATTTGTTTATTTTTGTTTAGCTATTCATGATTTCATTCTTTATTTGCAAATATATTCATCTTTTGTAAATGCTATGAAGGTGTTGAGAGTTTTGACTGGAGTCAGTTCAGGCTTTGGGAAAGCCGAATGACTAACAAAGCACAAATGACTAACAAAGGCATAAAACACTTTGATTTAATAGATAATCAGTCAATAGAGTGTCACATGTGATGGCAACGTTACAAAGTCTATGTAAAAATAAACACACAAATCATTTTATTATGAAGACCATAATTTTTAATCACAGACAGACATATCACAACCATGTCACAAAAATACTCTAATAAATGAACCCTAAGATATGTACTCAAATATTTTTTTCTTTTCATGCGATTGTTTCTAACACATTTATAAGACTATTTCTTTGTTGCTTTGTATGTCCCTTCCCCACAGTATAACCCCTGCTTTCACTGTATTTGATGTCGGTATAATTTGTGGAGGGGAAGGGGAAAAACAAATCGTTTAAATGGGGATACAGGTGGACCCATTCCAACAATGAGATGTACAAGTCGTTATGTCGAAAACGAACTTTACAACTTTGGTGCGGGGACGGGGGAGTATTGGGTGGGGTTGGGGGAGGATGGGAAGGGATGGGAAGGGGAAACAAAGGAGGAGGCTACAATGCTTGATAAAAATGTACTCATTATCTTGCCCATGTAATTGTAACCCCTCTGTACAGTATTTTCACAATAAAAAAATGAAAAGCAAAAAAAAATTTGAGAGTAAATTGTTTAAGAGAGTAATTTTTTACTACAATACCTTAGTTCACTTCTGATGGATCCTACTATTACTTATATTGGCAAGTATATTTTAATAGAATGTTGTCTTTCTGAAACATCTTGAGATGGATGCCACCCTATTTTAATGAGTCAAAGTTCTGAGTACAAAGTGGCAAACTTTGGCGTGGCAGGGGCGGGGGGGGGGGGGGGGGGGGGGGGGGGGGGACGGAGGGGAGGGGTTGGGGAGAAAAAAATGTTTTTACTACCTCTAAAATAATAATATGTGTTATTAAGTTGAAATAACAAAGGAGGAGGCAATAATGCTTGATAAGAAATGTACTCATTACCTTGCTCATGTAATTGTAACCCCTCTGTATGATATTCCCCCCACATACACTATATATATAATGTTTCCTTGACAGAAGGTACTTGCTTTACAGTGTTATAAAATTATCTTTTTCATAATCTTTCTCACAAGATTTGTAACTTCCTTATTTCTAAGACTATAAATAAAGGGATTTAATAAAGGAATTACTACAGTATAAAAAACAGCAACAAATATGTCTTTATCCCCTTCATTAGCTGAACTGGGTCGAAGATACATAAAGAGAAGAGAGCCATAGAATATTGACACAGACAAGAAGTGAGATGCACAGGTAGATAAGGCTTTGCCTCTTCCCTCTTTGGATTTCATTGTGAATATAGTGAAAAGAATACAGAAATAGGATATTAGGACTACAGTAATAGTAAAAGCTTGAATTGACCCTGACAAAATAAGTATCATCAAGTCATTAATGTAAGGGTCAACACAGGAAAGCCTATATAATGGAAGGATGTCACAAAAAAAGTGATTGATGTGATTTGACTTGCAGAAAGCTAACCTAAATAATAGTCCTACGTGAATGATCGAATGAACGTTTCCACCAATGAGGGCACCTGCGGTCATCTGAATGCAGAGTTTCTTGGACATCTTGATGTGGTACTGCAGTGGGCTGCAAATGGCCACATAGCGGTCATAGGCCATTGCTGCCAGAAGAAAGCAGTCTGTAGTTTCAGCAAAACAAAGAAAATAAAACTGTGCCATGCATTCATAGAGGGAAATCCTTCTGTCTGCAGATAATAAGTTCTCTAACATCTTTGGAGTAACGGCACAGGAACAGCAGGAATCCATGAGAGCCAGGTTTCCCAGAAAGATGTACATTGGTGTGTGAAGACGGCGTTCCATGTAAATCAAGGCCACCAATCCAAGATTCCCCACCATGGTGACCAGATAGATGGCAAAGAACACCACAAACAAGATTATCTTTAGGTTTTCCTTATCTGTAAATCCTGTGAGGGTAAATTCAGTCGTGTAGTTGTTCCCATTCATTATTACCTTGTCTGTCAAGATAGGAATTATGAAGATACAAGGTTTTAATTGAATGTTTAAAATTTTTTGCTCCTTTTTTCTTTCATAACAGTTAAAGAAATTTCTTTTATTTTTTAATTGTGAAAATACCATACAAATCAGTAATTTTTAAATAGCATCTTTCTTTAAATTAAAATGTAAGTTTTGAACTTTTTTTCTGTTTCATCATAAAATGCAATAGGGTTGTAAAGTTCATTTCCAACATAGTGTCTAGTGAGTATCATTGTTGCATTGGTTCGTCCTTTGTCCTGTTGTATAATCTTGTGGGATGGGGGGATGGTAGGGAAGAGGGTGAGTTGTAGGAAGGGGATCAGGAGGGGGGAAGTGGTAATCAAGAGAAAATTAGGGAGGGGGGAACAGTATTTTAAAAGAAATGTACTCTTTATCTGATCTTTATCTTATGTAACTGTAACCCCACTGTTCCTCACCTTTACAGTAAAGTTAAAAAAATGCAATAAGAATATATATGTGGACAGAATTAGAAAGCTAGCAAAATGATGGATCGTTACTCTCTGAATTTTAACACAAAATGAGAAAAGTCATTGAAAGCTATTTATCACTTTTCAGGAATTTATTTGAAATTATCTCCATAATTCTCTGCATAAAGTTGAAATTAAATTCTGAAATCAAAATTTCTTTTGATTTTTGTCATATATTTGTTATTTAAATGACTCATTAGGACATAATAACTGATGAACATTATTATATAAATTCTGTGGTCAAAATGAGTTTATATTTCCATAATCAAAGCATTAAAAAGAAAACAATAAAAACTTCTTTATTCCAAAGCATTAAATGTAAAACTTCTAAAATATAAAAGTACTGTATATAATCTATAAAGGCATTGACAAATTACTGTCTGCATGCCTTTATTACTTAAATGATTTTCTGTAATTTTACCTATATAATTTGAAATTTTATAATGAGAAATACAGATGAATTACCATATTATTACTTCATCTTAGAACCAAATGCCACTCAATATTGACTATAGAAAGATAGAAAATAATTAAATTTTGGAACAAATGAAAATTTTTTAGCAATGTGAAGACATGTATTTATGAGTAGTATAATTAGCAATAAAATTTAATTTGAAGCTTCTCTTAGATTTCACAAAGAGGTTTTTGCTAGTGCATTGTTTGCTTTATTGTTAAGGTGTTAGAATATATATGTACCTTGTTTTCCAAAAAGCTTGGTTTGAGGAAATGAAGATCTCACATACTAGGTCAGTGGTAGTAATTATGTCTATTATACTTGCAAATTTAAAGACTTCTTCAGATCCTAAAGGAATTTCCCTGACATCAGTGCATTTCTTTGGGGACACTAAGTCCTAAAATACAAACCACTTGACATTAATTAAAGATATACTGTGAGACAGTAGGAATAAAATAAATGACCCTCACTGAAATCTGTTTGGTGATCATCTTGGTTATTGTGTGTAGTAAAGTGGGTTGGTTGAAGCTTATATATTTGATAGCCTTGGTACTTACTGGTGAAACAGGGAAGTGAGAGACTCTTATCCAACCACTGATCTAACCTAAAAATATCATGGCTGTTTCTTAGAGTAGTTTTATGGCAAAGTGATGTGATAGTCAAGTAGTATTGCTGACAAACTACAGCTCCACCTAGCTTTAAGTTGCTTTAGGATGAATCAGTTAGAACATATAACAGAGACAACAAACTCGCTGAAAATACAGTTTACATCTAGAGAAGATAACACCCTTGTACCACTGAAGTACAGTAATTTGAAATATTATTAAACTAGAAATAAAGTAGTAGTCCAAATGTATCTAAGTATGTTTATATCTAGGATAGAGATGAATTTGTTACATGGTGTCTAGGGGGAAGATGGATTTAAAAATAAAAGGATTTTAAGAATGGGCTTTTGAATGGAATGAAAGGGATAGAATGGATAGCAGGCACGTAGTGCTGCACTCAGCCACTGGTTTGTGATCTAGTCTAGCAACAGTTTTTTGCCAAGTCTGGCTTTGAATATATTTCCCTGTTCTCTGAATCAAGCATGACTAAGATCACAAGCTTACTCATACATGCCTGATTTGGACAAACCTTTGTGGAATTGTCAGGATCATGAATGACAAGAGAAGGCCAAGAAATGATCACAGACTGGAGAAAATTAAGGAGAGATGATAATGCAAATGATATACTGAATTAAATTATGAAACAGTAACATAACATTAGGGAAAAACTGCTGAGTTATAAAATAAAGCCTGTAGGTTAGTTCAATATTATTGGATTAGTATTACCATTCTAGTTTGGTAAGTGTACTAGGATTATATAACATATTCAAAAAAAGATAGGATGGATAAAGTATACATGGGACTTTTTGGCCAGGTGCTGGTGGCTCACGCCTGTAATCCTAGCTACTCAGGAGGCTGAGATCTGAGGATCGCGGTTCAAAGCCAGCCCGGGCAAGAAAGACCATGAGACTCCTATCTCCAATAAACCACCAGAAAACCGGAAGTGGCGCTGTAGCTCAAGTGGTAGAGCTCTCGCCTTGAGCTGAAGAGCTGAGGGACAGCGCCCAGGCCCAGAGTTCAAGCCCCATGACCGACAAAAAAAAAAAAATACATGGGACTTTTTGAACTATTTTTATTATACCTCTGTAAGTCTAATATTTTATTAATAATGAAGCTAATGAAAAGTAAAAAGCAAAGAAAGAAAACAAGAGAAAAGGTTAATATAGAGTAAATCCCTTGTTTATCAAATAAGTAGTAGTAAAATTGATTTCTTTAAGATAGACAAACCAAGAGTAACATAAACCCAGATATGATGTATTGAGTATATAATTAGCATACTATCACAAAGGACATAGCTAAAACAAAGCACAAATTACCTGATATGCCAGAAGTTTTGTAAAGAACAAGTTATAAGTACATTGTATTCATAAACTGATTTTTTGAATGGAAGCTTCTTTGTACAAGTACTTAAAGAAAATAAAAAAAGATATTAAGAAAGAGATTAAAGTTAAAACCATATGTATAATAAAATACATTTAATTAATTTTAAGTATAATAACCTGGCACTGGTTTAACGAAAACCATCATTTGTAGAAATTTATGTGAATACTATTAAGTACCTATTCCAAGTGTTTCATGTTTATCAAAATAGCTACATAGTTGGCATGGGACATGTAGCCAAAATTATGACTTAGTATGATTAAAAATTTTAACTTAAATATAATCAGAAAACATACAGAAAAAACAAAGCAAAGTGTTATATATAGTATCTCTGGGGAAACTTTTAGTTCTTATTCTGGGATAACAATTGTAAAACATTAGGGATGCTTTCTTAATCCAAGCAGGAAACTTAGTAGTAAGAATCTTAGAAACTAAGTAGTGAGAAACGACTAAGATTTTATTGAAATTCTCACAACCAAATTCCCAGAGTTTTACTAGTGAAAGAATAATACTGTACATCACATAACTAAGAAAATAGGTACTGGCAAGTATGCAGCCGAAAGAGAACTCTAATACCATGCTGGTGGGAATGTAAACTTGTTCAGCCACTCTGGAAAGCTGTATGGAGGTTCCTCAAAGGACTTCACAGAGAGCTTACCTATGACCCAGCAATTTTACTCCTAGGCATTTATCCAGTGGAACACAAACAAAGCTACCTTAAAACTACCAGCAAAACCATGATCATTGTAGCATTATTCACAATAGCCAAGATATGAATTCAACCCAGATACTCATCAATGGAAGAACAGATCAAGGAAAGTTGGTATATACACACAATAGAATTTTATGCATCAATTAGAAAAAATGGTATCATACCATTTATAAGAAAATGGAAAGATTTGGAAAAAATTATATTAAGTGAAGTAAACCATACCCAGAGAAAAAAGGTTGCATGGTTTCCCTCATTTGTGATAGATAGAATATACCTATAAATCTGTAAGTAAACACTGTGTGGTATGCAAGTGGGTACAAATAAATTAATTGAAGCAAAATAGATTCCATGGACAGCTCAAATAGTATAATCTTTCAAAAAGACTAGATGAAAGCCCAACAAAGTTGACATCAGGAAATGAGTACTTGAGGGTGGGGAACGAGGGAAAGGGGGTAGACAAAGGGGAGAATGCAGCCAAGAATTCATTATATATATCACAAAATTAAGAAAAATAAGGGAAAGAAGAATTGAAGGGGATGAGAATGTTGAAGGAGGACTAATCAAGATGCACTGTATTAATAAGCTACGTTGTTATATGCATATCCTTTGTACAACTACTTAAAGATAATAGCTTTTTTAAAAGAGTGTAAAATATATCATTTCAGGATCAAGTGTTTCTCTTGAAAAGTTAGTATATGGAAAAGATATTTTCTTAGGGCAAATATCTACAAAAGTAGTTCTGTTCTAGGAAAACCAAATAAAACATTTTGTTCAATTCTTCTTAAACCATGTGGATACACAGTTACATACCTTCTGAATAAAGATTTGAAAATACAATCACGTAAGTGTGATTGTAACATAAATTGTATGCTTCTCAACAGAGATTGTATCATTTACAATATTGTATGCCTTACAATACTATTTTACTCTATGCTGCTCAGAAGTTAAGAACCATAGCCTTAGATACTCTTGAGGGAAATGAACTTGTAAATTCCAAAGCATTTTAATAATGACCTTAATATAAGGTTTATACACCCTGGCTCAGGCAAAAACATTTTTTTTGACAAGAACTGAAATTCAAGGTTTTGAATCTTTTATCTTTCACATTTCAGTTCACACATCCTTCAGTAAGAAAATTTTATTGAACCAATGTCTTGATTTCTTTTAAAATTAATGTCATTAAAAGTAAAATTCAGTGTGACATCTACTTTGGAAATTCCCAATACTGGGAAGATTTTCACATAACAGCAACATAATAATATTGGTGTTTCTGAGGGGTCTAGGTTCCCTCTCATCTACCTCTTGGCTTAGAAAGTATCTTTGAAACAGTCAGAATGCAAAAGGGCACCAAAACTATAGTGTTAATTTTATCCCTATCTTTATAGAAGATGTAAAAGAAAGATTTTGTTTTATGGACTCATGATGATAGCATATGACTCAATGATTTCCACAAACATGGATAATTTCTGCTTTGTGTGTCTTAACGCTTAATGAAACCTCCAAACAAAATTCATTTTTATTTATATTTTCAACTAAGACATAGAAATATTTTCTACAGGAAAGTTTCTCTATGCAGAAAGTGAAACCCAGGTGCCTTCCTATATGAAAGAGTTCTTCTAGATATTTTTACTGTCTCAAAAATTAGTCTGTTGAGTACATTTTTCTTTTTGTTTAATTAAGCTAACGTTTTGTTTTTATTATCTTTATATATCTGTAAAGAGGGGTTTAATTAAATGTATTAATTTATGAGCAAAATGTATGATGATAAGTGTAGTTTTCTTTAAGTTTCATTAATTTGATTTGGGTTTACAAATCAGATGCTTTGTAGAAATTAGTCTCCTCAGGGTTACATGTTAGCTCAAGGTTTTGTTTTCTGCATTATTCTTTTAAAGTATATATATATATATATATATATATATATATTTAAAACTTTTAGAATTTATATTCTTTTAAAATAAGTCTCAGTGTCTATACACCCAAAGGACTTTAAGTCATTGCCTATTGATACATATTCATGTTTTCTTTATTACACAGTCAGAATGTTTATCATCCAGAAAGTAAGAAACAATGCTGGAGTGGATGCAGAGTGAATGCTCTGTAGCACTGTCCAACCGATGAATGAAAATTAAAACACAAGGACCTAGCACAAATATAGGCATGAAGGTGTTAAAGGTGTAAAAAGTGAAAGGAAATACACACCACTAAGATAACCATATTCCTCAATAACTAGTGAGCCCATAGAAATTTGTTTACTTTGTGTTTTTGTCATTCTACTGTCATAAAATATGGTAAGACTGGATTTGGTTGTTTATACCTATAATATAAGGTAGAGGCAAGAAAAAGAACGTCACAAGTTTGAGGCCATTCTATTCAAAGTCAGTGAGGAAATCCTGTGTGATAAAGAAGGAAGGAAGGAAGGCGAGGAAGACAAGGCTGGCAAGGAAGGCAGGAAGGCAGAAAAAAGACAGAAGACACAGACAGGAAAGAAGGAAGGAAGGAAGGGAAAAAGGAAGGAAGGAGGAAATGAAGGGAAAAAGGAAGGAAGGAAGGAAGGAAGGAAGGAAGGAAGGAAGGAAGGAAGGAAGGAAGGAAGGAAGGACAAAAAGCAAAATCGCTGGGGTCATATGTTAGATCTCTTATTTGACATATACTAGGACTTCAGTTATTCCTCAACACTGAATTTATATTCACAAAACATTTTCCTTATGAATTAGTTTATTCTTTATTTCTCAGAATCAAATTACATGGCTAGTGAATTTTCTCTGAAGTTATCTAAAGAATCTTAAAGTAATGCAATTTTGCACTTATAATTAATCTGTAAGGTAGTTGTTTTTAAAATAAAGATAACGTAATGTAAAGATAACAATTGTAATCTCTGTGTTATTAATTACTGGCTTGCTAGTCCATAATGCCCAGTAGACTGGCTTTGCCCTACTGGGAGTCTCATGGCAGCATTGAGGGAGTTCCAATATTCACTTCACAAACAGGATTTGAGACAGGGAGAAATAAATACCATTCCCTTCAAACTGCTTTGGAAGAAAATGAAAATCAGAAGAACAATTGTCTCTAGTACCTTCCTTTGAACAGTATCCATGAAGATTTAAGTCTATGACATCCATTCTCAGTTGTCTTATAGGAATTTGGTGAGAATACAATTTTCTAAGGTACTACCATTATATATTGTAAAATTAAATCCTTTTCTTATCAAAACTTTGTGATTTCTGACCAAAGGGATTGAAAACAATCATAAAATCAAAATGTAAAATAGAATATGTTGTCTAGTTCCTGTTAATTCTTACAGACACATAGTTACATGTTTGTAAAACAAAATTTTGAACTCAGTTATATAATTGTTTAATAGACTCTGAAAATTACACTTTATTTTACACTACTTATTCAAAGTAGTGAAGAATGTTAATCTCATGGGCAATTGGTAAAAATGCATCCTGGAAAACCACATTTCAATGAGACTTCTAACAAAGCTCAGTACTCTGTCTTGTATACATAATCACTGAAAAACTCTTAATTTTTTTCTTAACAAAATTTTTAAATTTAGAGAGATTTTTCTGATTATTTCCTCTTTCAAGGTGAAAATCATTCTGACTTTGACAATGTTCCTCATGCAGTAAGCTTTTCTAATCACTGCAGATCATGACAACATATATATTTCAGAGAGACCTGCGCCTCCTCATCTGCTTCTTGCTTTAGCCAGTGTTCCTGAAAATACATGAAATGACAGAGTTCACCACAATTGCAGAACAGAATTCACCATTGCCTTCCTGGTAGCTATGAAATAAAGATGAGTTAATATTTTCTGGAGACTGGATTATGGCATGCTGGGACAATGATCGCTACGAGCCTTACCAGTGTATTCCAAATGTTTTTGCCTTTGTGTCTGTATTGCAAATAAAGTTGGAAAATCTTTTTTCTACAGAATAGATTCTCCAGTAAATGGGAGAACAGCTTAGTACTGATGTTTCCACTTGGGTACTTCCTAGTTTAGGTCACTAAGGCACAGATCTGGATGGAATATTGTGTGAAAATGTTGCACTGAGTTGTTGATAATTTAGCAACACCTAAATTTCCACAGGACTTATTATCACTTACTGTCCAGGCTTATTGAACTCATGGATACATTTTTAATTTATTTTCTACCTTCCTTTTCCTTTTCGTTTATATTTAAAGCCAGAAATAGAAACTTATTCCAACCTCCTTGGAAATATGTGGACATATAAGACATACTCATTTAACTGCATAGTTTTAAAATTGGTATTTTAGTGATTACCCCTCAGCTTAACTTTAATATGCAAGTAAGCCATTAGAATATATGGGTGTGTACATGGATGTGTTTCCTTTTAACATTGAGATTATTATTATTGCTATTATTATTACTATTATTTTGGTCGGTCATGGGGCCTGAACTCTGGGCCTGGATGCTGTCCCTCAGCTCTTCAGTTCAAGGATAGCCCTCTACCACTTGAGCCACAACACACTTCTGGCTTTTTCTGCTTATGTGGTGCTGAGGAATCAAACCCAGGGCCTCATGCATGCGAGGCAAGCACTCTTCCACTGAGCCACCTTCCCAGCCCCAGTAATGACTTTTTTAAAAGAAACAATATTCTCTTCATATATTTTACTAAGCAAATATTCAAGAAAATATTAAAAGGTTATATGTTTTCATAAATTTAAAACAACTAGAATGTTGAGGAAGAGAAGAAAATAATAGAAATAAATATTTAAGTCACAAGATTATTACTTGATTTATTAGTATCTTAACATGAAAGAATTATGTGAACCAATAGTAATAACTATACAGACAAGTTGGTTCAGTTTATAAGATATGATCAAATTCTTGATAAATTGAAATAAAAGACTAATGAAC
This sequence comes from Dipodomys spectabilis, assembly GCF_019054845.1. Classification (NCBI taxonomy): domain Eukaryota; kingdom Metazoa; phylum Chordata; class Mammalia; order Rodentia; family Heteromyidae; genus Dipodomys; species Dipodomys spectabilis. The sequence goes on along the minus strand of NW_024870709.1, from coordinate 22,937,878 downwards.
TGGTCTTATTTGAAGAGTTTTGATTCTGAAAAACATTCTATTTTTAAAATACTTTAATTTCTTGCAAAATATCTCCTACTATGTATATTGCATTCATTTTGTCTTCCAAATTATAAACCAGGTAATTGATATTTAGTGATAGCTACCCCATTCATCATTCAAGTAATTATATACTACAAAAATTCTTTTGTCTTAAAAATAGGTGTAAAATCCCCATGTTTTAAGTGTGTTCATCAAAGAACAAAATGACATCTTTCTATCTTTAGATTAATGAGAATCTGAAATGTAAGTATCACAGTGCAATCCCAGAAGTCTTTGCATGACAACTGGTGATTTTTCTGACCCCTCTCTCATTGCAGAGAGCAGTCTGAGGGGACATCATGGAGGCGAACCAGACACTGGTGACTGAGTTTTTCCTCAAAGGAGTAACAGAGCGTCCAGAGCTGCGAGTCCCTCTGTTCCTGGTCTTCTTCTTCATTTATGTCATCACCATGGTGGGCAACCTAGGGTTGATGTTGCTCATCTGGAAGGACTCCCATCTCCACACACCCATGTACTATTTCCTTGGGAGTCTGGCCTTTGCAGATGCCTGCACCTCATCGTCTGTGACCCCCAAAATGCTTATGAATCTTTTAACAAGGAATCACATGATCTCCAGGTTGGAGTGTTTCTTTCAATATTACTTTTTTTGTTACAGTGCAACCTCAGAGATATTACTCCTGATGATGATGGCCTATGACCGGTATGTGGCCATCTGTAACCCTTTGCTCTACCTAGTGGTGATGTCCAACAGACGCTGCACCTGGATGATCAGTGTGTGCTATGTCATTGGCTTCCTGCACCCTTTAATTCACGTTGGATTATTATTCAGACTAACTTTCTGCAAGTCCAATGTAATAGACCATTTTTACTGTGAAATCTTGCCACTGTTTACAATTTCTTGCACTGATCCATCTATTAATGCATTAGTAGCTTTTGTATTTGCCACTGTTATACAAGAATTTTCTTTCATTAGTATCATTATCTCTTATACACGTGTCCTGTTTGCCATCCTGAAAAAGAGATCTGAGACTGGCAGAAGCAAAGCCTTCTCCACGTGCAGTGCCCACCTGCTGTCTGTGACTTTGTTCTTTGGCACTCTCTTCTTCATGTATGTGCGCCCTGGGACTGGCCCCGATAAATATCAGGATAAAATGTACTCTCTGTTCTACACTATCATAATCCCTCTGCTGAATCCTTTTATTTACAGTTTAAGAAACAAAGAAGTTTTAGGTGCACTTAGTAAAGTAATGAAATAACTGTTTCAGAAACCTTCCCAGGCTCTATTTTCTTTCTTTCATAATATATTTTAATGAATTGTCTTGAGTTTTGCACATGAAAGTGTGTTAATCTCTCCTTGTCAAGCAGGGTTTCATTTATTAGTTTAACCTGCTGTTCTTGAGTGGTAGAAACCCTCATTCCCTTGCTGTCTGAATTCTCACTAATTTAACCGTTAGAACTGGTAATCCCAGCAGTCAGCAAGCTGGGGCAGGATTGGGAACTGGCATCCAGCCTGGGCTATACAACAAGACTCTGTCTCAAAACAAAATAAACAGAATGAAAGAACACCTTTGGTAAAAGTCACTAATTCCTTCAACAAACCCCAGATTGTCTATTTTCTTTTGTGGGCATGGTCACACAAGAGTGCCTGAATTAAAAGAGAGTATATATGCTGTTATATGAGGTAAAAGTTTAGTCTAATTATAGTTGTCCTTGTGATTATTTATTACATTGATCAAAATAGTAAACCCATTAAGGATAGGTCCCCTTTATTTGTTATTTGAATTTAAAATCAGACCATGAAATGGAACTGAAATCATGAAACTGAAACTAATGTTACTTGTTTAATGACAAAGTACTTCCAATGTATATTCCAGCAAAGGAAAAATTAATACATAAGTACATTGCTTACATATATTTAATCAATAAATATTTAATAAATGCTTGTTATAATTAGTAAATGTACATATACATATTAAGTATATATTAAATATGTATTTAATAAATATTGATTTATTTAAAGAATGGTTAATTCCTTTTCAACTGTACATTTTAGTCAGCATGTATAAACATAAAACTAAATATGAAATACAATAATATTGTTAAACCAAAGGTAATAAGACATGTTGTGCTAATATACTTAAAAGAAATATTTCTATGAAAATTAAGAATACTTTTGAAGTGTAACATAATTTTATTGCATATCAAGCTTTATCAAAATTTATCAGTTACATAAATTAGTAGTTGAACACATTTTAATGAAACTTGATTAGAAAAATTGTGAGTTCTTATAAAACTACATTTTAGGTTATTAAGTGATATTATGGAATGCATATACCTTTTTTATAAAAGGAAAGGTTGGTAAACTTTATTTTATTTTTTTAAAAATCTGTGAAAGACAGGATACATGTGACAAGTGGAAATAACAAATAGTAATTTATGGAAAATACATGCATTTGACATTACAAAGCATGATGTCCATGACAGACTGGAATGCATATTCTGGACACATTGATGCCAGTTGAAAGCTGTTAGGTCTTAGAATTTGACACCCACATTAAAAGAGCAGATAACGTTTGGTCAATTCATAATTAGTGACATAGAGATGACTCTTTTTGTTATGTAAACTGTGTAAGTTTGGTCACACTGCTGTGTAAGCAATCTGCTTGTCTCATGACATTAGCACATTTAGCTTTAAGATTATCTAGTGATTTGTTGCTTCCTGTAAGGTGGAACAGAAGACCTCAGTCACAGTGTGTTACGTTAATGATTCAGTCTTCTCAGAATCAGGTTCCTCCTCATGAGTCTTCCTTGTGTGCCCAGCGGTGTGGGCTCTGATGCCAACAGCCCTCTTCCTGGGGATGCAGAATCTCCACAAAAGTTATGCCTGAAGTTGACCTCAGTCATGCCAACTGCAAAGATTTCTCATTTCTTAAACGTGGCCATGTGATCCAGTGTATATCCTACAAAATTAAGAAGGGTGAGGACAGGAGCCGGGAGGGGCGGGATGGGTGAGAATAATGGAAGGGCGACATTGATCAAGAGATACTATACTCATAAACTACTTGGTTGAAAATTGCAACTCCTTTGTACAACTACTTAAAGATACTAATTTTAAAAACTTAAAAATGTCACTACATAGACATTGTCCTTGACTACCTTTATTATCTCAAGAAAGGCCACTACTTCTTTGCAGCACGACCTTAAAGGATTACACCTGTGTCTCATATATATATATATATATATATATATATGTATATATATATATATACATATATATATATATACATATATATATATATATAGTGTGTGTGTGTGTGTGATATACATATATATATATATATATATATCACTACTTACTGAAGAAGTGACTTTTCTTATGTTTTCACATTATATTTCTAAATTCTTTGTACTTCTTTACTCTCTGTCACTCTCCCCTTCTTGCTTGTACCCTTCAAACACTCCTACGATCATAATCATGTTATATATACACATATATATGTGTATTTGCATATGTATTTATGTGTGTCTATCTGTATTGATATGTAGGCAGCTAACACATGCATAACTTCTGTTTATTTGTCCTGAAAAAGACTTCTTTTTAATTCTTTTTGGAAGAATAATGCTGTGTGGCTAATAAAAAATGGCTGGTAAAAATCAGCCCATAGATATTGTCTGGTATTTGTCTACTTTATAGTTTTAAGGAAAAACGCTACCAATTTATGGCATGACTTACCAAGTAGAGAATTTTATTCTGTTTTTTTCTCCCCCACATTCCCAATAGGTAACAATGAATTTTTATGTTATAATCATACATAGACACATTGTATTTCAATACTGTATATTCCCTCATCTTTTTCTTATTCTATCACTCTTCCTCATCCCCTTCAAAACATCTCCATGATTACAAGCATGTAATATATGTATATTTAAAAATATGTGTGATATCACATTGTTTTCATCATTCACAAGTTGAAAGGGATCAAATTTGATTCCTCAGCTTGGCTATTGTGATAGAGAGTGCTACACAAATCATGGGTGTACAAGTCCTGTAGACTGTTCTTCCTTGGCTGGTATTGTACTGACTGTCATCTTCCAAGTCTCAGTCTCCTGAGTAGCTAGGATAGTAGACCTGATTACAACATAGATACAAGAAACAAATGTTTTTAGTGGTGGAATATGGAACGATCTTAATTTCTGATTTGGGTATATTTTTTTCTAAAGTAACTGTGCTTTCCTAATAAAAATCAATCTGGTTAGATAATATGCTTGTAGCACCATGAGAAAAATAAGGCAAATGACTGCAGGCTGATCTAAACTGTGTTCAGTGATGGTTTATAAGCAAGCTCCTGGGAAACCTGAGGACACAGATTCTTTTTTCAGTCATCTTGCTGTACAGATGATTCAATGATTAGTTCACAATGCCCAGTAGAACAACACTGGCTCCCCCCTACTGGAAATTCCCTGGAAACAAGATAAAAATTTCAAAATGTTACAATGGATCAACCTGTATCCCTATTTAAGCATTTTGTTTATTCCCTTCCCATCCCCAAATTAGAGAAGTGTATGTACGAGATGCAGCCTCGCCCCCTAACAAATAGAGTGAAAAAAGGGGTTATACCGGGAGGAATATACAAAGAAACAAAGAAATCACATAGTAGAAAATCACGTTAGAAACAACAGCAAGAAAGGAAAAAATATTTGACCCATTGTAACGACAAGATGTACAAGACACTATGTTGAAAATGTTTAAATAGGGATACAGGCGGACCCATTGCAACAATGAGAAGTACAAGTCGTTATGACAAAAACAAACTTTACAACTTTGATGGGGGGGGCGGGGAGTTTTGGGTGGGAGGAGGAGGCTGGGAAGGGGAAACAAAGGAGGAGGCTACAATGCTTGGTAAGAAATGTACTCATTATCTTGCCCATGTAATTGTAACCCCTCTGTACAGTATTTTCACAATAAAAAAATTTAAAAAAATGAACTTTATAACTTTTGGGGGATGAGTGGGAGGGAGTAATTGAGGAGTTGGGGAGGGAAGGGATAGTAGCAGAAAAAGAAAGGAAGGCGTAACAATACTCGATGGGAAATGTACTCATTATCTTGCTCATGTAAGTGTAACCCTTTGTGCAGTATTAAAAACGTACAAAAAATTTCAAAACGTTTTGAAGAATTGGTTTGTCAGAGAAGTACTACTTCCTCTAGCTTTTAGTTTTGGGGAAATTGGTATATAAATAAACAATGCTTCTTTGTATGCAATTGTATGTAATTTCCGTCTTGTATATATATTTATCTTAATTTAGGAAGGGGAAGGGGAATAACGAAATGCTGAAACAAGGACATAGGATGACCCATTGTAACAATGATACCCACAAGACACTATATTGGAAATGAACTTTACAACTTCGGGGAGGAGTTTGGCAGGGGAAGAATAGGGGAGGTGGGAGAGGGAAGGGGTAGTAGGAGAAAAACAAGGGAGGGAGTAACAATGCTCAACAAGAAATGGATTCATCACCATACTCATGTAATATGATCCCTCTGTACAGCATCTTTACGATAAAATATGTATTTTTTAAAGTGGCATTCTCCTCGGGTACGGGAGGTTCCTGTCCAGATGCTGTTCTCTGGGAAGGGATGTCTTTTGCGGGATGCTCCCAGTTCCTTTGGATGCTTCGGACCATCTGTGTTGGGGTGAGTTGTGACTGTGTCCATTGTAGGTTGGTTGTGGCAAGGCCTCCGCCTCCACCGATTTGTGTCTTCTTATGCAAACAGATTATAATCTTCTTTGGTGTATATCTCTGTATGATTATAACTTACTTGGAGTGACTCTCTAGATGTGGAAAGCTTGAGGGGACCCTAAAACGCGGCTTCTTCACAGAGAGCTGTTCCCTGTGATCTTTCCAACATCTTCCTTTCGCATCCTCAGTGATGGTTAAATACCTGGTTGAATTCGAAGAGGATACAAACATGTATAGAATGCAAATAAATTATTAGTTTGTTTTATTTTTTATTGCAACGGTGATAAGTCAGGTAATGAGTACATTTCTTTTTATTTTGTTTTTGGTTTCTTTTTTCCTGTCTACCATAGAGACATTAGTGTTCTTGACTTTTAGGATGGCCATGTACTCTCCCACAGCCCCCATTCGTGCTATTGCTCCCAGCATTGCACCTTCTCTCTGAGCTCATCATTCCCACCCCACAACATCTGCTTTCCAGGATTCATTTTCAACCATACGTTTATCTTCTTTCTAAGTTCCCTCTTGGTTTTCCTTCTATCTTCAGGTAGAATCTCTTACCCTTATATCTTTCTATCCCTCTTCTATCACTAATACGTCTTCATTACCTGCTCTCTTACCAGGCAACTGCATTATCCAAATACCATTCAACTGTTTTTCATTTTCCTGTTATATATTTTAAAGTCCAGTGTGATTGTTTTTCATCCTATATTGTTTTCCTCTTTCTCTCTTTTCTCTTCTTCCTCTTGGCTCTTTGGGATCTCTCTCTCTCTCTCTCTCTCTTTCTCTCTCTCTCTGTTGAACACATTTACCTATTCAATGATCTTCAGTGCACTAATCCTTTCCTACCCCAAACATTATCTTCTCACTACTACCACCCTTCATTTATTTATTTATTTATTTTTTAAATTTTTTTATTGTGAAAAAACTGCACCCTTCATTTTTTTTAAGAAATTAGTTTCTCCTAACAGGCCTAGAACCTACCCCTTCCTTCTATGAACAAACAAATAAGTAACATTTGTAAGTTTCACATGTATAATAGCTTTTGTAGACAAATTTCTTCTTCCCAAGCAGAATTTTTTGGTCATATTATAACACAGATTTATAAACAATGAAAGTGATTATTTGATAACTGAGACTCATTCCTCCAATCCACCAAATGGAAATGTCATAACCCAGTCCTTATCCAATCTTAAGCAATATACAGGATCTCTAACCAAATGATATGGGAGACTGAAACTTCCAACAAATTCAGGTGCATAAATCCCAGTGAAAAATTTCTAAGTTTGTGAATAAACAAGGCAATATGTCAACCTAAAGCACCAACAATTCCAAAATAAAGAAACCTAATAATACTAAAAGGAGGAAGAACTAAAAATCAAAAGAACTAAAAATGGAAAAGATGGTCAATGATATTTAAATGCCTAAATGAATTCAAAGAGGATACAAATATCTACAGAATACAAATAGATTAATCCAATAAAAACAGTGCACAATATGATAAAGGAAAATATTAAAGATATAAAATCTTATTTTTCAGTTCACTAGTGTTCAGTTGACAAAGTTGAGTGCCCTGGAATTTGCCTTCTTGATGGAAAATTTCCTTTATTCATATGAAATGACCTTTTCTATCTCTTTTGACCAATTTTGATTTGAAGTCTACTTTTCAGATGTAAGTATTGGATCTTTTATGACTTCAGTATAGCCACCACAGCATTCACCTGGTTGACAGCAGACTGTATCATCTAGCCTCATTTAAGACAGGTCTTATTTTATTTTTGTTTTTGTTTCCTTTCTCATTCACACTAAGACCGAATAATTTTTTTTTCTATCAGATATTATCTGTTTATACTTTGCTTGGCATCCTCACCTAATGCATGCATTTTCAAACTCCAAAAACATAAAGTTGCATTTAGGAAAAGTTCCACAGAACAAGAACCATTTGTACATCTTAGATGGATTTTTTAATACACATCTACACAACTTTTCATTGTTTCTGTATAATAGGATGTATACCTTCTAGATAGCTAGAATCATTTGACTAATGATTCTACAAAGCAGGATGCATCTATTTGAATAAATTAAATTGTAAATGTATTTCACTCTTGGGGGAAATCTCAAATTTCTCATATACCAGGACTAATTTTATTGTATGAGTTATAAAACAATTATGAGTACCTTGCAGATTGTCTTTGTAAATGATTCAGATGAGTGTATTAACATTGAAGGAAGTCAGTGATGTATAAAGTAAGAAAAAGCTGACCTAATATAAGACGATGCCAAGTGAAATGAACTCCAAGACATGGACGTAAGAGGCTTTTCTTTGTTGTTGTTGTTTTGAGTGTTCTATATGATTTCTTGTTTCTTTTGAATGTTCTTCCCCTTGTGGTACATCTCCTGTTGTCACTGTATTTGATTTTGGTACCCTGGTATTGTATATGCATTTATCTGAATTAGGGAAGGGAAGGGGAACAACAGAATGGGACAAAGATGGAGGTGGGTGGGACCAATGCAACAGCAATATTCACAAGACAATATTGATGTTGGTAATGAGCTGTCCATTTGCGGGGGTTTGGGGTGGAGGGAAAGAAAAACAAGGGAAGGGGTGACAAGTTTGACAAGGAATGTACTTATTACCATTTGTACATCACCTTGACAATAAAAATAAAAAATAGAAAAAGCTGGTCTATAAATCGGAATCCCAGAATAGTATAGAACTTTAGGACCATGTATGTTATATCTTCATAAAGAATAATTAAGTTCTGTGTCTCAATCCATTCAAATACTGAAGATTATGAATACATTAACTATTGATTATATACATAATATATATGCATATGTAGATATATACATACATTTGTGAATAATACACAAAAGATCCTTAACTTTTGTTATTAGGTATTGGTTCTATTTTCTTCAGTGTAAGGACTGATATTTAAGATTAAACATTTCAGCCATTGAACTAGATGTGGTGGAGTACACCTCTAATTACAGATACTGGGGAAGTAGAGATCTAAAAGATAATGTTTTTAGGCCAACCCTCAAAAATTTGATGAAATGCTCATCTCGGCAAACAAGTAGGATATGATGAAGCACCTATGTACTGCAAGCTACACAGGAGGCATGAAGTGTGAGAGCTTTTTGGAAAAATAACTAAAGCAAAGAAGGCCAAGGTGTATAACTCATGTGGTAAAATGACTACATAGCAATGGCAAGACCCTGAATTCAAACCCTAGTACCCAACAAAAATGAAGAAAGAAAGAAAAAATGAAAGAAAGAGAGCAAGCAAGCAAGAAAGAAAAGGGTCAAGAAAGGAAGGAAAGAAAGGAAAGGAAGGAAAAAAGAGACTTAGTTAATCCTACATGGAAAGGGAAATCACTCCCATATTAAATGTGCACCCAATGTGCTTGTATGTTGCTGGTGAAATGATGATTCCTCTGAAGAGTGTAAAAGGAGGATTTGTTTAACATGTGTTGATAGTGTAAAACTAGAGCTTTCTTAATATAATCAAGATGAATAATTCTTGTATTTTGAGGTCAATTTTGAGACAGGAAAATAAGTTGGATTTAAGATACTTCTTTGGATTTTGCTATGGTTTGGCTCTGAGGTGCGGTTTTGTCACCTGTTTCCTGGTTCAATTGCTTGCATAATGAATGTTTATTATTCTTGCTCCCTGATACACTCATCCCTGGAAGAAGGGCAGGTTTGGGGATGTGACCACAAAGATATTAGTTTCAAAAAAAGGACATGTTAATTCTTATGAATATTTAAATTTTCTAAATGGAAATCAGTTCATTTTATAGTTAAGTTAGAAACCATTAAGCGATGTAAGGGGAATTACAACGAGCTCATTCTAAATCTGCTCAGCGATGATAACTTTACAAATAAGGTTTATAGTGACCCCTGAGGACACAACATGTCGTAATTGTCACTACTGCTGTGTGTAATTTGGTGATTAGTAATTATCTCACAATGCCCACTAGGACAACCTTGAATCCATCCTACTGGGAATCTCTAAAAAATATTATGAGAATCCCAGTTACATTTAAAATGAGCTTGAAATAGAAGCAGTAAGCTCTATTGTCCTCCATGGTGGAGATTTCTTTAAACTAATAAACAAATAGCATTGCTTTCTGCATTCTTTTATGTTCTTTTGAAAAAATGTGAACATTTCCAGTTGTCCAGTGTTTTACAGGAATTGGGTGAGAATGGAAGTATTTTATGATTCAGTTTACTAAAGTTCAGCAATGTGTTTTTTCAACAATATATCAAAGTAATAAACTAAATTCTAGACTTTTTAAGACAGAATCAGTAACCAAAATCTGAATATGTATCATGCATTTATAATTATTGCTCTGTACATAGGAAAAATGATAAAGGTTTAAAATAAACTTTGAGGTCTTGAAATGAAAGCTAAAATATTAATGTAATAATTACAAGGAAATTTTAATGTATCCAGGTTACTTTTGTCAATTAAAAAAATGAGATATAAACTATGATGCTAACATCTCATTGATATGTAGTTTTTTATTTTATTTTTTATTTTAAATATTTTTTTATTGTAAAGATACTGTACAGAGGGGTTACAGTTACTTGAGCAAGGTAAAGAGTTCATTTCCTATCGAACATTGTTACCCATTCCTTTGTTTTTGTTTTTCCCCTACAATCCCTTTTCTCCCCACCTCCCCAATTCCGCCCCCCCAACAAGCAGCCTTATCTGCAATATAGATATATAGAATATGTCTAGGACAAGCAGAAGAGGTCAAAACTATGTACATATGACCATATAACCTGAGCTAAACAAAATGAACCCTAAGATAGGACACAAGAGACTTTATCTTTCTTGTTGTTCTTTTCAATGTACTTATAATGTAATATGTGGGTTTTTTTGTTATTGTTGTTTCTTTGTATTTTCTTTCCCCATGGTGCCACACCTGTTGTTGCTGTATTGGATTCCAGTGTCTTGCATCTTGTACATACATTTTTCTAATTTGGGGAGGGGAAGAGAAATAACAAAATGCTGAAATAAGGATACAGGATGACACATTCTAATGATCATTGAAATGTAGTTTAAAAAATCAGAATATGGCTAGAGAAGTTGAGTATTTTTTTATGTGTTATTGGCCATTCTTATTTCCTCTTCAGAGAAGTTTCTCTTTAAGTCTTTAGCCCACTTATTAATTGGGCAGTTGTTTCTTTGAAGATTTGTTGTTGGGGATTTACTTTAGAGATTCCACCTTACCCCAGTTAGAATGGCTATAATCAAGAAATCTAATAACAACAGATGAAGGAGGGGATGTGGCCAAAAGGGAACCCTACTGCATTGCTGGTGGGAGTGTAAACTTGTTCAACTACTTTGGAAAGCAGTATGGAGGTTCCTCAAAAACTCCACACAGAGCTCCCCTAGGATCCAGCAGTCCCACTTTTGGGCACTTACCCAATCGAACACAAACAAGGTCATACCCAAGCTACCAGCACAAGTATGTTTATAGCACCATTATTCACCATAACTAAGATATGGAACCAATCCAGATGCCCTCAGTAGATGAATGGATCAAGAAAATGTATATATATATATTTACAATGAATTCTATGCCTCCATCAGAAATAATGATATCGTCCCATTTGTTAGGAAATGGAAAGACTTGTAAAAAAATATATTAAGTGAAGTAAGCCAGACCCAAAGAAACATAGGTCCCATAGTTTCCCTTATTTGCAATAACAAGTATATGTCTAGGACAAGCATAAAAGCTCAAAAGCTATGTACATGTGACCATATAAGATGATGACAAGTGAAGTGAACCCCAAGATAGGGACACAAGTGGTTTTATCTTACTTGCTGTTATTTTTAATGTATTTATAATGTACTATGTGATTTTTTTGTTTCTTTTGTATGTTCTTCCCCCACAGTATAACCCTTGTTTTCACTATATTTGATTCCGGTGTCCTGCATCTTGTATATACATTTTTCTAATTTGGGGAGGGGAAGAGAAATAACAAAATGCTGAAATAAGGATACAGGTTGACTCATTGTAACAATGAGATGTACAAGACACTATGTTGAAAACGAACTTTACAACTTCCCCGGGGGAGGAGTTAGTGAGGTGGGGAGGAAAGGGATGGTAGGAGAAAAACAAAGGAGGAGGTAACAATGCTGGATAGGAAATGCATAGATGCTTTGATTTTCCTTATATATTACAAAATGCTTGGGGAAAATGTTATATAGCTTATCCTTTTGGGAAGAATCATATATTGCTTGTGGTTAAGAATAGCAGTATTTGGCTTTGGTGTTTATAAATAAATTGAATCAGACATTCAGGAAAACATCTTTATTGGTTCTTAATTTTAAAATGATATTTTAATCTTAGGTGTACTAGTACTCTCTATAGGCATATATTTGCAAACAAGAATTCAAAAGTCACTCAATTCTTTTAAGTAAACATAAGTTAATATTTCATAATTATGAATGGATGGTAGGGGAAAAACAAAGGAGAAGGCAACAATGCTTGATAGGAAATGTACTCATTACTTTGCTCATGTAACTGCAACCCTCTTGTATAATATTTTTACGATAAAAACATACAAAAAAGAAAAATAGCATTAATATTACTTTAAAATTTGAGCATGTTTTTGAACATTTTGTCATAGTAAATACATTATATACAGTGAAAGGTATAAATATAAAATGAAAATATTTCATAAATGTAAATAGTGTGATAAAATTATTTTCAAAAATAATAAAGATCTTTGTCTAAGTTTCTTCAGAGACTAAGCAATAGTATTGAAACTTTCTTACTGGAAGCAAACATTAAATGTTTCACTCACAATAATGCCAACAAGTACAACAATTCAGGAAAAAATTTAAATATTACTGAAACTACAGAATAAAACCTTCTAAAATTATTTGTTACTCTCTCAGAATCTTATTGTATATAATTAGGACACTTTTTTGATAGGCATATGCAATTCTAAAACTGTCTTTAGATTGAAAAGGACTTTCAATAAGTACACATGTAATTTAGATGAATTATTTTGAAGCTATGTTAAGGACGTGAATATATATAAAAGGGAACATATGTGGAAAATTAAAAAAAATACTTATCAGGCAAGAAGCACTTTTAGGAATATTTCAGTCATACACATTCACAAAGGTAGCCATTCTTATGATGTGTATATCTGTTTAACAATTATTCTTTCATTATAGTAATTGTGCAGTTCCGATATGGTTGAAGAAAATCTAACGCTGGTGACTGAGTTCATCCTCACAGGACTCACAGACCAGCCTAGGCTGCAGGCGCTCCTCTTCTTGGTGTTTCTACTCATCTACCTCATCACCATGGTTGGTAATGTGGGGCTCATTGCTCTCATCTGGAAGGACCCCCATCTTCACACCCCCATGTACTTATTCCTCAGCAGCTTGGCCTTGGCAGATGCGTGTACTTCTTCCTCCGTGACCCCTAAGATGCTCATGAATTTTTTGTCTAAGAATCATAAGATATCGCTGTCTGAATGCTTCATCCAATTTTACCTTTTTGGTTCCAGTGCGACCACAGAATGCTTCCTCCTGTCAGTCATGGCCTATGACCGCTATGTGGCCATATGTAATCCTTTGCTTTACCCAGTGCTGATGTCCAACAGACACTGTGCTCAATTTATATATTTTTCATATTTTGTTGGTTTTGTACATTCAGCAATTCATGTATGTTTGCTGACTAGATTAGCCTTCTGCAAGTCCAATATCATCCATTATTTCTACTGTGAAATTTTACAATTGCTCAAAATTTCCTGCACAGATCCTACCATTAACATGGTTATGATCTTAATCTTTTCTGCCTTTATACAAGTCTTTACCTTTCTGACAGTCATTGTCTCATACTCTTATGTCCTCTTTGCTGTCCTGAGAAAGAAGTCTGAGAAGGGCAGAAGCAAAGCCCTATCTACGTGCGGTGCCCACCTGCTCTCTCTAGCTTTGTTCTACGGCACTCTCTTCCTCATGTATGTGCGCCCAGGGTCTGTGCCAACAGAAGAGCAGGACAAAATGTATTCTTTGTTCTATACCATAATAATTCCCCTGCTAAATCCCTTCATATACAGCCTGAGGAACAAAGAGGTTGTAGGTGCCTCAAGAAGAATTATGAACAAATAAATGATCACATTTACATTCCACACTCTTAGAGCGAGAACTCAAAAGCTGTGGATTAGCCACCATTCTGCCATTTCCTTGGACTCTCCCTGCGCTTTGAAAGAACTTGGCTTTGTATTATATTTTCCTGTATTTCATTCCACCCATAATCATATTCCTAAGTAGCTTATTTAGGTACTCTAGCTTATTTAAAATTCCATTTTATTTGAGCATCTACCCTTTTCAGAATAACTATTTCTTCCTGACTCCCACAGTTGCAGGTAGTCATTAGAAATTTTGCTGAGAATAACTTGGTGAAAATATCTCCAATTGAAGCTAGCATGTCAAGGCAGCTTATTAAATGATCCTAGCCTCCCTCTTGGCCCCCCTCACCCTGGCCTTGTCCCAGACTGGCAAGTTAGTAATGTTTTTTTCTTTCTCTACTTCAATCAGTAATGAAGAATATTACATGTAGCATGATATTCCAATTTTATAAATATGAGATTTGGTTAGTGTAAAATGCTGAATTCAGATCTCCTCCTTGTGACTGTCTTGTTGTTCCTGTGAATTTGACATGCAATTATGTGGCAGAAAGGGAGAAGACTTTCAGATACAAGAAATTTATTCTAAAGTGATGGAAGTAAATACTTTACAGTGAATCCATGTGTTGATGGTCTATAACAGAAGCTTCCTAGGGGATCTCAAGGCTATTCTAGGCAGAGAATCCATGGGATTCCATGAAAATGGAGAAAGTAAGGCATGGTGGAGCTTACCTGTCATCCCAGATGAAACTGCAAACCTAAAATTGATCCAGGCAGCTAAACCCTATGTCAAAAATAACTAGAACATTCAAAAGCAGTTCAGACTTGTTCCCATCTCCTTGCAACCATGAATCAAGTTGATGTTTGTATGTAATTTCTTATTTAGTCTAGTTTATATTTCTGAGAATTATATTCTCCATGTTCAGCCACTTGTACCTTCTAATAGTAATTCTTTCTGTATAAATAATATTCTGTTGAATTAAAATAAAAGTCTGTGGATCTATAAAAAAAATAGAGAACTAGCACAACAGAAAGACTGGAGATTCTGGGCACCGGTGGCTCAGACTTGTAATCTTAACTATTCAGAAGGCTGAGATCTGAGGATAGCGGTTCAAAGCCAGCCAAGGCAGGAAAGTCCGTGAGACTCTAATAAACCACCAGAAAACCAGAAGTGGTGCTGTGGCTCAAGTGGTAAAGCACTTGCCTTGAGCTGAAGAGCTTAGGGATAGTGCTCAGGCCCAGAGTTCAAGACCCAGGAATGACCAAAAAAAAAAAAAAAAAGAAAGACTGGAGTGTGGCTCAGTGCTAGATTGCCTGCCCAGTAAGACTGAGGCCCTGAGTTCAAACCCCAACACAAAATTGCTGTACTGAATTCTGTGTGTGTGTGTGTGTGTGTGTGTGTGTGTGTGTGAATATATACATGTGTGCCTACATGGTTAAATATTGATTGTCATGGTATTACGGCGTTCATTATTTCATTAAAACAGACATAGACATAGACAGATAGACATAGATAATTCAATTCCTCCTTTAGTAAAGCAATCACAGTCCTCTAGATCTCTATTTATTTTGGGCATATATACTTAAGGCAAGTAATACTAGAAAAAATAATTTAAAGGTCTTAAAGAAATATATCTTTGGATTGAGATTTCAAGAAATAAATCCATGCTTTTTCTAAATAACTAGGTATTAAAGTATCTTTTTATTAAAGTATCTATTTATCATAATTGTATTTTAGATGATAGCATAAAATATGTGAATAAGAAGCTATTTATAATACATATGTATATACACAAGTTCTTTTCACCTGCACTTTATCAGTAGAAGGTAAGATATGAGATGTTTCCTGGGTTCCTTGTAGATAATACATTTATTAATTCATCCATAGTCACTACACTATTTGTTGCAGAGACAAAAGGATAGGGACAAGTGTCCATAGATTCTTTTTTTAAATTTATTTATAAGATTTATTATCTTCAAGTAGCTATACAAAAGAGTTCCACTTCAGCGTATTATTGTGAGTACAATGCATCTTGATCATCATGATGCATTTTTTCATGCATATGAAGATCTGTAAAAACAGAAACTGTCCATAGATTCTAGAAAGAACTATTTCATAATTGAAGTATCTTGTTCTCAGATAAGTATTAGAAATGTGATGAGTTTTTCCAACCTGGATGCTTAGGCTGAATTTTCAAGAAGGCAGACTGAATTTCCAAGAAAGCAAATATATGTGGTGTTCACTGATTCTATTGCAAAAGAAAATTCTCCATCCAATCATCCCTCAAAAAGAGGTAAAGCCCATGCAAAAGGCTTGATTTCCTTGATCTTTGGTAACATAAATCTAGCTTAGTCAAACTACAATATTTAAATATTAAGAAATAAGGCTGCATATCTTATGTAATACAATTAAGGAAATTATAGTAGTACTTGCTCTAAAGAAGTATATACATATACATGCACACATATATTCATTCAAACTAGTGATTTCATGATAGTAACATTCTTTATTTCTGTAGTTTGTCATGTGATTGAAGCTGGTATAATCTTTCAAACATATCCTTGTTCACTTTAGAATCAATTCATGAAATTATGACATTTACCTGTTACGATGACTTAAAATTTAAGTTTATTTTATGATTTTTGACCATTAATTGTCCTACTTGGCTTGGATTATTGAAATGTTCAGTGAAGTGAATCACAACAGAAAGTACAGATATTCCTGTTATTCTCTAGAGAATGCAGTATACAAATCATTCATACCATTATTTTGTATTATGTATTAAAACAATTAGACATGTTTTGTAAATACCTTTCATTTCTATACAATAAATGCATGATTGTACAGATTTTGGGATCAGTGGGAGTTGATACTAGGGTTATATTCTTTTTTATTATAAAGATGATATACAGAGAGGTTACAGTTACGTCAATCAGGTAATGAGTACATTTCTTTTTGAACAGTGTCATCTCTTCTCTTGTTTACTCCCAGATTTTCCCCCATGAGTCCCCTCTCCCAGAAGTTGTATAGTTCATTTTCAACATAGTATCTAGTGAGTATCACTGCTGAATTAGCTCACCCTGTGTCCCACCATTTTTAATACTTTTTATTGTAAAAATACTGTAGAGAAGGGTTACAGTTACATGAGCAAGGTAATGAGTACATTTCCTATCAAGCATTGTTACCTCCTCCTTTGTTTTTCCCCTCTATCCCTTCCCTCCCCACCTCCACAACCCTGGGACCTATGTTTCTTTGTGCCTGGCTTACTTCACTTAGTATAATTTTTTCCAAGTCTTTCCACTTCCTAACAAATGGGGCAATGTATTCTTCCTGAAGGAGGCATAGAATTCCATTGTGTATATATACCATATTTTCTTGATCCATTCATCTACTGAGGGGCATCTAGATTGGTTCCATATCTTAGCTATGGTAAATAATGCTGCAATAAACATAGCTGTGCTGGTAGCTTTACTATGGTCTTGTTTGTTATCATTCGGGTAAATGTCCAAAAGTGGGATTGCTGGGTCATAGGGGAGCTCTAGGTGGAGTCGTTTGAGAGACCTCCATACTACTTTCCAAAGTGGTTGAACAAGTTTACACACCCACCAACAATGCAGTAGGGTTCCCTTCTGGCCACATCCCTTCCAGCATCTGTTGTTAGAGTTCTTGATTATAGCCATTCTAACTGGGGTGAGGTAGAATCTCAATGTTGTTTATGGCTAGAACCATTGAACATTTCTTCATATGTCTATTGGCCATTCTTATTTCCTTTTCAGAGAAGTTTCTCAAGTCTTTAGCCCACTTATTTATTGGGCAGTTGTTTCTTTGAGGATTTGTTGATGGGGGAGTTAATTTTTGAGTTCCAAGTATATTTTAGATATGAAACCCTTGTCCGTTGTATGGCTAGTGAAGATCTTCTCCCAATTCGTGGGATTTCCATTGATCTTGCTAGCTATGTCCTTTGCCATGCAGAAGCTCTGCAACTTCATGCAATCCCATTTGTCCAACCTTTCTTTGATTTGTTGTGTTTCTGGGTATCTATTGAGAAATTTGGCCTGTGCCAAGGTGACCTATGGTTTCTCCTATTCCTTCCTGTAATGTTTCCAGGGTGTCTGCTTTGACTCCGAGGTTTTGATCCATTTGGAGTTGATTCTGGTGTCCCAATATTTTTGTGCTTCCCTGTAATCTCCCCAAATCAGATAAGCTTACATACAAGACAAAAGATATAGAAATATAAAACAGCCACAAACAGGAAAACTTTTTAAAAACTCACGAAAATGTAAAATAAAAATCCTCTTGTTTCCATTTCTTGGCGTTCATTTTACAAATATTATTTTATATGATCATAAACACATAGCTTTTGAACCTTTGTGATCTTCTTATACAAATATCCTTCTTTGGTTTCACTGTGTAAAAATTTAGAGTGCTGTTTATTTGAGCATGTCCAAGTGTATTTTTTTTTTGTCTTTTGCCATCCATTGTGTTTGCCTGTCGATTTATAGGCACATTCTAATTACTACAAATTAAGGAAACCAGGAACCAATGCTTCTTTGGGTTTGGCTTACATCTCTAAATATTTTTTCCCCAAGATATTCAATTTCCTTACAATGGGGCAATGGTATTCTTTCTGATGGAAGCATAGGATTCCATTGTGTATATATATCACATTTTCTTAACCACTGAGGGGAATCTGGGTTAATTCTATATCTTGGCTATGGTAAACAAAGCTGCAATAAACATAGTTATGCTGGTACCTTTAGTGACTTGGTTTGTGGTCAATTGGATAAGTGCTCAGGAGTGGAAGTGCTGGGTCACAAGAAGCTCTATGTTTAGTCTTTTGAGGAACTTCCATATTATTTTCCAGAGTGGCTGAACAAGTTTACACTCTCACCAATGGTATATTAGAGTTCTCTTTTGATGGCATCCTCACCAGCACCTATTTTCTTAGTTGTGTGCAGTTATTATTCTTTGATTAGTAGAACTCTGAGAAAAAAGAGTATGTGGGTTTACATATTCTATAAGCAATCTCAACAAATGTTTATACACTTAAATATATGCTAGTAAAATTGATGGGATGCATGCAGTTGGTAGGACTGGGTAATATTGGTACTCATTAACTGACATTTTGAATAATATCTTCTTTCTCCAATTACTTAAAGGTAATAGACATATAATTAAAATAATAAATAGGGAATAGTTTGCTAATAAGCATATATAATAGTGAATAAGCATGTACATAGAAAAGCTGAGATTTGAATAAACTTATCAGAAATGACACTTGTGGTTGAATCATGTGCCCAAGTGTAATTTCAGTTGTCAAAACTAATGCAATTTTCTTGATATTCTAGTATTCTAGACATTGTAAGGCCCCATGGGATGATTTGGATTTTCCAAGAATATCCATGTCAAGAATGTCCAGTTGGAGATCTTCACATTTACCTGAAGGGATTTCCAAGGCTCTTGTAGGAGATTTTTTTTCCTATGCCTTCTAGTCCTGGCAAAACCCCAGAGGCATCCAACTGGCTTACAACTGTATTTAAGGAAAGTTATCTATATGATATTTTTCTAGATTGGGAAGTGAAGCCTTCACCATGAATCATTGTGGAAAGATTAGGGACCAGAGCTGAAGTAACATTTGTGCTACAATGTACTTTTTGAAAGCTTAATAATTTTAAAGGATCTCCATATTTTTTAGAAGATATTGGTAAGAACAAATAATTTTATAATATTTAATATTATTTATAATGAACTTCTTAGATTTATAAAGTTTAATTTTTCTTAACTTGTGATAATTTTAGATTTAGTTTTCAAAATATGAAAATTATTCAAGATTGCATGGGAAATAAAGAATTGAGTAAGCATATTTTATTCTCATGACAAAAGTATGGGTAACTAAAATATTTATAAGTTGATTGATTCCAGAAAAAGTGATCTGTTAACTATTTATCCCCTCTGTGATGACTGGCTACATTCTAGTGAACTCTAATGACAAATGCTTCAAAATTATATTTACAGATTTACATAATTATAATAGTTATCTAAAAAACATTTTTGATTAGGATAATTACAATTTTGAATTCAAACTTTAAATTTATAAATTAAACATGAACTTATTTATATCTTTCTCCTAGATGTTATATATATGTATATGTATGGGTGTATGAATGTATCTATGTATAATATAGTCAAATATATTGTATACAGATATAATAATTAGTCGATTGTGAAGATATATATTTATCAATATAAAAATATTGAATTACACATTTAACAACATATAAATTTCACTGAGTAATCTCAGTAATCTCTCTTCATTATTTGTTTTTCAGAACTGAAGACCTATCTCTTCATTCTTTTGCTTCCTTGAACATTATTTTCACATTTGGCACTGTCATTTGTCATTTTTAGTATCTTTCCTTCTTTTATTTTTATTTTTTGGCATTCAACTATCTTGTGTTCTCCCTGAACTTTTCTTCTATCACTCTTCAGAATGTTTTGGTTGTCTTTCCCCAGCAGGTTTTTTTTTTTTACTTTTAAAAATATCTTTCTTACTGTAAAGATACTGTATAGAGGGGGCAAGGTTATGAGTCCATTTCCTATGGAGCATTGTTACCCCTCCTTTGTTTTTCTCCTACCATCCCTTTTCTCCCCACTCCCCAACTCCTCCCTTCCCTCTCTAACCTCCCCCTCCCCACAGAGTTGTAAAGTTCCCTTTGAATATACTGTCTTGTACATATCATTGTTACAATGTGTCATCCTGTATCCTTACTTCAGCATTTTGTTATTTCCCTTCATCTCCCCAAATCAGAAAAATTATATACAAGATGCAGGACACCAGAATCAAATACAGTGACAACAGAGGTTGTACCAAGAATATACAAAGAAACAAAAAAAAATCACATTATAAGTGATAAGAGTACATTATAAGTACATTAAAAGGAACAGCAACAAAGATAAAACATCTTGTATCCCTATCTTGGGGTTTGTTTCAGTTAGAATCAGGTTATATGGTCATATGTACATAGCTTTTGATCTCTTCTGCTTGTCCTAGACATATACTAGTTATTGCAGATAAGGGAAATCATGGGACCTATGTTTCTTTGAGTCTGGCTTACTTCACTTAATATAATTTTTTTCAAGTCTTTCCATTTCCTAACAAATATGGGGTAATATCATTCTTTCTGATAGAGACATAGAATTCCATTGTATATATAGCACATTTGCTTGATCCATTCATCTACTGAGGGGCATCTGGGTTGTTTTCATATCTTAGCAATAGCGAATAGCGCTGCGATAAACATAATTGTGCTGGTAGCTTTAGTATGGCCTTGTTTGTGATCGTTTGGGTAAATGCCTAAAAGTGGAATTGCTGGGTCATGGGGGAGCTCTATGTGGAGTCTTTTGAGGAACCTCCATACTGCTTTCCGAAGTGGTTGAACAAGTTTACATTCCCACCAACAATGTAATAGGGTTCCCTTCTGGCCACATCCCCTTCAGCATCTGTTGTTATTAGATTTCTTGATGGTAGCAATTCTAACTGGGATGAGGTGGAATCTCAATGCTGTTTTGATTTGTATTTCTTTTATGGGTAGAGAAGTTGAGCATTTCTTCTTCAGAGAAGTTTCTCTTTAAGTCTTTAACCCGCTTGTTAATCAGGGGGTTGTTTCTTTGAGGATTTGTTGTTGGGGGAGTTAATTTCTTGAGTTCTAAGTATATTTCAGATATGAGGTCATGTCCTTCACTATGGCTAGTGAAGATCTTCTCCCAATCCGTGGGCTTTCTATTGATCTTGCTAGCTATGTCCTTTGCCATGCAGAAGCACTGCAGCTTCATGACACCCAATTTGTCCAACCTTTCTTTGATTTGTTGAGTTTCTGGGTCTGTATTAAGAAAATTTCTGCCTGTGCCAAAGAGCCCTAGAGTTTCTCCTATTCCTTCCTGTGGTGTTTTCAATGTGTCTCCCAGCAGAAGGTTTGTTGTCTGTACAGAGGTTTGAATTAAAGTAAGAAAAGAGATTTTTAATTGGCATTGGCTTTGATATAGAATGGGAGAAATCATCTAGCTAAAATGACAGGAACAGGAAGAAACACAGGAGCCAATAAACAACTGCAATCACATCTCTTTTTTTTGTAGCTTCTTTCTTTAATTTAATTTTATTGTAAAGGTGATGTACAAAGGGGTTACAGTTACATACATAAAAAATGAGTACCTTTCTTGTCAAACATTTTTACCCCCTCCCTTGTTTTTCTCCCAGTTTCTCTCCCCCCACATTGCCTCTTTTACCTTGTAAAGTTCATTTCCAACATATTGTCTTGTGAGTGTCACTGTTGCATTGGTTCACTCTTTATCCTTTGGCTCACCATTATTTTTTTGTTTCCCTTCTCTTCTCCAAATCAGATAAACGTTTATAACAAGACACAGAGTACCGAAATCAAATACAGTGACAACAGGGGATAAACCAAAAAGGGAAAACAAACAAAAAGAACTAACTCACACAATGATGGGAATGTAGCCAAAAAGGAATGATACAACACTTTTGGTGGGAGTATAAACTTGTTCAATCACTCTGGAAAGCAGTATGGAGGGTCCTCAAAAGGCTAAATATAGAGATCCCCTATGAAATAGCAGTCCCACTTCTGGGCATTTATCCAAATGACCACAAACAAAGGTATGCTAACACTACCAGCACAACCAAATTCATTGCAGCATTATTAGCTAAGGTATGGTACCAACCTAGATGTCCCTAAGTAGATGAATGGATCAAGAAAATGTACACAATATACACAAATAGAATATACACAATGGAATACTATGCTTCCATCAGAAAGAATGACATCAAAAGGAAATGGAAAGACTCAGAAAAAAATCACATTAAGTGAAGTAAGCCAGACCCAGAGAAACATAGATTCCCATGGTTTCTCTCATTTGTAATAATTAATACATGTCTAAGATAGTCCTAACAGATGAGCAGAATAGCTCAATAGCTATGTACATATGACCTTATAAGATGATGCAAAGAGAAATGAACTCCAAGATATGGAAACAAGAGCTTTTTCTTTGTATTTGTTGTTTTTAATGTACTGTGTGAAGTGATTACATCTCAATAACAGGAGGAAGATGAGCCCTGAAACAAACACTGTCAATGTCTTTGCAGGTACAGGATATGTGTAGTAGGGTCTGGACACTCTTGTTTTCAGGAATTGATTAGTTCTATAAATCGATAACAGTTTTTGGAGTAAATGAGATGAAGTCAAGCTGTAAAAAGGGAAGGGATGGGACAGGAGGGGTGGCTGAGAAGTGGTGACATTGGCAAGAGGCTCTGGATTCATAAACTGCTCTGTTGAGTGGCAACTCCTTGGTACAACTAATGAAAGAAAATAAAAAGATTAAAATAAGTAAATAAAGAAACATAGTTCTGATAACATGGTTCATTCTCAAGTATTCACTTTCTAGTCCTATTGGCTGACCTTTTCTATGTATGTTATTTCATTTCAGAAGACATCCTCTGGAGCTATGGAAAGGGGAAATTCAACGTTTCTGACAGAATTTGTTCTCACTGGACTTACACAACATCAAGAGCTGTGGCTCCCCTTGTTTCTAGTATTCTTGGTAATCTACCTGCTCACCATTGTGTGGAACTTTGGTCTGATTGCTCTCATCTGGAAGGACCCTCACCTTCACATCCCCATGTACATTTTCCTTGGGAATTTAGCCTTTGTGGATGCTTGCTTATCGTCCACAGTCACACCAAAGATGCTGGTGGACTTCACAGATGAAAGTAGGATGATTTCTTATTCTCAATGTATGACACAGTTTTTCTCTTTTGCAATCTGGGTAACTGCAGAATGCTTTCTCTTGGCCGCAATGGCTTATGATCGCTATGTAGCCATATGCAGCCCTTTACTTTACCCAGCGATTGTGACCAATACACGGTGCATCTGGCTAATAGTTTTATCCTATATAGGTGGACTTATTCATGCTTCAATTTATGAGGTTTTATTATTCAGATTAACTTTCTGCAATTCCAACATAATACAACATTTTTATTGTGACCTTATGCCATTGATTAAGATTTCCTGTACTGACACTTCTATAGATTATCTGATACTATTTATTTTTGCTGGCTTAATCCAGCTAGTTACGATTGGAACGGTTATTATTTCTTATGCCCTAGTGCTCTTCACCATTTTACGAGCGAGGTCTATGAGAAGTGTGCGGAGAGCCTTCTCCACCTGTGGAGCCCATCTCCTGTCGGTGTCTCTGTACTATGGAACGCTTTTCACCATGTATGTGCTCCCCACGTCTCAGCAAGCAGATGACCCAGACATGATAGATTCTCTGTTTTACACAGTCATAATCCCTGTGTTAAATCCAGTGATCTACAGCCTGAGAAACAAGCAAGTCAGAGATTCCCTGAGAAAAACATTAAAGAAAAATGCTTAGTTCTGAAACTATTATATTTCCCTGTTTAGTATACACACTCACAAAAATTTTGCAGTTAGTTGTGCATGTTTTGAAATGTTCCAAAACTTTTTACCATTGTAAATTTCCTATCCTTGTTCAATTCTAATTAAACCAACACTTCAAGCTATTTAATGACGTAAATTGGCACACCTAATAAAATCTCTAAAATATTAATATTTTAAATCAGAAAATATTCAGTGTAAAGCATCTATGAATGCTAAGTAATTAGATAAAAGCATTTTTCTGCTATGTGTTCTTTATTGTGACTTTATTAATAGAAAAATTTCTAAAATACTGTTTCTTTCAAAATGACCAATGTAAAGGATCTATTTTATGGTTGGAAATTTTCTGTAAGATGGAAATTTATCACAAATATTCTATCTTGTTGGCAAGTTTGTGTTTGTTCATCTTGGTTATGAGTCAGGAAATCTACTATTCTTCAAATCTTTTCTTCTAACAAATTATTTAATGATGAATTCTTGTTTTGTAAATATTCAACTAACATATGCTGTCGAGAAATAGATAGGACTTGGAATGCAATATTGAGAAAAATGACACAGTGAAAGTATGACAGAACTCTAAGGCTACTCTGTTTGGTTTGTCTAGATGGAGAGAGAGACGATGTGAGGTTGTTTATAGTGTCTTTGAACACCTTTGCAGATTTATTTTTTTAAGATTCATGCAATGTGAGAAGCTTTGCTCATTCAGAAACTAATAGTTGAAATAAAAGCATTAGGTTTACATGGACATAGAAAAGTGGCAGAAAAGGAACAATATATTCCACTGTTCTGGAATTAAAAAATATCCACGTGAACAGGAAATCAGAACCATCTCAGTAGGTACTCTAATATATTACTGAAATATATTAACGAAGATCTAGTAATACTAAGAAAATGTGAAGCCATCGTACTCAGTGGGTATCTGTGAAAGACAGAAATGAGCATGTGCATAGGCCTCACTTGTGAAAAGCCTTAAATGCTAGGTTTCCTGTTATTTTATACATTCCAAGTTTAACCAATGAGTATCTTCCTTTCAACCCTCACCCCTTTTTGACTGATACCAATCAGGACCACTCTGTAAAAAGTTTTCATATATGTACTTGGTAAAACTCTAGTAACTTATTTCTTCTGTCATATTATATAATCCTCTTCCAGATTTTGTTCTTATACAGAAGTCTGATTAAGGAATATTATTTTTTCATTAAGTTTTAATAATTGTTGTTGACAACCGATCATGTACATATATAATAATTTGAGTATATCAATATCTGAATATATAAATACAGATAAATCCGAATATATAAAGATATAAAATATTTGGATAATTTCGTTTCCCATATGTGTGTACAATATGTGTGTACACAAGATATAATAAACTGTGCAGTAGTGAGCTGTGAACTCAGTGATTAAAGCATCTTAGCCAGGTGCTTTCCTGCTTGAATCATCCTTTGAGCCCCTTGTAAGTGATTGTTTTAAAATAGGTCTTACTCTTTACCTAGAGCCAGGCCTAGACCATGATCCTCCTACTTAGTTTTTCAGCAGTGGCTGGGAATGGTAGTTATGTTCATAATCCTTAACTTTTTATGTTGAGATGGGGTTTGTAAGCTTTTTTCTAAAAAATTTTATTTTTTTTGCCAAGATGACTTCTAACTCTGATTCTCTTGAGCTCAACCTCTCACAAAGCTGGAACAATAAGCACATGCCATTGCTTCCAGCTATTCTTTGAGATAATGTCTCATGAACTCTTTTGCCTGAGCTCAGTTAAGGACCTTGATCTTCTCAAATCCTGCTCCTGAGTAGCTAGATTACCAAAATGAACCATTAGTATCCATTTAAGTGTGTGTTCTCCCAACTATGTTTACTCATCCTGAGTTATTTGGAGTCCCTCTCAAAATAAATTCAAATGTATCTCTAGAAACTTTTTCTTGACTATTATAAATGAATGATGCAATCTGGACACACTCCCACAGACACTCATTGTGTTCATACAGTTCTCTATGTAGAAAATCAGCTCCTACTGCAATGCCACTCTTACATAACTCACTTGAAATTGAAAAGTTATATGTATATGTCACATATTTGATAAGCACTTAAAATATGTTCGAGAAATTTATTAGCCCAAATAAACAATGGACAAAAATGTGAAGAGACAATTCACTGAAGAGATGTATCTATACCAAATAACAGCTCCAAGTCATGCTGGCTTCTCAGTTATGTGTCAATGTGAATGCAAACCTCAGTGAAATGCCACTCAATGAATGCTTTTGTAAAGATTATCTAAAGCAGCAATCTGTATTGCTATATTTTTGTAGTAAATAATAAAAATGATGAGCACAGAGAGGCTCATAAATAATTTAGGGGAGGAGTCAATCTGAGTCAAATTGTGATTTAGTTAAGAATGACCTCCATATATCATATTATTTACTCCTTGATTTTTGCCTAACATGACAGTAAATTTTGTTTAGTGTATTTTTTGACATGTTCCTTGTCACTCAGGAAGATTGATAATTGGAGAGGGTAGGGAAGGAAAAGGGAAAATGGCAGGGCCTACACAATCATCTTGAATCTTTTCATGATGTATAGCCTCATCAGTAAATGATACCCAGGAATGACTGAGAAGCTCTACTTTTAGACAAATGTGATCAATTTTATTGCTTTCAAGAAAAGTTCAGAGGAATCCAATGAAACCCATCACTTGTTAAGTCACTAAAAATACATTAGATAATAGATAATAGGGGTTTGTTTTATAATTTGATTTCAAAAGTTTTCAATATTGCTCTGATTGGCAATTTTAAAAATATGTACTCTGATTTTCCTCTTTGTGGTTTGTAGAGGTTGAGGTAAGACAAATATCTAGTACATGTATGAGTCAAGCAGAAAAGGTCAGATAAGGTGAAGTTAGGAAAATGAACCCTAAGATATGTATTTAAATGTTTTTTTTTCTTTCATGCATTTGTTTCTAACGCATTTATAAGATTATTTCTTTGTTGCTTTGTATGTCCCTCCCCCCACAGTATAACCCCTGCTTTCACTGTATTTGATGTCGGTATAATTTGTAGAGGGGAAGGGGAAAAACAAGTCGTTTAAATAAGGATACAAGTGGACCTGTTGAAACAATGAGAAGTACAAGTTGTCATGTCGAAAACGAACTTTACAACTTTGGTTGGGGGGGGGAGGAATTGGTGGTGGGGGGAGGTTGGGAAGGGATGAGAAAGGTAAACAAAGGAGGAGGCTGCAATGCTTGATAATCTTGCCCATGTAATTGTAACCCCTCTGTACAGTATTTTCACAATTAAAAAAACAACAAAAACATAGAGAATATTCTACTTAGACATCAAATCTAAAGGCCACGAATATTAAACTGAATGTTTTTTTTCTGAATTAATGTTTCTTGACAAGTTCTGTATTCATACTTAAAGGGAAAATATGAGCATATTACATTCCTACTTCCTCAAGTGGTTTTCTTCTATGTTGGAGGAAACTGCACAGTGCTTGAAGTCCCATGCTGCTTTTCTGACCACACCTAACTCCTTTTGCTTGGGGTTCTCAAGCCATCACATTTGCACTTGTTAGCTTCCTCAATGATTGAGGCTCATTAGTAATCTTGGCCTTCCTGTGATGAAGGCCTTTTCTACCAATCAGTCTTCTTACTGTAAAGCAAGATGGCTTAGCCTCACCCATACCATTGCAACAGAATATGTATTTCAACAAGCTTCCTGGGCATGTTGAGACACTAATGTTTGGGGAGCTCAGGTTCAGCCCACCTTCCACTGCAGTCCTGTGCCCATGTTTGCTTTCTGCTTCCCCCTACTAGGGTTTTTCATCAGATTTTAGATTTGTGGGGAAGATAGCTCTATTCCTCCAATTTCAACTACATAGATAGGAGGACAACTTTACTTTCAAATGCCTCAAGAAGCAAACTTAATCCCAGGCCCTATAAATAACTTTCTCATTAGCTTAGGAAAAACAAAAATGATCCATACTTTTTTATGTATAACATATGCCTACATAAATCATGCACATCATTTGCAATCAGAAGTAATGTCATCAACATATTTTCAATTGTCAGAACTGCATTTGCCTGGAGTCAATGGATATTTGCGATACTGGAATCTGTAATGCCTGGCAGGCCATGTGGACTTGTGATGTGTGTCCAAATCTACCATGCTCAGCAGAACAGCATCCCTGGTCTACAGGGATTCCTAAGGCTTTCTCATGGGAATTTCTCCAACCTTTTCTCTTCATGAGGAGGTACAATTGGGTGACTCTTATGTTGAAGAACCTTTATATAAACATCATTTTATTTGTGCTTGGGGAATGAAACCTCCAAAATAAATCACTGTGGAAAGAATTGCTGCCTATGTTAGGGATATTTTTGTGCTATGGTGTTTTTCTATGATTAAGAAAGACTGATAACTTTGAAGGATCAAGACATAAGTAAGAGACAAATAGTTTCCTTCATATTGTTTCTAAAATGTTTCAAGTTCTATTCAAGTTATAAAAAAATTATATTTGGCTTGTAAGTTGTACATGAAAACAGCAACAATAAAAAAGAATTACCCATGTGTTTGATCTTTTTGGTTAGCTAGGAATATGTAATACGTCTGAATTATTCTTTTTTAACATCCTTTATTATTTATTTAACTAATGATGACCTGAAGTTTTGATAAAATGAAATATTAATTTTAAATATCTTATAAAGTTTGAGGTCCTGATGATCGTTAGATAAAAAGATTTCCACTACAAATACTATTCTGTTTATTTTATCACATGGCCTGATTAAAATTGTGACTTAACTCTTTACTCTTTCACACTTGTATCCTATGAAAATAATTTATTCATATGTATATTAATAGAGAAAGAATGGTATACAGAGAATACTTATTCTGATGTGGTATACAAAAAAAACAGATTTTCAATTTTAATTCCTTCAGTAATCTAGGTTCTCTAATATACACAGGATTTATGCATTTATTAATTTATTAAGTATCTAGATGGACATATGCTGATAACCTTCTATTATCATGTGATTTGTGATTAAATGGAAGCAAACAATTACTATTTATAAGTCGAAATATTGACATCATATTATAGATATTACTATGTATATATCTCTATATGTTTCACCTATAATATAAGTTATATATATTATGCAGAATATATGATATAATATAATATGATTCTCTTGAAAATATTGTGGAAAGAAATAAACTATAAAATCAATAAGATTTCTCAAGAAATTTAGTGCCAATTGCTGTAATACCTCAGATAAAGTAACATTTCAATATGTAAGTGAAAATATATACATACTATCAAATGTACATACTATCAAA
This sequence comes from Dipodomys spectabilis, assembly GCF_019054845.1. Taxonomy (NCBI): domain Eukaryota; kingdom Metazoa; phylum Chordata; class Mammalia; order Rodentia; family Heteromyidae; genus Dipodomys; species Dipodomys spectabilis. The sequence continues at coordinate 22,908,140 of NW_024870709.1, read as the reverse complement.
CCAAAATTTCCAGTCATATTTAAAATAAATGTTTATTTCAGAAAAATGTAGAAAACATATAGGAAAATATCAGAAATATATTTCTATAGGTTTGTTGTTACCTCCTCCTTTGTTTTTCCCCTACCATCCCCTCCCTCCCCACCTCCCCAACGCTCCGCCCTCCCTGTCCCCTGCAAAGTTGTAAAGTTCATTTTCAACATAGTGTCTTGTACATTTTATTGTTACAATGGGTCAACCTGTATCCTTATATCAGCATTTTGTTATTTCCTTTCCCTTCCCCAAATTAGAAAAATGTATATACAAGATGAAGGGGAAATGTATTCATTACCTTATTCTTGTAACTGTAACCCCTCTATTCAGTACTTTTACAATAATATATATAAATTAAAAAAGCATATTTCTATAGTAATGTATATCATGATTTACCGCAAAGAAAAATAGTTCTTATGACTGGAAAATGTCAATGATTACCAAGCTTAGGACCAGCATTCACACTCAAGCACTTGAGACCTGCCCTTCATTTTATCTTCAAACTTTCTGATGCTTACTCTCTTTGTATTCTGACTTCTTTTCCTACATCCATCCATGTTCTTATTACACTCTGCCTGTTTCTCTTCAGGCTTTGTTTCCATTTTCATCCAAATTTCTGTTTCTACCTCTTTTGTGCTTTTTCTTACTTGATGATGTCCTCAAATTCTCCCTTGATTTGTTTAGCCTGTTGGCTTTCCTGTTTGTTTCTAATTTTTCCGTGATACCATCTCTGAAAGCTAGTCTCACTATTGCCAGTAAAATTTCTTAATTTTGGTCTTCAGTTGTCTTTATTAACTCCTGGTGCTATTACAGTGGTTATTTTCACTTCTAGCAATGGTCTTCACAGTGTCATTCACAGTGTGTATTCTCTCTTTAGAACTGGAAGCCTCAACTTTCCAGTAATAATACGCTGATGAGTATTCCTTCTTCATCTTTAACTCTCATTAGAGCTACCTCTTTGCAACTGGAAGGTATGTTTAGAATGGAAATTGGCTTTAACTTAGAAAATCTACTGGGATTGACATAATAATCAGGAAAGAAATATTCAGGAACAGAAGAGAACAGTCAATCAATATCCAAATTCAGGTTCTAACACACACCAGTTCCATGAGTGTTTTAAATGCTGATGAATTTCAAATGGGACTGAGTGTGAAAGCCGTGGAAGATGCAAGATGTTTATGTGGGAGTCTTTGCGATGTTGTTTTTGTTGGTAACAATTTTAGTATTTGAATATTTTTCTTCATTTCTTTATATCCCATCCAAAATTAGTATGGGTAGATTTCAATCTAGATAAGTCCATTTATGGTTGATTCTAGCAGGAATAAAAACTCAGTTTCTTATTCCTTGGTTTTGTTTTTTAAGATACAGAGAAAAGGAATTTTTATTTTTTTAAATTTTTTTATTGTGAAATTAAAAAAGGAGTTACAGTTACATGGGCAAGATAATGAGTACATTTCTTATCAAGCATTGTAGCCTCCTCCTTTGTTTCCCCTTCCCTCCTCCCAACCCCACACAAAGATTGTAAAGTTCGTTTTCCACATGACAACTTGTACTTCTCATTGTTGCAACGGGCTTGGTTTTTAAAATGGCCTTGAGCTTCTGCCTGAGATAAAATTAGGTAGTAGAAAACGGACAGTGTTGGCCAAAGTGTAAATGAATGCTAATTTGTAAACTTTTTCCTTGTCTTTTTCTCCTTGCATGTTCAGAAATAGCTAAGACTCTAGTTCAATCCTCTACAACGTTTTTGTTGTTAAGCCTTCCTAGATTCATGCTATGAGGTACATGCATTCTATATATGTAGTAGACATTACTTGTAGAATGTTAGTATTGTATCAAGCTGTCCAATTCATTGTTTTATAACTGTCTATTCACTAACTGATTCACTGTGTCACTTCCTACTAGTGTCTCTATTAAATCTTTTAATCTAGCTGTGTCTACCTCATTACTTCCATTGTCATAGTACAATCACCTTACATAAATTTAAATCATCTGGTGATTGTTTATAAAATCCAGATGGTTACAGTTTATTTTAAAAGTACTGACTCAATTTCTACTGAAATATTTCATAATATATATTTTTCATATATATCTCAAGACAGTTCTCATATATAATCTGGTTAAGAAGCTTTGAAAATGAAAGAACTTGTGACTAATCTTTCTGGTAACAATATTTCTTACCAGAAACCCATTTTATCTGCTATTTTATGATTAGCTAAATATAATTTATAATATTTTTTTCAATGCTTACACCTGTGTTAAGATTTCAACTAAGCAACTGGTGGATTAAACCTGTAATCCTGGATATGCAGGAGGCTGTGATCTAAGGATTGAGGTTCAAAGTCAGGACAGGGAAAAGATACTTGAGTGTCCATCTCTAATTAACCAACCAAATGCTAGATTGGAGGAGTGGCACAAGTAGAAGGATGTCAGCCATGAGCATAAAAAATGAGTGAGAGTAAGAGGGCCTTAGTTTAGTTAAGTCCAGCTACTGACACAGAAACAGATACACACACACAGACACACAGATACACACACAGAAATACACAGGGAGAGGGAGAGAGATATATATACAGAGAAAGAGAGAGGGAGGGAGGAAGGGGGGGAATTTCAGTGAGTTAAAAGTCATGATTGTATTCCAATTAGATTAGATTTTTTTCAGTGTTCAATTCACACTATTACCAAACACTTACAAATGTATTTTCCTTTGACATTGTCTCCACGACCCAGAGATAGGATTTTCTAAAACACCAACATTCTTTCCACATGTCTAGAGGACAATTTTCAGTCTTCAAACCTATTTATTTGTGGTCACTTTGAATGAACAGGAATAAAATGATTATATCTATTAATCTCTGAAAAATTTTCCCTCTAGTACAATAATGGTAAATAAAGTCAAATTTTCATTCCATTGAATGTTTGCCTTTATTTCAATTCTACTCCTCTAAGCATTCACTTCATAAGCCCTACTGAATGGTCTACTACTCGTATTTCATCTTGTTGCAGGGGACATCCTGTGAGAACATGGAGAGGGAAAATGGAACGTTGTTGTCAGAGTTTGTTCTCATAGGACTCACACGGCGACCACAGTGGAAGATCCCTTTGTTCCTGCTGTTCCTGGGAGTGTATGTCGTCACTGTCATGGGGAACCTCAGTCTGATTGCTCTTATCTGGAAGGACCCTCACCTTCACATCCCCATGTACTTCTTCCTTGGGAGTTTAGCCTTTGTGGACACATCTATATCGTCGGTTGTGATTCCAAAGATGCTGGGTAACTTCTTAACGAAAATGAATACTATTTCTCTGTCCCAATGCATGGCACAATTTTTTTTATTTAATCTGAGTGCAACTACCGAATGTTTTCTTTTGTCAGCCATGGCTTATGATCGCTATGCTGCCATATGCAATCCCTTACACTACCCAGTGATAATGACCAATAAACTATGCATCCGACTTATAGCCTCATCATTTCTAGCCGGGCTTTTCCACGGTTTACTTCATGAAGGTTTTTTGTTGAGATTAACCTTCTGTAATTCCAACGCAATACACCACTTTTATTGTGACATTATATCATTATTTAAGATTTCCTGTACTGACACGTCTATTAATTATATAATTGTTTTTATTTTTTCTGGTTCAATTCAGGTGTTTACTATTTTGATAGTTCTTGTCTCTTACACACTTGTTCTCTTTACCATCTTAAAAAAGAAATCTGCCAAAGTCATAGGAAAGGCCTTTTCTACCTGTGGGGCCCATCTCTTCTCTGTGTCTTTATACTATGGGCCTCTTCTCTTCATGTATGTGCACCCTGCTTCTCCACAGATAGAGGATCAGGACATGGTGGATTCTCTGTTTTATACGGTCATAATTCCTGTGTTAAATCCCATTATCTACAGTCTGAGAAATAAGCAAGTCATAGATTCAGTGAAAAAAATCTTGAAAAGAAATGTTTAAAACTGTGTCCTAAACTATTGGATGGATGGATATAATTCAGAGAATCACTGTTGGAAGCAATTCTAGGCAAAATAGCCTGTGAGACCTATGTCTCTAAAATAACTAGCAAAAAAGCAGGGCTCGAGGAGTACCTGAGTTAAGCCCCAATACAGAGAAATCATATTTTTACTGTTCCTCTTTTGTAAAAAAAAAAATCCACAAAATAACATAGGTTTAATGTGGCTGCACTTTGTTCATTGTCTAAAGACTTTTGCAATTATAATAAGCCTGGCATTTAATAAGGTAACTTAGAGGTACCTAAGAATAGTCTTTAAAATATCTGTATATATATTTCAAAAGCAAACCAGTAATTTTGTGACAACCCAAATTTTTCTAGGTGCATTAACAAAGGTATTAGCCTATAAAATTCTGTAATTTCTGCAAAAAATTTGTCATAGATATTATCCCAGTAATGTAACTTGGTTAAACACCATATTTACTTGTATAGAGGAGGAACAGACCAAATCCGTGGAATGTGGCTAACTATCAAAGAGTCTCACATTGTACTCTAGTGGCAAGTGGCAGATTTGAGCTCAGGTATCACACAGTGGAATAATCAGAAAGGTAGAGATAATAACAGATCTATGACATGCCAAAATTGTAAGTGAGTGTTCTGTACCTATTGTGCCCAGTGCGGTTAAAGGCCTGAAGACAAGTCAGTACCCTCACTCTCCACAGTCTTTCTTGTAGTTCTATTCCTGTATTTTTTAAAATCTGAAAAGTTCCACTAATTCATGATATTAAGAAATTAAGCTGAAATTTAAACTGAAGGGAAATGTACAAAGAGAGTAGAAAATTGAAAGCAATGGCTCTTGGTTATCCTAGACCCTTTATTTTTTGTTAGCTTTAAAAATTAAAGTGTTAAGAAATCAGGAATATCTATGTATGTATAGTTGAAATGAAGAGTGTTAAGTGTATTTTGTAATGATCAAATGATACGATGTCATAATGTTCATGAAGTTTCTGAGAAAGATGTAAAAATAAGCATTTCCATAAATTTATCCTGAGTAATATCCTTGATCATTAGCTTTTGACCCTCTCTGTGACTAGTAAGACCAAGCTCTTCACCTCTCCCAGCATGAAGATTCCACGCACAACTGAGGTATTTCCTGCAGAATCTACTCACCTGTGTTTTTGTAAAACTTTCAATATGTTTGTCCCCAACTTCCCGACACTCTCTTTCTTCCAAACATTGCTGCCAGATGATTCTTTACAATTAAAGTACTAGTTAGAGTATACCTTTCTTCAATAACAGTTAATGGATTGTCATTACTACCACTCTGTGTGCCTGAATGGTGTACATATACAAATATGTATATGCACATATGTGTGAGAGGATGTATTCAGTGAATATGTTGCCTATTTGTTTTGTGTGTCTGAGTGCCTTTTCTTGGATCATTTCCAATGTAACTAGATTCATCTCATAAATTTCTTCCACAATTCTCCAAATGCAAATAGTACTGGTTTTATACCCGAGGGGCCTTGCATGACTTGTGGATCTACTTTACTCTCTCAGGTATAGGCTATCATTCATTAGATCCCTTAAAAAATTCCTAACCTCTCCTATACAAAAAGTTCTACAGCTTTATTTATTATTAAAGGGATATATTTTATTCAAGACCTTGCTAAAATATAACAGTGAGACTACTTGTAGGTCTTCCGTAGAGTACCAAAGATCCAAAGACAGATGAAATGATCACTCTTTAAAGCAATTTAATGACTTATATATGCCTGCTAGGCACACTTGACACTGTATCACAATTATTAATTGCAACTATTAATTGTAACTATTAATTTTTGTTGTTGTTGTTGGTTGTGGGGCTTGAGCTTGGAGCCTTGGTGCTTTACCTGAGCTCTTTTACTCAATGCTACTGCTCTATCTCTTTGAGTCCAGTTTTGTGTTGGTTAATAGGAGATAAGAGTCTCATGGACTTTACTACCTGGGCTTACTTTGAACTATAATCCTAAGATCTCAGTCTCTTGAGTAGCTAGAATTACAAGCCTGAACCACCGGTGTCTGGCTCACATTATTTCTCAACAGTAAAAAGTCTTAAGTTGTATTGACTGCTTCATACCAATTCAACTTGCTAACTTATGGCAGTCAAAACTATCATGAATCCAACTTCTTTTCAGTAATACTTAAGAGTGTGTGTGTGTGTGTGTGTGTGTGTGTGTGTGTGTGTGTGTATGTGTGCAGAACATGACAAAGTTTCATAAAGAAGCTATTAAATATTAATAACTAAAGAATACAAACCATACAAATATTTAAAATGTATCATTATTGCAGGATTCTAAAGCTCTACAAGATTAGAGCAGTTCATATACTTTCCTTTAGTTCCTCTGGGAGATACGCCTAAGGCCACAGAAATACAAAATGAATTACATTCCAAGTGGCTGTTACTTTTTCTCCTTTATGATTACATGCATTTTCTTAAATATTACTGTTTCCATTGGAATGATGTTTTAAAATTATCTGGACAATTTTTTTTAGTAAGAATCAAGGACTAAATTCATGACATAAGGAAATGGAGTTTCTTCTACACTAATGAAGTTTTATTCCTCATTGAGAATATTTAGAGATCATTTCTCATAGAAAGGATGATGTCTAATAGAAAATTTTATCCAGCTATGTACAAAACAGCTTGCTTTAATCTACTACATGAAAATACTAATAAAATAGAGTTATTCTGCATGTATTCTGAGTATATTAATTTCCTAACCTGGAGATATGAAGGAAGCTATGTATAGCTTTATGTATATAGATAAATACATATATATCTGTATGTATATATGCATATTTTAAGATAATTTTAAGCTTTTTTTCTTTTTAGCATATCTGTAACAATATTATACAAAGCATACCCAAAGAAATAGCATGAATAATGCAAAGACCTATAAATTCAGAGTAATATTTTCTCAGTCTGAATTTAAAGTTAGCTATGATAAAAAGAACACAGATATGTTTAAATATGTGCCAAGAACCTTCCAGGCATGCTTCCGTTCTTTATTCCTTTAAAAATCAAGGACTCTGAGCTGATTCCACATCTTGGGTACGGTAAATAGTGCAGCAATGACTGTGACAGTGCCGGTAGGTTTAGTGTGGCCTGGTTTGTGTTCCATTGGATAAATGCCCAGGAGTGAAAATGCTGGATCATAAGAGATTCTATGTTTAGTTTTTTGAGGAACCTCCATACCGCTTTCCAGAGGGGTTGAACAAATGCAATAGAGTTCCATTTTGGCCCATCCATGCTGCCAGCATTTGTTATAGTTAGTTTTCTTGATATTGGCCATTCTTACAGTGGCAAGGTGGAATCTCAGTGTTTTGATTTGCATTTCTTTTATAGCCAGAGATGTTGAACATTTTCTCATGTGTATATTGACCCATTCATTAATTGTGTTGTTTCTTTGAGGGTTTATTTTTTGAGGGTTTATATTTTGGATATTAGGCCTTGTCTCATATATAACTGGAAAAAATCTTCCCCCATTTGGTGAGCTTCCTATTTTTTTTTCTATTTAACTTTTTTTTAATAATAAAATATTTCAGGCTCTGAATTCTTTAGCTTGCTAGCTATGTCCTTTGCCAGGCAAGAAACTTTTAAATTTGATCCAACCCTATCTTCCCAATCTTCTTTGATTTTTTTTTTTTTTTTACCATAGCCAAGATATGGAATCAACCTAGATGTCCCTCAATGGATGAATGTAACAAGCTGTTTTGATTACTATGGCTTTGTAGTAGAATTTGCAGTTTGGTATTGCTATTACTCCATCACCGTTCTTTCTGCTAAGGATTGTTTTTGCTATTTGGGGTGTTTTATTGTTCCATATGAATTTTGAGTTTGTTTTTTCTATTTCACTAAAGAATGAAGTTGGGAAATGGAAAGACTTGGAAAAAATTATATTAAGTGAAGTAAGCCAGGCCCAAAGAAACATAGGTCCCAAGGTTTCCCTTATTTGCAATAACCTGTATAGTTCTGAGACAAGCAGACACAGTCAGATAAGTTGATATTAGGCAAAATGAACCCCAAGATAAGGACTCAAATGGTTTTTCTTTCTTGCTATTGTTTCTAATATATTTATAAGATTATTTCTTTTTTACTTTGTATGTCCCTCCCCCACCGTATAGCCCCTGTTTTCACTGTATTTGATGTTGGTATAATTTGTGTAGGGGAAGGGAAAAAACAAATTGTTTAAATATGGATACAAGTGCATTCAATCCAACAATGAGATGTACAAGATGGAGGGAGAGGGGGAGATGGGAGGGCAGGGATGTTAAGGAGGAGGCAACAATGCTTGATAAGAAATGTACTCATTACCTTGCTCAAGTAATTGTAACCCCTCTGTAAAGTATTTTCACAATAAAAAAATTTAATAATAAAAAAAGAATGAGGTTGGGATATTGATGGATATTGCATTGAATTTGTAGGTAGCCTTTGGCGATATTGCCATTTTCACGATGTTAATCCTCCCAATCCAGGAGCATGGGAGGTTTTTCCACTTCTTTAGTTCTGCTTTAATTTTCTTTTTCAGGTTTTTAAAGTTTTCATTATAGAGGTCCTTCACTTGTTTAGTTAATTCCTAGGTATTTTATTTTTTGTGGGGCTATTACAAAAGGAGTTGTTCTCCTGATTTCAGCCACGCTTTTCTTGTTATTGGCATACAGAAAAGCCATTGATGTTTGAGGGTTAATTTTATACCCTGCTACTTTGCCAAAGTTCTTTAATCAGCTTGAGTAACTTGATAATGGAGTCCGTGGGATTCTTTAAATACAAGATCATGGCATCTGCTAAGAGGGAGAATTTTACTTCATCTTTTCCTATTGTATCCTCTTTATGTTCGCATCTTGTCTGATTGCTGTAGCTAGGCTTTGTAATACTAAATTGAAGAGAAGTGGAAAGAGTGGACATCCTTGTCTTGTTCCTGAAGAGGAAATGGGCTTAGCTTTTCACCATTAAGTATAATGCTAGCTGTAGGTTTGTCATACACAGCCTTCATTATATTGAAGAATGTTCCATGGATTCTTCATTTCTCCAGAGCTTTCATTATAATGGGGTGTTAGACCTTATCAAATGCACTTTCCACGCATTTCTCATCTTTGTTTCTTTATTCCTCCATCGTAACTATTGGCTGGTAAACATTTTCAACAGATTTCAGCATAAACTGATAGAGTTATTTAGGCACATGTTTGGAATTTGTGTTGTGATTTATTATAACTTTAGGTTGGTATTAATTCCTAAAAAAAGACACTAGATCTTTGGCCTTGTTAAAATTATGATTGAAGGTGTGCTACAAAATTATTTAAGATGAAACATTCAAATGACTACATTTTACATATAAAGTAAAAGTTTTCCTAAACATTCCAGCAATTTCACTTGTGCTGGAAAATAGAGATGTACAATAGAATATTAGTAATTTAAACAGAATTCTCTGAGGTGACTTTATATTTATAAATTCTAATTCTGTAAAAACACTATGGAACAATTTAAAGTTTCCCTAGATTGTCGGTCTGCAATGCCCAGTAGAATGCTTTCCCTTTGTCCTATAGGAGCCCACTGGCTCTTGGGGAATTCAGTTCTCACTTGACTTTTAGCAAGAGTAAATGGTTGTACAACTGGCTGAGTTTATTTTGAAGGCATATTTATAGAGTAACATTGCTTCAGCTTAGGAAATGAAGTCTCAGAGTGTACAAATGTGTTAGAATTGCTTCCTGTAATTTTGTCATGGCTGTGCTCTGACTTTTATAGATTGTGCCTTTATAAAGCCTGTTGCCTTTAAACTTCTCTACGATTTTTTCTAAGGTAGGAAAATGATTTCTAAAATACTCTTATTTGCAAAGAAAATTAATTCTTTTGTTGAGTTCTAGTGATTTAAGATTGCATTTACAGAATACTAGAATGGACAAGTGGACAAAGAAAACTATAAGTTAATTATCTCTGTATTTATTTTCATGAGGAAAGAACTGAAATGTAAGAAAAATAGCTAGCTAGGAAATTGATTAGTTTCTCTTAGTTGTATTTTATTGTTTTTATTCTAACTGTAAAGAACATAAAATAAATATGTGGTACCAAAACATCAAATTAAAACTTAGTTTAAAATTTCAATTATAACTTGCTTTATAAAATATCCTTCTTTCATTCTACTTAAAAATCCTCATTCTGTTTAATTAAATGTATAACGAAAACTCTTAATGTATAATTTACATATTAACTTTTCTGCTATTTCATAAGTATTAGATCATTTGTATGCATATACACATGTATACTCATATACAAGGGATTAAATAGGAAATATCCTACTCTTGGTCTTCCCTGAACTTATGTCATAAATGATATCTGTACACCAATAGAAATTGAGAACTTTCAAATAATTTTGTGAATTAAAATTATATGGGAGTGAGATCACATCAAATTAAAATGCATTTACCACCACAGTATGTTATTTATTTAAGAAGTCTGCTTTAGCTTGCAATCTTGGCTTAAGATTTTTGTGATAAAAGGTAATTGTTGAAAGAAAAGCACTTACCAGCCATCCTGTGCCTCAGGAAAATTAACATATAAGTTAAAATACAGATTAAGACAGTTTTCTTCAAGCACAATAGATTTTCAAATCAGAGGACAGAAGTT